>NC_016131.3:73144854-73456104 GCF_000005505.3 Brachypodium distachyon | reverse complement strand
ATGCATTGTATGTATTCACGGACGGATTTCGTATATATATGAACTTTCCTTTTTGACATATGTTTATAGTACCGCCCATCAGATTAGCTAATTAAGTCTGCCCTCCACTATATAAGAACTAGTGTGCATTACAAAATCGCACTGACATTCGATCAGAACATAATTCTATATGTGACTGTGTAGCGCTACACTTGATGGACAAGTGATCAGGCGGAAGCAGAATTAATTGGAGTCCAGCATGCATATGCATGCACCCCATTCACAATTCACTCCATAATTAATTAACACGCCGTCGATCAGGAACAAAACAATGATACACTTTTTGTTCTTGGACCATCTGCTTGTTGTAACGACAGAACTCCTCTCAGAAACATATGCATATGTAGGTTAGTTGTAGCTAGTGAGCCTGCAAGAGGGAGAGAAATTAAAGAAGATAATTAGGATCAGCCGGACACAAAGGCCCCACCGGTTGCGCAACTTGCTTGGGTCTGCAATTCTGCATCATCATGCATGTTCTCCTGCGATCGATGGAGTGTGACAATAATTCTTCTTCGGCCCTGCAGCAGCTAGCGAGACATGCATACCCAAGCCTCATTTCTGTTTTGTTTCCCCACGAGAAATGTGTAAAAAGGGAGAGAAGAGAAAGGGGATCGATGGGCCGGCAGTCAAACAAACAAAACATGAGAGGGACTAAGTACTACTCCAGTAATTAAGTATAGGCTGCCATAGGTAAAGGTAGCGGGTGGAGCAGAGGCTAATGATCATGTAACCACAGAACAATCTCACGCGCGCTAATCCCGATGGGAACATATCCACGCTGGAGCACACGACATTCCCTGCCTGCAGACTGTAGTTTGCTGCTGCTTTTGCTCCCAGGACGACACGTTCGCAGGCCGGCCGGCCGGGTCTCTGAAGATCACTCCGGATTAAACACTACTTAATTCAGTGGTGCCCAGGTGACCCATGTTGTTGGCCTGGCCACCATTAGGGAACAAGGTGTTCACTTTTCATGGCTATGTTTCTCATCTCTGCCTTTTCATGCATGGTTGATGTATAGGCAGACATTTCTGTGTCAGAGGAAATAGTACTCCTGGTCTCTGCTATATATAAAAAAGGTCAATTAAGAATGCATTCTGACGAAAAAAATATAATAGGGAATGTACACTGGCATTTAGTTGGCCTTAATTCGTTAACCCTGGAGAGACTGATCTGCATGGTTTGGTAGTCACGTTTTATCAGTTGTTGATGCACACCGAACATATACATACATATGATCGGCCTAGACAAACTTCTGAACTCTCTGGAGTCTGGACCATATTCTTTAATTTGAAGTACACCATGTACATATACATTCTCTCCGGCTAGGCTATGTGGATTCGACTCAGTTGGATCATCATGTGACTGCCACCGTACGCAGCCGCCGATCACCACATATTTCGCCATAAAGCGGGACGCTTTTCATCTGTCAACACAACATTGTTCGCTTGAACCTTTTTCTAGCTATAGCTGCTAGGCCAGTGCGATGGAACGGGAACATCAGCAGGCGCGCTAGACCGAGATCGGAAAGCTGTAACGGCACGCCATGTTTGGTTTCTTGGTTAAGGCTGATGACAATAACAGCATCTGCTACCCAGGCCAAAAAGTGCACTACTAGCTTAAACATATAACAGGATAAGCTTTGCATGCATAGCTGTTAGCCTGTTACGCTTCGGCCGTACGTACACAGTTATGTATAAATTAAACTACGGCTTAGGTTGTGTGGCCAATAACAGGACGTCCAGCTATATACAAATCATCGATCGTGCTACTCCTCTGATCGATGCATCCCAGAACTCTAGTACTGTATAATATCCATCCGATCTATCTATCTATAGCTAAGCTAGCTAAGCCTCCAATACTTATATTATACATACATTTAGTATGTACTCCGTACTTTAATTAATCAAGGCCCACACCGGCCAGTTTCTGTACATTAACATATCGTGGAACTGCTCACCCAAAAAAAAAACTCTATTCAGAAACTTCAGATATACTAGTAGTGCAATGCAATACAGAGTGTAAAGGCAAATACTATCCACACACACACACATACGTGTTCGCAGGAGAAGAAACGGGACGACCAAAGCCTGGGGCCGGCCGGCCAATTATACAAAACATGCACCAAATTGAACCGACCCTACCAGCTGAAACACGATCGATCGATGCGACGACTCTCCAATAAACCCTTCATTGGCCGGCCAGCTAGCCACTGTCTGAAAAACTCGACACGTACCGTACGTGGCTGCATGCAGCTAGGCAAAGGCGAATTAAAGACGACTGGAACCGAAAGGGCTTTACGTAGACGGTACACTACGCGTACACACATCGTCTCTGCGTACTCTACGGCGTTTGTGGCTACGAGGATTTCCACTTGTAATAAGTGGTTGCACACTTGCACGATGCCACGATCGAGCCTGTTCTGACAGGTTTTGTATGCACACGTATAGGTACGTATTTACATGTGGTGCAGGGAACAGCTAGCGCTTGTTTGGTGCATGTGCAATGTGCCCGTTCCTCATTGGCACAACTCGAAGTGTACACATGATGATCAGTATACGCTTTGTATTGAAGGTGCATGCAACCCTGCAGCACCAGCCAGGCAAAGTTTTTCAGATTTTCCCCCCCGATGGAAAGTTGTTTTTTCTTTTAGAGCAGTAGTACGTGAATCAAGCTAGCCGGGCGCTCGGTCGAGCTAGGCAGCGAAAGTCAAAAGCCGCAGAGAGCTAGAACTTTCTGAAAGAGTATACTTTCCCGGTGATGTGACGGGCATTACATCTACATGGATGATGATTTTACTTTCTGCTCTCTAAGCTGATGATCAGTACGTCTATGCACTTGATCGAAGCGTCGGCAGCCACAGCAAGATATGCACGAAAGGAAAAAAGATATGCATTATGGCATATGAATTCCAGTCCAGAAACGGTACTCGAGTACACATATAACGAACGAATGGATGCAACGTATTCATATGCTCCTCCACACACAGAAACGAGCTCGATCGATGACGGTTATCTATCTTTCTGCGCTTAGCTTTCGTACTGGTCGGTCCGGATCGATCGGCCATGCACGCGTATATATCTCCGGAACGTTATCTCTGGAATTCTTGCTGCAGGCCATGCATGCATATATACATGGATTGCACGGGCCGGCTAATTAAACCATCGATCGCTATCAAAATGGCGTCACTGCTCCACTCAATTTCCATCATTTGTGATCACATCATTTTACAGTAGTCGGTCATCAGATGGAAATTAATTAGTCACTGTAATAGTGGCAGAAAAGCTCGTGCCTGCGCGCGCGTCATCCGTATATATACGACGGTGAGATCAGAGCGCGGCACGTGCTAATTTAAACGGCCAACTCATGCACCAGCTGCAAGCTCGTGTGCTGTGGCAGCATGCTTCACGTACCCACTTGCCCGTATGTTTTCGTGCGTGGCAACTTAACACAACTCGGGGATTACTCTTTAATTTATGACCGCCACCCAAACACAGCCGCCAAAATACTCCCGTGAGAGGGGCTGTCGATCTGCGGGCCGGCCGGGGAGCAACACACATGCATGCAGCATACGAGACGTACATAGACCACCGTGTATGCATGCGGCAGAGTTGTCGCGAGCAGATTAAAGTGGGGCGGTGCAGTCTATTGACCCCGGAGACGGGAGAGCGGGCGTTCCACTGTGTTGCCTCCGTGACTATTTTCTGTTTTTTCTAGTCCTGTAAATATGCACTTCTCCTCCTAATCGAATGGCAAACGACTGCCGTTTCTTCAAAAACAAAATTAAGCTAGCCAGCGCGGATGGGGACGGCAGTGGCACGATCGTTCGTTGCCCATGCAAATAATGCGGTCGGTCCGAAAGCCCCAGGTTAAGCAACCGGCCCATGCCGTCGCCCGTCCAAAATCACTTTCATTATCCGGCCCGTTGCGCGACGCCGGCCGTACGTAGGCCCCGCTTCCCACCACCGCCGCGCATGCATAAAATAACTCGCTTCATTACTTGCTTAACCTGGCACGCGCACATCGATCCATCCATCCATCTTCACCAACGGTTAATCGGCTTTCGGCTTTCGGCTTTCGGGCATGCAAGGCGTCGGCCGGCCCGCCTCCTCCTTGAAACTGACCAGATTTTACTGCATGTCACTTCCTGTGCCTTTTCGTTTGGTGGCGATGGAGATGATACGAGAGCATCCAGAGCCAGCCTTCCTTTTGGCGTAAGCGGCAAAAAGGCTACCATATCACATAGCATGCACCGCTACCTAGCTGCCGTGACAGCAGTAACACTACAGTCTAGTATTGTATACTCCGCTAGCTTCGAGAAAAAGCTTGTCTCCTCTCCATCCTTTGCTTGGATTCTTTCTTCGATCTCTTCCCGTTCACGACCAGTACATGCTCTGGCCTGCCGATCCTTCCCCTACCATCATTGGCTCATTGCTCGATACGTATCCATACATTCCATTCAAGGGTAAGCATGGAACGCGCCAATGGTTACTTACCTACCCAGCTATCTCGACTTCTCGGTCGAGTACGAAACGACCGTTGCCTGCATGCATGCTGGGACAATGCGTGCGTGCTCTATCGATCAAATCGGCCGAATATACTCCGTAAAAGATCGATATATTGCGTTCTTAATTGATTGATGGCTCAAACAATCTTCTGCCGTGTCTCTTGTGGAACGGAGTGATGCCGGGGGCCGGCATGCAGTGCTGCCAGGGAAGAGAGCCATCGATGGATTTCGTGGACTAATAACCGGCGGAATGATATCGATCGATCGATTTCGTGACGACGAGCGATCGGACGGTGATGCGACCGGAATGATGCGGCTCGGAAAAGTTGAGAGTTGTTCACAGCAGCTAGCCACTCGCTCATAAGTACAGCTACTATACAGAGATCTTTCCTGATCTGGCCTAATGGCTCAGAAACGGTGCCGGCCGTGCATGACTGCAGGCTCGAGATCACCACTAAACCAGTATGCATCAACTAACGACAGATTCAGTTAAGCATGGTCAATTAGTTTGATCGATCGGCGGTCTATCTCTGCTTTGGACTTCTGCAATGCCCTTTGTCTGCTGCTCTGCCTTGCCCTGCTCTCAAGCAGTTGGGTGGCCGGCCGGGGCGGTGCGCGCCGTCTGCCGTGCCTTTGAGCTAGCGATCTGTCTCTGCTGGAATACGGATCACGGCCGAATCCAGACAGCCTTTGGCACGCCACGCACACGAGCGCGCTTCACCAAGCTTTTCCCGGCCGATCCATTTCTGCGCCTCCTCCACCATCGGGTCAGAAACTTAACGTGTGCTCCTTACACCAGCGTGGAGATCACAGACTCAGTACTTGTATCACACACGGTGGAGACCGATCGGCTGGCCGATCGATATGATCGATTCGGGGCGACTATAAGCTATATAGCCACCTAGCTCTCTGCGACTCTGACATGACCACTAGATAATACTGTAACCAGTTTCAAGCCAGCAATCGATCCATCTTTTCCTGCACTGCATAGTTACATGCCCTCCGCTCGCTCGCTGGATCTCATTTTTTCTTACCTTTCCCGGTTCCGCCACAGGTCTGTGAAGTGTGAACTGATCCCCATGGCATTCACACGCCAATTATAATAGAATGGTTGTGCTAGTACTCGTGGTGAAAAGCGGCATCCATTCCATCCATTGCTGCCCCACTCCGGGATGTTTTCATCTTGCGATCGATCGGCCACCCGGGCTTGCATGCGGCAGATCCATACATTGATTGCTACGTCTCTCGTTGGTGCTACTGCTAGTGCTAGCTAGAGGCTGCTGCTGTTACTGTTACGACCTTTCGTCTCTGCGACTCTTCTATCCGGTAATTATTCCCGGCGGTGATGGATCCATCGGGCGGGCGGGGGAACCTTGTTCTGCATTGCATTGACGTATGATGTGCTGCCCTTTTCGCTGTGCTCTCGCCCTGTTCTGGAGTACCACTACTCTACTGTGCATGCAGTGAGTGATTCGCTGTTTTCCCCTCTTTTTTCTGCTTTTGTTTACAAAGGGGGAGATGATTTCTCAACGAAAAAAATGGAAATATGAGATGCGTGTGTAAAGTAACAGAGTATAATGAAAAGACCGCTGAACTGAAAAGAGAGAGTGCTTCGAATCATGGGCCTTGAAAGTCCTTTTTATTTTGCTCTGGAAGTACGGAAGCGCCGAACTATCGGCTGGGTTGACCTGACTGGGCTTGCGAAATCGGCCCACACAAATGTTTCGTCTGTGTTTCCTCCTGGGCCGAGACTGCAAGACCCAGCCTGCTGTAGAGTTACTTCTTTTCCGCTTTTTCAATACTCCTGCAAACTTTCAAAGTATTGAAAAGTGTTCTCTTTTTTGCCATTGTGAAAGTAGTTGATCATGAAGAAACAAAGCTGGAGATACAGTCAAGCTTGCCAGCAGAAAATTAACCCTGCCCGTGCCTTGCACTAAGTACGTAACAAGTACTCATTCGTCCCAAAATAAGTGACGTGAATTTGTATAGATTTTTATGTAAATTAACGTCACTTGTTTCAGGACGGAGGGGCAGTCTTAGTCGTCGAGTCCCTCCGACAAGCAAAACTTCGTTACCTACGTCCTAGACTCGTAGCAGTTCGCTGGTGGGCCGGCACGTCTCAACAATTAATCGATACACCAAGACGTTTTACTCCAACCGCTCTGATACGGGACGAACGATGGGAAAAAGATCATGGAACAACATCTAGATTAATCTAGATATTAATCCAGCGGTTCTGATACGTCAACTGAGATTTAATTTCCCGCCTTAAAATCAGGCATCTGAGATATAATAAAACCTTTTATTAAACGAGGTAATTGCACCTCTCGCCCAACTACTTGAGAGGTCGGAGCATTTTTGTCCAACTTCCTGTAAACTGGGAAACTAGTCCTAAGCGTTGTGATGTTGTGCACGGTAGTCCAGATTAGCTCAATTGGACAGGTGGCAGCAACATAGACTCCAACTTTATCCAAAAATTTTGATTGTCCATTTAGGAAAAATAAAAAATTTGTCCTCGATTATTTCCAAAACTTGTTCCAATTTTTTTTTTGAAAGTTGGTCCTAAACTTTTGAAAGCCCATCCAAAATTTGTAGAAAACATGTCCCAGGTATTGTAAAGTCCATTAAAAATATATGAAAGTTTGTCTCGTTGTTTTTTCGTTTGTTCAAAAGAATTAAATGCTCTGTCCCAAAAAACAATTCAAAGCCCATTCAAAATTCTTGAAAGTTTGTCAGAAAAACTTAAAAGACCATTCCGTAAAATGGGGAATCATCCCAAATTTTGAAACTTGTTAAAAAATTGTCCCAACATTTTGCAACTTTTTTCCGAATTATGGAACATTGTATAAAAACTGTTGTGTGTCTAAATTTTTTGAAAGCCTGGCGCAAGTTCTTTTAACATTGCCTTCACATGAAAAATACCCCCTTGTCAGCTTTATGCATATGTTTTTGTTGCAAACTTTGCTACACAAATCAAGGGAGAGAAACCATGAGAATTCCGGTTTTTCGCTTGTTTCTTGCCTTAGATGTGGAAGTTGTTGTCTTATCTGTTGCCTTATGCGAGGGAGTTGTTCGCTTTAGTGATCCATGTTGAGGAAATAATTATGTTTGGGTGTGAGGAGGAGTATAAACCACCTCGAACTGCAAATTAATACAACCCCTGTTCCTAAACGTAAGAAGTCGTAGCTTTGTCCTGACTCAAACTTTTAAACTTTCACCAAGTTCATGGAAAGATCTACCAACATCTACGATTCAAAATTAGTTTCATTAAATCCATGATATATATTTTCATACTCCCTCCGTCCAACAAAAGATGTCTCAACTTTGACCAAATTTGAATGCATCTATGCACTAAGTCATGTCTAGATACATCCAAATTTTGACAAACTTGAGACATCTTTTGTTGGACGGAGGGAGTAGTATGCTTATTTGATACTTGAGATGTTGATACGTTTTATGTGAATTTGATCACACTTTAAGAAGTTTGACATAGCATTGACGGAGGGAGTAGATAATATAGACAATAACATCTTTATTTTAGGATCAAATACTCACGGGCTGTTTGGCTTGAGCACATAAATGCCATGCCAAAAATTTGGTTGCCAAAATATGGGTTGATGTTTCGGATGTGTTTGGTTTGCTACCAAAACATACCAAGCCAATTTTTTTGTCATTGACCAAAATTTGATGTTTGTCTGGATGGTGATCAAATATTTAGCCAGCCAATGTTCCATAGTTAACTTTAGTTCAATTTCTTTTACCAAAGATGGCTAACTCACGGGCTAGCAAAACCATAACCAATTATTTGGCTAGCAAAATTTTTGGTAGGGCAACTTTGTGGTCAAACCAAACAGCCCATTTGTTTGTCCATGAGTTAGCCAATTTTGACAAAAAAAATGTACTAGAGTTGGTAGTGGGGCATTGGCTTGCCAAAAAATTGGATTTCATCCAAACAACACCTAAATCTTGGTCAATGACCAAAAAATTGGCAGCTCAAAGTTTGGTCACCATCCAAACATACCCTCAAGGGTTTTTTTATTTCTGTGCCCCTTTTTTCTTAGCTGTACTCAGTTATACCCGAGGCCAGAAACAGTGCTCGCTGCTACACTTGTTTGTTTCGCGATTCCTCGCAAATGCCCTCACGGAGCACCTACTAACGGTCAAGCCCCTTTGACCGTTTGGTTCTGACGGGTGGGCCGAGGGGAGTGCTGACAGGTGGGCCCAGAGCCGCGTTTCTAGCATGTGGGGCTGCGAGGAGACAGTGCAAGCTGGGAGGTCTTAACGGGTCTGGTTACCTTACATGCGGGCGACGTCCTGACAGGTGGAGTCGGTCCACTTAACTTACATGTGGGGCTCCATAAAAAAATGACAGGTGGGTCCGTCGTCTATCTCTCTCATCCCTTTCCCAAATACACCCCCGCCCCCGCTCCGTCGCCTATCTCTCTCATCCCTTTCCCAAATACGCCCCCGCCCCCGCCAAATACGCCTCCGTGCTCGCCCTGGCTACTACGCCGCCAGATACGCCTCCGTGAGCTCGCCGGCGAGACTTGCGAAGGGAAGCCTATCTCTCTCATCCCTTCCCCAAATACGCCACCGCCCCGCAAAATACACCTCCGTGCTCGTCCTGGCAACGGCGCCGCCAGATACGCCTCCGTGGGCTCACCGGTGAGACTTGCGAAGGAAAGCCTATCTCTCTCATCCCTTTCCCAAATACGCCGCCGCCCCTGCCAAATACGCCTCCGTGCTCGCCCTGGCAACGGGGCCGCTAGATACGCCTCGGTGGGCTCGTCTGAAAGATCGGTATGGTCTACTAGAGGGGGGTGAATAGGAGACTAACAAACTTTAATTTTTCTTTTTCTTGAAAGATACAAACACTTAATCCTAGGGCTTTCTAGATTCTCTAAAGTGAATGCAACCCTAGTATGAAGTGCAATAGCCAAAGCAAAGTATAGGCAATGAAGTAAAGCAAGTAAGTAAACGGGCAAGTATGATAACACACGCGAAGACGAAGATTTCATCGGAGTTCCACCTATTGGGATCGGTGTACGTCTCCGTTTGGAGGAGTGCTCTACCACAAAGGGAGAGACGACACGAAGGCTCACTCTCTTCTCCAACTCACCACACCACAAAGGTGGGATGAGCTCTCACAACACCACAAAGGCGAAGTGAGTTCCACTAATGGCTTCCTTGAAGGCGAGTGCCGAACCTTTACAAACAAGGAGAAGGGCACGAATCCACAATTAAATTGGAGGCTCCTTCCCAAATCCTCAAACACCTCCTCATAAGATTGGAGTGCTTGAAGAGACATCTTCCGGCTAGAGATCACAAAATCTCAAGAATAACAAAATCCACCAAGGAAAACAAGGGGAATCAACTTTTGATTTGGTGAAACCCTAGATCGAGCTCTTCTCAACATTTCCTCAAAGTATTAGCTAGGGGGAAGCACTAGGGAGAGAGATCTCGAGATTTGAAATTTTGGAGGTGAAGAACGCTTGCAGGAATGGAGTAACGAACCGTTGGGGACGAAGACCCTCTTTTATAGGATCCCCGATTTCTGCCCGTTATGTGCAATTTCTGCACAGGGCGGTACTATCGCGAGCGGTAGTGCAGCACCGGTACGGTGCCAGTGCCGCTATATGTCAGTAGCGTTTTGCTACCTCATAGCACTGGTGCGGTACCGGGGCGGTACTCTCGCGACCGGTACTACCGGCCTGGGATGACCGGTACTGCCGCCCTGGATAGGAAAAACAGGGAAAACCCTTTGGTTCAAGAATAGGTTTTAGCTAATCTTCACTGATGAGATTGAGGCTATCTGGTGGGTGCAATTTGGTGGTTGTGTGTACGTGAAATTGATTCACCCTAGCCTTTCCAGATGGACTCTCTCTTTATAGTACGGATTTTTCTACGACTCAATATAAATAAAAAGCCGTAAATTCTTCTACGCTTCTTTCCTTTGAGGGCAACGAACCGCTTTGCTTGATTCTATATAATTTCTGAAAACACTTAGCATACGGTTAGTCCACATATTAAGTTGTCATTAACACCAAAACTCATTAGAGATCGAAATGTCCTTTCATCGTCGGCGAGACTTGCGAAGGGAAGCGGCGTCTACATAGCCTAATCGAAGAAAGCAAATTCTACCCGAGGCTACACTTGTTATGGAAGCGATCACATCACAGGCAGTTCAATAAAGCGGTTCATCATCATAGAGCAATTCATCATCATAGAACATGCAGTACAAATTCTAACAATTAACGGCATTCATATAAAACTTTACAATTAACGGCATTCATATAAAACTTTACAATTAACGGCATTCACATAAAACGACACGGCTGATCACTCCTGGCCGCCCGCTTCCTCCACCGCTGCCACGCCAGGCTCGGCAGGCCCCTCCACAGGCGCCACCTCCGGCACGACGTACGGGATGCCGTGCATCTGGCCGACGTGGGGGAACGTGTTCACCGTGTTGGTCTACACGTTGTACAGCATGAATGCGATAAACTCGCATCCACACCAATACACGCGGCCAAGGAGGTACTCGGCGTCGTGGCTGTTGGTGAGGTGCACGACGATGGCCGTGTCGATGCCATCCTCTCGGAGCTGCTCCACGCGGTACATTGGAGGGCCTACGGCCTCCCGGTGTGGAGGAAGTCCCTGACCAGCGCCATCGGGCTCCTGCTGCGCGACATCGCCCACACCTGGAGCGTACGCTCCACAAGCACGCCCGGTGGGAACAACTGCTCCTCCGTGAGGGGCGGCGGGTTGACGGTGCGGCCTTGGAATGCCATTGCTCGTCGGTTAACCGCACAGAAGAAGTGGAGAGAGGTCAAGATGTGTACAAGAAGGAGAAGAATAGAAAGAATTAGTTCCATGGCGCCAGGTTAAATAGCGATGGTAACGGGAAGGGGAGTGGTTTCCAGTGATGAGTGTTGGGTGGTGGGCTTTAAAAGCGGTTTGCATGAATGCTCGGGACTCTACGCCGGAGCGGTTTGACTTGCGGAGGCGTGCGCGGCGGCCTTGCATGGGAAACCGGCGTGCGTGGGCGGTTGCAGGGACTCGCATGGGAAACTGATGTGTTCCCGCGCGCCCTCTGGCCTTCAATATTTCTTAACTAATAGGGAGCTTGACTTGCGGAGGCGTGCAAAAGTTTCTCGAAAGAGCTCTGTGCCTATATATTACGTGCCATCATTACAGCCTTTCATCTAGCCTTCTTCTCTCATACCAAAAAGATCCATCGACATGGCGCGGTAGTCTGGGGACTTCTTCCAGTGTCAAGATGGCAAGGATAGTCAAAATGTGGATATCCATGGATATCCAGCCCATGGATCGCGGATATGGATCGGGTTTTCAATCCATGGATATCCACGAATGGATACCCGCCAACTCATGGAGCGGGCACAGATATCGTATTTGATCCATGGATAACCATGGATACCCGGTATTTATTAAAATAAATAAATTACTGACATGTGGATCCACTACTCGATAGATGTATCTTCCGTTGCTGCAATAAAGTACTCCCTCCGTAAGTGTCCTCGCCTCCCAAATCCACGTTACTTATTTCGGGACGGAGGGAGTACTTATATGGTCTTTTGGTTAATATAGATTATAAATCGGTGATCGGTCATCCACGTAAGTGTCATCTATTGAGGTATTTTGAGCAGCAATATCTTATTTTTGGATTATTATTATTATTATTGTTGAACACAAAGTAATATAAGTATATATCTAGTAATCCAATGAGCTTTCGCATAGTTATGATATGAATTTTTGCCGTGTAAACTCCGCCACACCTTAAAATTTATCCTGTGTCCACCACAAATTTGAGTCACTTAATATTGGACGGAGGGAGTATATTGCATGGATATGGATACTCCATGGATACTCGGATAACCGGTGGATATGGATGTGGATATTGTTTTGCATTCAAAGATATTTTCGTGGATGGATAGTTGGTCTGGTGATGGATATGGATATGGATATGGATTTGGTCGACCCGTCTAAACCTGCCCCGTTGCCATCCTGATTCCAGTGCTCCTCCATTGAAGCACTGAATAGGGAGATCGACGGAGAGAGTCCGTACCGACGGACGACATTCTTGACTTCATCGGACGAAGATGAAGTCCGTAGTAGGCAGCGCTGCAATGGCCGCTGTGGTCGTGGACGCCGCCGATCTCCACCACGGCGTCGAACTCCGCCTCCGCCTCCGCCTCCGCCTAAGTCTGGCGTCAAGCGAGACGGCCGTAAAAGGAAGGCCGTGTCTCCATCGCCGGCCCAGCCTGCTCCTCCGCCGGTGGTACGTCAACCGGCCCCGCAACCTGCACCCCAGCCACCGCCTCTTCCACCGCCGTCGCCTCCAGCAGCTCCTACGGCCCTGCTATCGCGCCGTGCGTCGCCGCCACCGCCACCCTCGTCGCCTCCGCCGCCGCTGCGGACGGTACAAGTCTCCGTGGAAGTGCTCCGATCGTTGATCGGTACATTGAAGACATGTACCAAGGCCTTGGAGAAGATCAACAGGAGCGTGGAATAAAATTCCATATGTATTTTTCCCTTTTTTATATATTTCTATATATATGGGAAATGCATTTTGGCCTGTACCTTCACGTACATCCCCCGCCGTCTGATCTCCACGCGATTCGCACCGGGCGGACTAGGGGTTCACATTTTGCGCTGGTAGGTGCCTACGTGCGTGGCTGGTGTCGAGCCCGATGCATAGCTCACCTCCGTCAGTGTCCACGTACTTTCCCCTCATTTTCAGGCCGCATCCCACTAAAGCCCCACGTCACGCTCCCGTCCACTCCCCTTGGCTGCTCCATCTTTCCTCCATACCGTCCCCATCGCCCTGAGATTCGGCACGCCGGCAAACCCGCGTACGAAATCTCCCCCACCAGTCTGACCATTCCGGCCATCTCCCGTCGCTGGATCCAGCTGACATTTTCTTTCGTTTCTCACAGCAGCACGAATTGACATGTAAGACTTGGATATGGGTCGACCTGGTGATAGATTATGTCGACGCCATGGTGGAGTATGAAGACCGATGAACACCCAGCTGGAGCGGAAGACCGATGAGCTCGCTGGCGTTAGATTTGAGCTGAACCTGCTGCGCCGCCGGATGGAGATTGAGATTCTTCAGTACGAGTCCAAGGTGGCCATCCTGGAACGCGGGGCTCACAAGATGAGGACTTTTCGCTCACTGGTCTCTGTTCTTGTTTTGATGTTGCTTGTAGCGCCAGTTAATTGCTCCACGATTGTCAACTGGGCGCTTTTGGTGACGGTAGGAGCTATGTACGCAAATCAGGCTGCTGCAAGACCAATTCTGTTAGGTTAATTTGGCTTCCCTTTTTCAATTCTGTATGTGGGCGCCCCGCTAATGGCAATTGGGGGCGCAGGCTATGCAATTCAAGTCACGTGAGTCGCAGGTAAAATCTGATTTTTATTTTTGTCTCTGTCGTAAACTACAGCATTAAGCACATCGAATTTGGGGTCTGATTACGCCGCCGGGGGGATTTTGCAATTGTAGTTTCTGATTTTTCATGGATTTTGCAATGAAGATGCATGTTCAAGATTTTGTGTCTTCCGATCAGCGTAATTGCCACCTTTTGCTTGTCTTCCGATTGTAATAATCAATCGAGAGAAAAGCAGCCGGTAAGAATCATGATTTGGAGTAAACAGAGTATCAGAAACGTTTTGTGATCGACTCAACACAGAAACAGACGAGCAGACAAGCTATAATGCTACGAGCAAACAAACTTGGCACAAAATAAAAATATATATGGTTCAGGTTCGCAGCCAAACGTGGTTTCAACAGAACAAAAATCAGGCCAAGATGACAGGGTTCAGATTGTCGTCTTAACACCTGACAGACCAACAGCCAAGCTAGATATTACAAGCAAAACAACTTGGCACAAAACACATGCTACTGACAACAGACCACGACACAATTGTTGGTCTGATTAACTTGAAACAAATTATGGCAGCCCGATCAACCGCACCCTGTTCAATTCTGAAGTTCAACAGCACGCGTAGCTGAATTGCTCCCCTGCCCCTTGCACCTGCTACATCGGTTCTTCAGCGTGCCTTCTTGCTAGCCCATCTTCCGGCCGTTGAGGTTGCCCTTCCTTGCAAGAGCGGGTTGCCGGATTGCGTCCCGGCTTCCTGCAGAAAACAGATTGCTTCGGTAAATCTTCAAAGAAATACATACATTCAGTGGGATCAAACCAGCTGGCTTCAGAGCCAACACTTCTGGCCCTAACATTTTCCAATTGAGCAGGAGTAGCGATTTCACTAGTTCAATCAAACAGCCTACCGTTACCACATCACATTTCGGGGGCAGCATCTAATTAAATGTACCCACCAAACAGACTTAAGAGCAAATAAGCCTAAAAGAAGAGGTAGCCTGATCAAACGTTATGATGCAGGGGACATGAGCAGAGCATGGCAAACAAATAAGGAGTAGCTTTTTTCTCGGAACGGACATGAATCGGGGATTGTTTTGGGTGTTTCGTTTTTACCTCTTTTGTACCGAGGTGACTCGGGTTCTTCGATTCCTGCACTCCAAGCCTCTTCCGCATGCGCCGACAAAGCTCCAGCGCCGGCAGCTCCGACGCCAGGCACGACTCCCGTGCCGTCTGCTCCACCAAGGACAGGTTCGTGGGGGCAGGCCCCGGTCTCTTCTCCGCCAACGCCAAACTCTCCATCGCCAGCGGCAGCTGCCCACTCGGCAGCCAGCAGCTCGTGAACTGGCCGTCAGCTACCGCGCCCGTCGCATCTCCAGCAAACTCGGCCTGGCGTGGAATCCACCTCCCCGCCCATCTGACCTTCAGATCGAAAAGCAAAATCAGCTAGCTAGGACGCGAGACGGCAGGAACCAGATTGGGGACAAGACAAGATGGGGAGAAGTTGCGGTCTCTGGTGTTCCTGCCGTCAGGCATTAGGTTGTCGGCGGGGTAGTCGGATTCCAGGATGTCGACGCCAGCTCCAAACGCACCTCCGTCGGGACCAGGAACAACGAGACCGGCCCCCTCACCGGCCATCTGATATTGACAGAGAATAGCAGATAATCTCGGCCGCCAGGCGGCACAAGATTTGGGGGATAGGATGCAAAACCAGATTGCAGCCCCCGCGGCATCTACCAACCACAGGAAACCGCCAAACGAACCAAAGCTGTACTAACCTTCGGTTTGCCGGAGTAGGCGGCCGGCGTCCTCTTCCTTCACTGCAGCGTCGCCGCAGCGAAATAGCGGCGTGTTGGGGAGCGCTTTTTTTTGGCCTGCAACGTGGTGGAGCCGGAGGGCTCTAGTCGCGTCGTCAAAATGGAGGGGCCCACGGAGGAAGGGGGGCCTTGGAGGTCGTGGCCTAGCCTGAGGCCTAGCAGCCCACCCTCGCCCTCATTTCCGTCGTGTCCGCGATCCCGGGGACAGGACAGGTTCTGATATCGGGGAAAGCGCTACTACTCGTGGCAGGGGCTGCGCGACCGAGACCTACCGCTGCACCCCGGAACCAACGCGTGCGAATCTTGATGTGACAACTAGCGATATATATCGGCGGCTGAGGCCGACGGGAGTGAGCATCCGGGACCTCCTCCCGATGCGCTCCCCGGCTACCACCTTCTTCCCCCGGCGCAGGCCAGCGAGCGGGGGCGCAGGCCGACGCGAGAGAGCCCGCGACGAGCTACCTGCCGTCGCGGGCGAGCGGACCTTCTTCTCCGGCGCGGGCGAGCAAGCGGCGGCGAAGGCAATCGGTAGTTCTATGATATATTTTGAACCGCTTGTCGGAATGATGCAAATTATACGGAATTGGAAAGTTATGAACCAAGCGCAACTTTTTTGTTTATAACGTTTTTGCTAATTTTTAACGGTTTAAGAGCGGTTTGCAAATTACCGTCCGCCGGATTACGACCAAACAAAAAACAGCGGATGGTATTTTTATGATATATTTTGAAACACTTGTCGGAATGATGCAAATGATACGGCGTTGGAAAGCTATGAACTAGGCGCAACTTTTTCGTGTATAAAGGTTTTGCCAATTCCTTACGGTTTAAGAGCAGATTTCGAATTACCGTCCGCTGTTCGAAATCGTCAGAAAATTCACTGGGTATAAACGAGGAAGATATAAGCGGCGGAGGTTTAGAGACCGCCAGGAAGTTCACACTCTATAAAACGGAAGTACTCGTGTATCGATGGAAGTTCAGAACGTTCACGCCCGTAGAACTCATTGTTCTTTAACGCGGGCAACAAATACAGTCGGCGGAGCTTCAGAGACCGTGAGAAAGTTCACAGTTTATGAAACGGAAGTTCACTCGTGTGGTACGCTGGAAAGTTCATGCTGAGAAGTTCACTAGCTACTTCATGGGAGTTCGCTTGTTTAGACTGAGAAGTACAGATGCCCTTTCGTTTAGACTGAAAAGTTCACTAGCTAGTTTCATGGGAGTTGGCAAATTTATTTGGGAAGTTCACTAGCTGGCACGCTGCAAAAACAGGTGTGTAGTAGCCTTGTTAATCTGGATTTGCAAAACTTCCTCGCCAAAAATCTTGTACCAGGGAAGTTCACGGTCTATAAAATAAGAAGTTCACACTTGTATTTAGGGAAGTTCAGTACATTCACGTCCGGACACCTCCTCCTTCTCCGGGGCGGGCAAAATATTACAACCGACGGAGGTTCAGAGACCATCAGGAAGTTCACAGTCTATAAAACAGAAGTTCACCCGTGTATTGATGCAACTTCAGAACATTCACGCCGTGTTGACGCGTAGGATGTATTGATTTTTCTTCGCGTTTCTCAAACTTTTTCGGATTTGCGCAAACACTATACCGTTGGAAAGCTACTGAAAATCCGCAGCTTTTTCATATGTAATGTTTTTCCAAATTCCCCACGGTTTAGGAATAATTTCAAAAATACCGAAATCAGATCAGTCTAAAAAGGAAAGACGATATTTTTACGATTGTTTTTGAACCGCATGTCGGAATGATGCAAGTGATACGGCGTTGGAAAGCTATGAACCAGGCGCACCTTTTTCGTATATAACGTTAATGCTAATTCTGTATGGTTTAAGAGCAGATTTCAAAATACCGTCCGCACAAACCACCCGTACTGCGTGCGCGTGCAGAGTATAGCGTAGTGAGAGGAAGTTCACATTCAGTCGTGCAGGCGAGGAAGTTCAGATCGTTCCCTGTGTGTGTGTGTGTGTGTGTGTGTGTGTGTGTGTTTTCAAGATCCATTCAAATTTCTATATGACCCGCAAGAATCGTTGATAATGCAAAAACACTGAAAATAATAATGCAAAAACACTGAAAAAGTGAGTTTGATTACAAGAACTGGAAGGAGATACTCTGACGTAGCCTCCCCTAACATAGTCACTGACATCTGGGGTTGTCACGCATGAGGCCCACCTGCCAATGACCAAACTGCAGGGTAACGTACGTCAGGGGATCCATGTTCGAACCGGCCATAACTATCAGTATCGGGTGGCCGGCTTACATCAATGGCAGGCTTTTCTTAACCCGCCATTGATAGAGTTTTATCCAATTTTCAAATGTTGGGTCCAAAACGTTTCTAAATAAAGGTTTAGAACATATAAGAATTTTTGTGAGGTAACCTTACATGTTACTTATTCTTCTCAAAGAATTTCAGAATTTCTGAAGCAATTTTACTATATTTCGTACATTTTTTGGATTTTCAGCACATTTCGGCAATAAATGAAAAATCACTTTTTCAATACATTTACGACAAGAAATGAATTTAAGAAATGTCCATTGGACCCATTGTAACCTATTAGAACGCAAACACATAGGTTTAATTGAAAATTAAATGTTTTATACCTTAATTATTGTCATTTACACTTAACTCAATAGTATAATAATGTTAATAATATGAAATATTTGTCCGAAAATTATGATTTTCTGCAAGTGTCAATATTTAGTGATACATTCATCACGTAAATTTCACAATGTACTTCATGTACATTGCACCACATCTCCCTCGGGTGTTTTTGAAACACCCCACAGAGATGTTGGAGAAATGAACTCATTTTGACATTTAAATTTAAAACTTTGTCCAAAACTTGTAAAATTTGGCACAGTAAGCACATTTGGTATGTATTGCATGTATTCAAAAGCATTTTCAATTTGGACGTGTTTTCATATTTTTTTGAATTTCAAATTCAGTTAAATTTGTTGTGTTTGGGCCAAAATGATACGACATACATTATTTAAAGTTGTGGAACAGCTATTGGAAGTATGCAAACGTTGTTACTACTTGACCCTCGAACAAAAGTTCAAAAAAACTCTTTACTTTTGCAGATTTGAATGGATTTGAGTGGATTTATATCCTGGTCAACGCGAAGTCAACTTTCTCAAATGGGTTTGAAATTTCAACTGTGTTCTTAACTTTTCATGTACTTTCTATTGGTGCAATCAGAAAATAATTTGGTGAATGTCGAATCTTGGGGGTTCTTTCAACTGCAGCCATTTTGGTGTGCTGAAATCCCTGTTTTCATGCACAAATAGGTTTCAAATTGGAATGAACCGGATGGAATCCAATTTTGCTATACTAGTATGGTCCAGACACAACTTTTTTTCATTGATTTTCTCATCATTCAGTTCAGTTCCATGGGTTTATCTATTTTTCATATATAAACTCAGTAATTCAAAGAATGTATGAACATATAGTATCCAAGGTCCAGAAAATATCATATTTGGTGGAAACACTTGTGATGCACTCACAAAGCTGTCTAAATCTTTTGGGATTAGTATTGCACACGTTTGACATCAAAAATATGAAAAACAAGCAAATTTTGGTGAATTTGATATTCAAAAATTAGCAAACCATTTCAGAAATGAAAATTAAATGTTCTATACCTTCATTACTTCATTAATGTGATTTACACTTAACTCAAAAGTATAAAATGTTAATAATATGAAATAGTTGTCCGAGAGTTATGATTTTATGCAAGTGTCAATTTTTAGTGATCTTTCATCACATAAAAATTATCAGAGCATTATCTAAATTTCACAATGTACTTCATGTACATGGCACCACATAGGGAGATGTTGGAGAAATGAACTCATTTTGACATTTGGATTTAAAACTTTGTCCAAATCTTGTAAAAAAAATTGAATTTCAAATTCAGTTAAATTTGTTGTGTTTGGGCCAAAATGATGCGACATACATGATTTGAAGTTGTGGAACATCTATTGGAAGTATGCAAAGATTGTTAGTACTTGACTCCTCGAAGAAAAGTTAAAAAAAACTCTTTCTTTTTGCAGATTTGAATGGATTTGAGTGGATTTAAATCCTGGTCAACGCTAAGTCAATTTTCTCAAATGGGTTTGAAATTTCACCAGTGTTTTTAACTTTTAATGTACTTTCTATTGGTGCAATCAGAAAATAATTTGGAGAAGGTCGAATTTTGGGGGTTCTTCCAACTGCAGCCATTTTGGTGTGCTGGGACAACCAAATGTGGTTATTTTTTCCATGGTCAACTAAAGTCAACCTTCACAAAACAAGTTGAAATTTGGTCATCTTGCATAAATTTCCATTCGGATTTCATTTGTGCAGTCTGAAATCAATTTGGAGCAAGTTCACTTTCTAAGCTTCTTCCAAAATTGTCCATTTGGGTGGCCTGGGACATCCAAATGTCGCTATCAATTACCTGGTCAAGAAAAGTCAACTTTCTCAAAACATATTGAAATTTGGTAATCTTGCATAACTTTCCATTTGTTATACATTTGTGTAGTCAGAAATCAATTTGGAGGAAGTAAAATTGCGAAAGAAATTCGTAGGAAATGATAAGTTCGATAACAGCACATGCCCATGTTCAGATAATGAGCAACAACCTGCTCTTGATCAGTACATATAGGTAGTTTTCGAACAACATACATCAAAATCAACATGGATTAAACATAACACAACATCAACATGAATTAACCCCTCCTTTTGGAGGACCTGAGCTATCTACAGCGCCAGCAAAACAAGGGAACTCATGGAGGCTAGTGAGATCTCCTCGCTGTATTCCAGAACCACCATAGTCCAGATAAGCTTCATCATCTGAAGAAAAATCAGAGTAGTCCCTGTTGTTGTGGTTAAAACCATCAGTAAGAAGATGAAACCTATCGACCACTTCATGGACGTGGACGATGACCCCGAACGACACAGCACGTCTGGTTTCTGGTTCTGCCCCCGTTGCAATTGAATCATCAATGAACTCATCAGCATATTTAGGAGCTGGTTGTGTGGCCGAACAAGGCACTCTCATCAGCAACCTCTTCGGGATGGCACAAGGATCATGCATCCATGCCCTGAGTTTCACGCGGCGCGGATCAGTCCTCGCAGAATTGCCACGAACTCGCCTCCTAGATGATTAATCAAATTCTTCACAAATTCAAGCTCTTGCGCATCCTCCATCAGTCCATCCAAGCTAAGAACACAGCTAAAAGGCAGTTTTGATTCCTCTCCACGGAAGATGGAGCTCCAAGGGCAAAACGAGATGTCTCCGGCAGGGCACCTGATGCGCATCGATTGCATCACCGCTGCTGTGCAATCATCACTCGAATCAAAGCGAATCAGAAAGTTGCCGGACGCATGACATACCATGATGCGCACTCCCCTTTTGAAGTTGCAGCGCTGCTTCAGAGCTGCCATGACCTCTTCAGCCGAAGTGGCCAGCGGATTGAGCGCTGATCCTGTATGGATGGTAGCAACGATGGCTTTACCTCGCAGCCTCGCCGCCTTCTCTTCCATTCCGGAGGTGCGGGAAATCACTATCTCGGCCGCATCGGGCCGGATATCAGGCTCCTCATGGCAAAATATCTCCTCCTCGAATCGGCGCCAGCTACCGACGTTGTGGTACAGAGGTGGGTTAGTGCTCGCCATCGCCGCCTCCCGTTCGTTTCTACACACCTACTAGCCGCAGCGCCGCCGCCGTCTACCGCCAATTTAGGGTTCTGGTCGGGATTTGGTTGAGAGTAAAGGAGAGCAATTAGGCTCCACATGTAAGGAAATATGACACTGGCCCTGCGTGTCGTCTGAAGCCTCGTACCACCTGTCATCCTCTGGCTCGGTCCCAGCGGTCCGCCTTTCCTCGGCCCACCTGTCATTAACGATGACCGTCCCACCTGTCAGGACGCACGGACGTGGACGCATGTAAGGTAACCAGACCCGTTAAGACCTACCCGCTTGCACTGTCTCCTCGCAGCCCCACACGCTAGAAATGCGGCTCCGGCCCCACCTGTCAGCACTCCCCGCGGCCCACCCGTTGGAAGCAAACGGTCAAAGGGGCTTGACCGTTAGCAGGTGCTCCGTGAGGGCATTTGCGAGGAAGCAGAAAGCGAACAAGTCTAGAAGCGAGCACAGTTTTGAGGCCTGGGTATTCCTGAGTACAGCTAAGGGATGAGGGGCACAAAAATAAAAAGGGGAAATTGGCTAGGGGACACTGTTATTTTGTGGCCTTTACCCAAACACACCGCTCAATTGTGGATTTGCTGGGTACCATTGCAATTCTGTGGCCATTTGCTGAAACACACCACTGGTCCAAAAACGGAAAGTAATGGATAGCTTTATCCTAGGAAGTGATTAACAACTTCTGATCGAATCCATGTTTTATTTCTTCGTCTAGTTCTTCACAAAAATCTTTGAAATTAACACAATCTCTGTCTATAATTTTCAGTTCATCCCTAGTTGGATGCCAAACTTGTGCCCCATTATCACCAAATTCAGCATACGCACAAACCCGGACATCAATTCTAGTAGCTGCACTACTGTCCATCCTATGCAAATTAATAGCGACATGCATTAGAGCCTCTACTACGAGGAGTTGGGATCTAATTAGGAATGTAATTTGGGGAAAAATTGCCTGTTCAGGCAACCAGGACAGGCCGGCATCCATGGCTGCATGTAGGCGATGGTCCAGCATGAGGGTGAATCCTTCACGGTCAGCTGCTGCGGGAAGGCGAGGGTCCATGGCCGTACCTTGCCACGCCGGTCTCCACTGGTGCCCGGTTGGCTGCTGCGAGGCGGAGGAACGGCAGCAGCGGCAGAGCGGTGGAGGGAGGCGGTCTTGCGGGCGACGGAGCAGGGCGGGCAGCGCCGGGGGCGACCGAGCAGGGCGGGCAGCGGCCAGGAGCAACGGCAGCAGCGGGGGCAGCACGGCCGCACGGAGGCAGCAGGGTCAGCAATGCTAGACGGGAGCAGCTAGGGTTCTTCGTGCGAGCTCGAGAAAAAAAGAGGAAGAGACAGTTCGGGTTCTGGAGAAAGAAGAGAAGGGTAATACGATAATTTCATGGGTAATTGAAAAGCCAACTTTCCGTTTTTGGACCGGGAGTGTGTTTCAGCAAATGGCCACGAAATTGTAATGGTATTCAGCAAATTCACAATCGGACGGTGTGTTTGGGCAAAGACCACAAAATAACGGTGTCGCCTGACCAATTTCGCCAAATAAAAAACCCTGTCCTCAAACCCTAGATCTGATGGCAGCTATGCAAGGTGTTTTCTCACTGCTAGTGGCATTCCTGTATATATTGTCATCCTAATGGGCAGTTGACATGGCAAAGTTGCAATTTTCAAATTTTTTGGGGGCAATTTTTGGCGCGGGTTCACCCTAAAGTCCGAAAACTACAGCGCTCCCCTTCCTCTTCCTCGCCTCCGCTACACAACGCATCGCCGCCGCTACAGCTAGGGCACGGGCTCCCGGCTTCCCCGGCGATCCCCGGATTGGGCTATTACAGGTGAGAACGAACTCTACGGTTTGTCTTCTTTTTAATCAAGCATCTGCTCTCCATAGTCCATTGACAGCGTAAATGCGTAATCCATATCCACGGTTTCCTCTCCTCCGTCCCGTGCAGTTCCTCCTACCCAATCCCGACCCAGTGGGGCTCTAGAGATTCCGCCGTGCTCCACTCCTCCGCGGCGCCGTATCAGTGTCTGCTTGCGACCCCCCCCAGCCCCCAGCAGCCTCTGATGCGCTCGAAGCCATCCCTCAACCCCGTCCGCTATTTAGGTTTCTGAGGTATGATCATTTTGTAGTCAATGGTTTGTTTTGAACTTATTTGTCGTCCATGATTAATTGAATCTCACTCACCTACAGAAATTTTGGGCGTGCTGGTGCAGACCTGCCACACCATCTAGATCTGCCCCTGCTTCGGACCATAACCATCATCTTGGCTGATTTTCTCCAGTTCACTGGTATTTGTAGCTAATTAACTTCTCTTCTCTTGAATACGGTTACCACCACAGATATGATGTGCTGAATTTGGCCCATTGGTATCATTAATTGGGACATTATCTCTATTTTCCATCATATTCTTACTCATGGTTTGCAACCATAAGTTTGCATATATGTATATGCAACAATTTTACCCTCCGCTGCGCTAATAATGTGCGGCCTTCATTCAAGTAAAGCAGCTGTTTAGAGCTTCACATCAAACTGTATACAGTACAGTATTACTCTTAGACTATTAGATAGTACCAGTATATGCTGTCTGTATCCTTCTGTTCTTCATGCAAGTTACGATTTTTCAGATTTCTGTTCCTACCATTCCTTTATGCTCAGATTAATTATAGTGATATACTGATATTGTACTTCGGCTGACGAATGCTTCTGTTAACACATTAGTGGTATGTTGAATGTTTTTCAATATCAACCTTGTCTAAAGTTATATGATTATCGCTCTAAAGCGTATATTTTAATCTTACATATCCTCTTTTGAGTGCATGTTCAGGCTCAAAACTTTTTTTAGTGAGGCACTTAATGTCATAGTTTGCCTTTACTTTTCATCTATTTACTGGTTTGATTGTTCCCTGCGCAGGACAGATGTGTACATGGACTTGTTTGTAACTATAGGCCATAATTAGGCTTGTCCAAATTTTATATTTGTGCTGCACCTACTACTAACTGATGTGATAGAAGGCAAATCATTCTGGGCAGTTTTTGTGGTCACGTAGCTTTCCCAAGCTCCACAATTGCCTGTCTCTGCACTGTCAACAAGCATACTTTGTGACTGTGTCAAACAAATGATAGATGATCTTGATTGCTGATCATATTTATCGTTCCGTTGTTTAGAACAGTGGATGTCACTACTCACTTCTCCTATGAAACAAAATAACAAATAATTTGACCAGGATGGCAAATATTATTCTATAATGAATTGCTGATATTCAGTTAGAAACAAACTATACATGGTCTTGGAGTGCTGAGCATATCATTCAGTTTGTTAGATCTTGCTAAATTCTGACAAATGGAACTGAATTGAGATATAATAAACCAGCAACACACTCAAGTGATTGCTGTTGAGAAAATTTACTTGCTGCATACCATGGAACTGAATCGAGACATAATAAACCAGCAACACACTCAAGTGATTGCTGTTCAGAAACTGTACTTGTTGCATATCATTTATCTGACCTGGATGGTCTGTTATTAATTTTACTTTTACCTCACAAAATAGCATCACCATCATGGGAGTCCATGAGTGTATATTTTGTTGGATATAATATATGGTTTATAATATTGGTATTCATTCTTTCACAAATTTGCAGGACCTGACAGTCAAGAGCCTCTTGTTTGTATTTGAGAGCTGATGCTGTTCATATACTCTCTGGGATTGTTTTAAAGGGAACTGAAAGCAAATCCGGGTTCTTATATAGCATTCAGTTCGCAGCATTTTATTTGACGGCTTGTGGTTTTCGGGAGCAGTATTATGGAGTGCAATAGAGAAGAGGCCTCCAAGGCCAGGGAAATTGCTCTGAAAAAGTTAGAAAACAAAGACTACGTTGGTGCCAAAAGGATGGCACTGAAAGCACAAAGGATTTTTCCAGAGCTTGAGAATTTATCCCAGCTGTTGACTGTCTGTGAAGTACATTGTGCAGTGGAGGCAAAGATAAATGGTTTATTGGACTATTACGGAATTCTCCAAGTGGAGGTAACGGCTGATGGGGCAACCATAAAAAAGCAATACCGAAAGCTTGCCATTTCACTTCACCCTGATAAAAACCATTTCCCTGGTGCAGAGGCTGCATTTGTATTAGTTGCAGAAGCTTACTCAACATTGTCTGATCAGATAAAAAGACCTGCATATGACATCAAGTGCAGGGTGGCTTCTAGAATCGCACCAAAGCAAGGTACACAACCAAAGCAAGGTATACCTAAGCAGGGTACAAAACCAAAACAGGCTGCAGTACCAAAGCAGGCGACAGAACCAAAGCAGACTACAGAACCGATGACGAAAACTAATGCAAGTAGAGGTAGTGTACCAGGATGTGGACCATCAATTCCATCAACTACTGCTGGACAGGCAATCTGGACCATGTGCATTTACTGTAGAACAAAATATCAGTACTACATCGATGTACTAAATCATCGCATCCGCTGTCAGAACTGCAGTAAATATTTTGTTGCATTTAAGCTAAAGGAGCATGATCTGCCTACAAAGTTCTCTTCTGGGTTGAAGAGTAATGTGAAACCCCGGGCACATGGAGCACAAAATGATGAGTGCATGAAAAGTGCCACTGCAGATGGTGAGGAGAAGGTTAACCATGCAGAGGCAGGTGGAAAAAGGGGTGTTGAACGTCCAACAGGGAATCTGTCTGAATCTTCTAAACCATGTGCAAATGACAAGGCAGATGGAAGGATGGCATCTGACCCTGCTGATCCAGATCTTTCTGATAGGCAAGACCCATGTAGTAGGGTAGTAGATACATCAGCAGAGCCAGATACTGCTGGGAACCCTAATGGCCAGAAATCAGCTAAGAGAAAGGCAAACCCTGATGCCAATATCCGGGATTCTCCTAGCCAAAAGAGGCGAACAATAAAAGATTGGTTTTCAAATGCTGGCTCTAGCTGTAAGAAAATGTCTGATGGCAATGTTGCTCCTGCTGATGTAAAAACTAGTGAACCTCATGTCTCTAGCAAAGCACACCACCAAGAGAACGGAAGTACTGCCAGTGTAGGCAACAAGGATAACATCAAGAAAGAATTTAATTGTGATGCAGCTTCTGCAAAGAAACCTTGCAATTCAGTGGAACTTTCCTATCCTGACCCGGATTTTTTTGACTTTGAGAAATGCAGGGATGTCAATTTGTTTGCAGTTGATCAGATCTGGGCACTTTATGATGACCGTGATGGCATGCCACGGTATTATGCTCGAATAAGGCGTGTAGATGCTACCAACTTCAAAGTTCAGTTCACCTGGCTGGAACACAATGCAATGAATGAGGAAGAGGACAAATGGACTGATGAAGAACTGCCTGTTGCTTGTGGTCAGTTCATATTAGGAAAAACAGAGGTGTCCACAGATGTCCAAATATTTTCTCATATTGTTCCATGTGCGAAAGGCAGAAAAAGGAGCACATATGAAATATATCCCAGGAAGGGTGAGGCATGGGCTCTTTATAAGGGTTGGAGTATGCAGTGGAGCTCAGATGCAGATAACCACAGAACATATGAGTATGACCTTGTGGAGATCCTTTCAGATTTCACAATGGAAGCTGGAGTTTCTGTTGCCCCCTTGGTCAAGATTAAAGGATTTGTCAGTCTGTTTGCAGAACTAATTGACCAACCATCATTTGTTATACCAGCGAGTGAACTGCTCCGATTCTCTCACAATATCCCATTTTATAGAACAAAAGGAAATGAAAAGGTGGGTGTAGCAGGTGGGTTTCTTGAACTAGATACCGTGTCACTTCCTAGTAACCTGGACACAGCATTTCCATCAGTTACTCTCGATACTTGCACGCCTATTGACAAGACAATGGACAGTGGCTTCATTAATACGGGTGGTATTAGTACACTGGATCCTGGAAATGAGCAAAGTGCTAAAAAAGAAAATAAGAAAAGTGGAGGAAAACGGATAGATGATTCCCTTGAACGAACCCCAAAACAGCAACAGAATGCCTGTAATACCACTGTGGATGGTTCTTCCTCTCAGGAGTTCTGCACCTCTCCAGGTGCTTATGCAGCATATCCAGACTCAGAATTTTGTAACTTTGAAGAACTGCGATCATATAATAAGTTTGAACGTGGCCAGATATGGGCTCTCTACAGTGATCTTGACAAATTTCCAAAGTATTATGGTTGGGTGACCAAAGTTGATATAAAACCATTCAAACTGCACTTGACTTGGCTCGAAGTTTGTCCTCAACTGGAGCAAGAGAAGATGTGGTCACAGGATGATATAGCTGTGAGCTGTGGGACATTTCAACTCTGCAACTGGAGGATCACGTATGACACAAATGATGCATTCTCTCATTTAGTAGAAACTAGCCAAGTTAACTCAAAACAGTTTGAAATTCACCCACGAGTAGGGGAAATCTGGGCCATCTACAACAACTGGGCACCTGATTGGGTTCCTTCCAGCAGTGATGCTTGTGAATACGCCATTGGTGAGATTACTGAGCGCACTGAAGCCAGCACAAAATTCTTATTTCTGACTCAAGTAGATGGATTCAGAGTTGTGTTCAGACCTGACATTGGAAAGGGTATTCTAGAGATACCTGTAAATGAGAACTTGAGGTTTTCTCACCGTATACCTTCTTTCCGTCTGACAGAAGAAAAAGGTGGCAGACTCCGTGGCTTCTATGAACTAGACCCAGCTTCTGTTCCTGATGCTTTCCTGTTCCGAGGCACTTGCTGACTGGTAGACATCGATGCTGACTGTTCTGAAGCTAGTAACTCTAAGTTGCTTCCAATTAAATCAACTAGTCATCTAGTCAGTCATGTTCTTCTATGATGTTTACAACTCTGATGCCTGCAATGTGGTTATCAATTACTTTGGAAGTGTTTTGTCTGTAGCAATGGACAAAATGATCTATTAGGCCCTCTGTGTCCTCTCGATTTGTTATGAGCTTCATGTTCATCTCAGACCTCCAACACTTTACTGTAGTTCTAGTGCCTAGCATTATTTTGTTCTGGAACTTATGTAAGCTGGAAGAACCTTATGGTTGCAAGTTATGCGGCATTGAGGTTGCTGCTTTCTGTTGTGTTTGTGGCATCTGCGACCATGGTTTGGTAGATGCTTATTCTGTTTGTCTTCAGATTCCTGCACTGCCAATCTGTATGACTGTTTGGAGATGCATTTATTTGGTCTCTTGCTTCCTGGATCATACAGAACTGAAGCTTCTTCATATGATCGTCGGAAAAGTTTTAAAGAGAGCATCCGCATTCCTAGATGACTTGTACTGAGAAGTTCTTATTTCTAAGTTGCTGATTTCTAGTGCTGGTTCTTTATTTGATGAAAATTGAGTAGTAAAATATTTTAAAAATTGTGCACCTTTTATATTCGGGTGTTTTCTTACAGAATTACTGTTAAAACAACAAAGCTGTTAGAATTCTTAAATATTTATTTCCATCCTCTGTCAAGCTATGTGGCCCATGCAATTTTGTAGGACCTTTCACTATTTGAGGAATCAGCTGATGATGAGAAAGATGAGTTTCTTCGTTTGCAGGTTGGTATTGTAGAACAATATCCGATACATCTAAATTCTGATTGTATCTTCACAGATGATACTCTACTATACTGTTATCCATTGGTTCCTGTAGCATCAGTTTGTTATGCTGTTATGCAGGCTATTCAAAATGAGAGAAATCAAGTCACGGCGTAAAAAATTAAGCGTCTGTCTTGAAGCAAAAGACAGACTTGAGAGGTATGTCACTATTTTCCTCCCTTGTATATACTGTTAGTGCATGATGCATGATACATTTGTCTCGAACACGCCGAGCGGCGTGTCTTTTCCATTAAGAAGAAGGGCGCAAGAAGCGCAAGTACAGGCAACAAAACAAAGGCAAAGGCCAAAAAAACAAAAGAAAAGAAGAAGAGAAAGAAAAACGCTAAACACTATACACTAACAAGGGTGCATGATACATTTGTATAGCATGATGGAAGAAAAAACGACCAATCCAATAAGCTTTTGCAATCCCTAACAAGTTATAATATATTTTATTTCCAGTATCTAATTCAGGCCCCTTATCCGAATACAACTCTTATATATGTAATCCTTGGTGCCCCACTAAAGAGTTTACCAGCGCATACTAATCCTTGGGCAGTGGTTTCAGTCACTGTAACTTAAGAAATTGCTGTTAGTTTTCTTTCTTGCTAGATTTCGGAACCTATGGTTTGATTCTTGGTATTCTTATTACTGTTGTCTTGACTGCTTATGAAACGAATTGGGTGCTTATTTCTTCTATCAATGAATGCTCAGGAATATATATGACCCCTTAAGGGATGTCCTTCCGACGTACCAAATATGTTCTTGTTTCAAGAAGTTATCGACAAACTTAAAGAAAAGAAAAATGTGAGCATGCTATCACATACACCTGTAAAATTGGGTTAAAAAATGTCGTCGTGCTTCCTGATCTACCCCTGGCGAACTTCTCGTAGATGGAAGACCCACACACCCTTAAAACTGCGGCAGCACCAGCCACAGCATGAGCCCCCACCTTAACCCCGCCATAACGTATCCTGCAAATTCAGGTTGGGTATTTTCTTGGGGAATTAGAGGTACCGGAGCATGGGAATTTCATCGAACATGTCGCAGAGGATGATGCTGATGCAGTAGTCGACCTGGCACAGGGAGTCGACCTTTAAAACAGGGGATGACCTTCAAAACAGACTCCTTTTGTTATTGTAATTTTTTCTTTGTTTGAATTTGGGTTTTAATCTAGGGCTTTTGCGTGATCTGTTGGTGTAAACTGGAGGTCATTATTTTATTTTAATGTCCTGCAGGGTGATGGTAGTGGATGCACATCAATTCATGGTTGATGGTGCCAAATTTGGTGATGAAAATTTCATTGCAAAGCATACTCGACCAGACCTCCTCTCCATGGTATTCCATCTCTCATCTGATTATTTAATTGAAAGTGATGTCAGGAAAGGATACCTTTTTAATTGAGTTGGTTCACAAGATATGCGCTATCCGCCACCTGGGCTTTAATGTCTTTGTATATTCACATAAATCCTTACTTGCTTTTTCAGTATTTTACATCATTCAAAGTTCTCTCGATTTTCTGTTATTTCTCTCAATAACAATTTGTACCATGTAACTAACAAGTTGGTAAACAGTCAGGACACCCTTTAACTAGATGCTACACCCTTTGCTAAAAGTTGGTAAACAGTCAGGACACCCTTTAACTAGATGCTACACCCTTTGCAACGTTATTTCATGAATTTTGTACCGAAACAGGGAGCTATCACCTGTAGATGATTCGCCCATAGAATAAGAATATTTTTCATGAAGTTGGAACGTTCTCAAACAATGTGAAATTCGCTCACTAAGAAACTGAAATGAAAGCACCCATTAAGAAATGTTCTGTTTTTGGGTCATGAAACCAATTTTTCTTCCATTCGTTCATGTCTTGTTTTCTCCAATGTATCCTCTATTTATAAGTCTTTTTAGAACTCACATTATTTGTAGCATTAATACTACAATCAGCCTGTCCATATTGAATTGACCTGTTGGCTCAACCTTATTAGTGGACCCACACCATAGCTTCTTCTTTCTTGTTTTAGTAAAACCTGCACAATGGTTAATTATAAACATGAGATTTTACTCTAGGAAAAAACTTGCTGACCTCATTAATTATAACCATGAGATTTGGCTTTGACCGAATTAAATGTTTTCTTGTAGATATCAACATGTAAATATATTAGCATGCACATTTGACTATGACCAAACTTAATATATATCAGGTAATGCAAGTTGCAGGTCAAGATACAGTAAGGCCGGAACAAGACTTTGGAACATATTTATCAGGTCAGCAGTCTAGAACATATTTAACAAGCTACCTTTCAAACGTGCGAGGTATACATAGCATGACCTTTGCTTCCCAGTTCAGTTTTTTTAGGAAAAGGGATATCAGGCCAGCAGTCTAGATTTCCTTTATACTAGAAAAGTAGAAAACCATAAAACATGATTTGGAAGGACTGGACCGAAACATGACCTTGCTTGTTGGAAAAAAGGAAATCTGGTTCTGTAGGGTGATCTATTGTTTTTTGCATTTTTAACTGCTTCTTGTACCCTTGTTCAGGTTCTGATGTGTTGGAGAAATAAAATATCAATGAGATGGAGGAGCTCCTTAGCTTGGGGCAGATCCTCTGGAGCTCGGTGCATGTCGCAGGTAGTCGTCGTCGACGTCTCATTCACTTGGGTGCCCAGTTTCATGGTTTTTTCCATCTTGGGGAAGGAGAACCGTCTCTTGTTAATTGCATCAGCTAACTAACTTTGAATAATCTATCCTGCATTGGCCCTTTTAGGAAGGTACGAAGGGCAAATATGATTTCTGGATGTTTGAATGGAAAACAATTTATCTAGTAGAATGTTTATTAGATGCTATTTAGATACATAAAGTATGTTGTTAGATGCTGCAATGTTCAGGTGTGTTTTTCTAATCTTGAAATTTGGTTGTTGGGTTAGGTCTTTAATTGTCTGGATCTTAGTATTTAGCTCCCATCTGACTGGATTTATTAGTTGTGACAAACTATTGGCTAACTTACATGTCTAGCGATGGTATTGCAGCTTGACATGCAAAGTATTTATCCTATTTTTTCTGAATAGTTTGGCTTGGGTAAAACAATTGCCCTTCCAGTATGATTATTATATCAGGAACATAATAACGCACTTCAACACACTTTTTGGATAGGCATAAAAAAGTTGCAAATTTATCTCAGATTATCATGCCAACAGTGTTTGTTTGTTTATTTATTTATTTTGATCTAGTTTGTCATTCAGGCAATCCTTTTAGGCTCTGGTTGCTTGTCATAGCATGCCGGAACTGCAATGCATCGACTAAGTAAATTCAAATTATAAGCATAATTTTCTAAAGTGAGTTAACCAATGCTTAGTAGAGAAATTTTACGGTGGGGTTTGCCTGCCTCTAACATACAATTTTTTTTGTTAAGGATTTAAACCTTTCTACATGACACATTCAATTAGATGCCCTTGGACAAGGAGCAGCGCGGTGCTGCCGTGGATATGTCAGCGTGGCTAACCGGAAGAACCGACATAATATGGCCATCGGCCAATGGCAATACACTACCCCCTACTCCGCTAGCGGCCCACGGGCCACAGGCCGGCCCAACTATCCTCGATTAGGGATCCTTACCTGAGCTGAGACCCTAAACTCGCTCCTCTCGTCTCCTTTCTCCACGCACCACGGCGCCAGCCGCCTCTCTCCCTCTCTGTACCTCCTTGCGATCAACACCGCCGGCGGCGGCGGCGGCGGCGGCGGCAAGATGGTGAAGAAGAGTAAGAAAAGCAAAAGCAAGCGTGTCACGTTGAAGCAGAAGCACAAGGTGCTGCGCAAGGTGAAGGAGCACCACCGCAAGAAGCGCAAGGAGGCCAGGAAGGACGGCAAGAACCACAAGAGCAAGGTCGAGAAGGACCCCGGAATCCCCAATGAGTGGCCCTTCAAGGAGCAGGAGCTCAAGGCCCTCGAGGTGCGCCGGGCGCAGGCGCTCAAGGAGCTCGAGCTCAAGAAGGAGGCACGCAAGGAGAGGGTAAGCATCTGTTTTCGCTCTGGTACCTTGCTATACTATAATTCTTAGTGTTGGGCAGCCACATCACCAAATTATTAGTATTGCCTAATCCCCACCTCCTGTGGCTATATTTTGGTGTGGAAAATTCCAAACGATTACTCTTCCATAGGTAGTATTAGATGCTTTACTTAGACCGATTGTTTCCATGGTCGAAACTGATTACTCTTTTGTTTCGATGAGGTCATCCATTGCTGTGTAAGATAGCCCATCATCGGCCAATCGAGTTGTTTGCTCAAGGCACTACTCGAGACATGAGTTGGTCGACCGTATGGTAGTTAGCTTGTCATCCGAGCCCGAGGTCTTCCTTTGTAGGTTTTGATTACATTCCTTTGTATGCTGTAAAGAGTGAATGCACAAAAAACATTTTCATAAATTGATTCTCTTTGTTGTGAGTTCAGAGTTGAGTTGAAATCTGCAATTAGGGCCAAAGCACCGGTGTGTATTATAAATTTTGTTTGCAGCACCAGACTCAGTCCTTCAATAACACAGACTTTCCTGGGCCGGGATACCTGTCGTTGGCCAGCAATCTATTGCCACATTTAGCTATGTAGGCAGAGAATTTTGTGTTAATTTTTTCTTCATTTTTTTTACGTTTGTTATTTATGTTAATTTTCATAGGCATATGTATTTTTCTCCTTGTGCTTATTGCACATTGATAAAATATTGTGGTCTCTTCTTTTCAGGCTCGGAAGAGGAAGCTTGGGTTGCCTGAGGATGAAGATTTGCCTGAGGAAAAGAAGGATGCAGCAAAGGAGAATGCTTCTTTAGAATTGCCTAAGACCAACGGTGGGTTTCTTTGTTACCATCACTGATGTTTATTGCCTCGCTGCCTGCATATGCATTATTCACTGAAGTTGCTGAATGTGTCTCTAGATCATTCGGAGAGGGCCTTCTACAAGGAGCTGGTTAAAGTTATTGAAGCTTCTGATGTGATTCTCGAGGTTCTTGATGCAAGGGACCCGCTGGGTACTCGTTGCATTGACATGGAAAAGATGGTTAGAAAGACTGATCCAACTAAAAGGATTGTGCTACTGCTTAATAAGATAGGTATAATGCAACTTTGTATTGTTTTTAGTGTTAACTCATTTCACTTTAGTAGCTCAATAAGATAGGTATGATGTGACTTTGTATTTTTCTTAGTGTTAACTAATTTCTATTTTGCTATCTTTCTAAAACTTAAACTTCAATTTTGTGGATTCAAGATCTTGTTCCCAAGGAGTCAGTAGAGAAGTGGCTTACATATCTGAGGGAGGAATTGCCAACTGTTGCGTTCAAGTGCAATACCCAAGAGCAGAGGACCAAGCTAGGATGGAAATCATCAAAGCTGGATAAAACTAGCAATGTTCCACAAAGGAGCGACTGTCTCGGCGCTGAGAATCTGATTAAATTACTCAAGAATTATTCAAGGAGTCATGAGGTAACTGACCTTGTTTTATGATAGATGATTGGATACCTGTGATTATGTGTATCTAGCTTCCGTCAGCAGTTAGGACTTCTGCTTTTCTTGTTTATATGCTTACATTGAAAATTTGATCCTGTTTTAACAGCATCTTATATGCTTCACCTGCTGTCATGCTGTTGGATTTATCTCCCTTCTCTTTCTTCTGTCATATTTCATGCAAGCCATACTAACATACAGATGCTGTTACTAAACTATTTTTATGTTCAGGTGCAAGCTACATATATTTTCTATCTGGACAGTCAAATCTTACTGTTTCACTTTGAAGTTGTTTTCGTTACATCTCATCATTGACAACTTGATATATGTTTTTATTCTTTTCTTCATTCGGGGTTGCTTTTTTTGAAAGTGTCTGCCATCTTGTTGTTCTTATTGTCTGATTTTATTTATTTTCTTTTTTTTTCTGTTTCAAATTGCATTTTCTTTTCTGTTCTGTTTTGGGCTTTCTAGGTAAATTCTGTCATTGTTGTGCTTGCAGCTCAAACTGGCAATAACTGTGGGTATTGTTGGGCTTCCTAATGTTGGCAAGAGCAGTTTAATCAACAGCTTGAAGAGGTCCCGTGTGGTTAATGTCGGGTCCACTCCAGGGGTTACTAGATCAATGCAAGAAGTTCAATTGGACAGGAAGGTGAAGCTGTTGGATTGTCCTGGTGTTGTAATGCTCAAATCTTCCAACAGTGGTGTCTCTGTAGCCCTTCGCAACTGCAAAAGAGTCGAGAAGATGGAAGATCTAATCAGTCCTGGTAACTGCTGTATTTCATTTCTCGTCATCATTTCAGATAGCTCTGTTTTATTCTCTTGGTTTACTATGCTGCTTGTACTATTTATCTGACAAAAAGCCAGATTCGTGCCATGGCTTATACTATTTCTTCTGTTTATTTAATATTTTCAGTTAAGGAAATACTCAATCTTTGTCCGCACGAGAAGTTGATGTCTTTGTACAATATGCCAAGCTTTACTTCAGTTGACGATTTTCTTCAAAAAGTTGCCACCCTCAGGGGGAAATTGAAAAAGGGTGGTATAGTGGATGTTGAAGCTGCTGCAAAAATTGTCCTTCATGACTGGAATGAGGGTACGATTGATATGCTATTGTTTATCAATTATCATCAACTTTGCTTCATCTTTATTTTATTTCAAACTCCCCTGACCCTTCTTGTTATTAGGTAAAATACCCTATTACACACTGCCACCTAAAAGGGATGCAGTGGAGGACTCGGATGCAGTAATTATTTCAGAAGACGGGAAAGAATTTAATGTTGATGAGATTTACAAAGCTGAATCTTCATATATTAGTGGTCTAAAATCTATTTTGGATTTTAGTCATATTGAGATTCCATCGAATGCTCCACCAGAGATTGATGAAGAAATGCTTGAGGTATTTTTTTTCACAGCTGTTATGATCTTCCTTTAATTCATGTCATGTCATTATTGTAGATTTCCGTTGTCATCATACTATTTCATGACTGTCAATCACTCAAATTGCATGCGTTTGTTTCCTATGTGTTCTTTGTGTGGCACATTTTTCTTAGTAACTGTGATCATCAGATGCATCTTTCATTATTTCTTGTGTGTATGGTTTACTGCGGTAGCTGCTTAAGCTTCTCGTGTTACTTGGCTGTTACTGGCTACAGTTAATCTCTTTGATCAACCTAACTTACAAACCCTTGTTCCATCTTTTGCTTAACTGTATGAAATTCACCTGTAAGAGATGCAGTTATAAACTGCAGATCGATCATGCAATTCGTACGGAAACAGTTATCTGTAATAAATACGCTTGCCTGTTGTGTGTGTTAGGAAGCTGAAGTTAACTTGCATCTGGAACTACATAGCACTCATGATGCATAATATTGTACCAGCTAGATAACTTTTTTATCCTGCACTGAACAGGATGGCACTACGCAGGGCGAACCTGTCAAGGAAAACTGCGGCGTCGAGTCAATGCCTGATGTGAAGGACCCTGAAGGAAGTAAGCCAACTAGCGGTAGCAGCACGCAGCATGACAAGTTGTACGCCGCCGAGGGTATACTTGATCCTCGCAAGAAGAAAGCAGAGAAGAAACGGCGCAAGGGAAATAGCAAGTCCAGCCTGCTGAACGACATGGACGCGGATTACGATTTCAACGTGGATTACCAAATGAAGGATGCGCCTGCAGATGATGATGAGAAGAACGGTGGAGGAGATGAACCCGAGGCAATGGCTGGTGTGGACGATGCGTGAGATAAACCTGCAATCTGAGTCATGAGAATGCCAAGTAGATGTAGCATCATGCTGCTCATGGCTTGTCGATTGCGTGCCAACAATGGACGAGGGGATTCAAATTTTTGTACGCCGTTAGATGAATGAAGAAGAATACGAATGCTGCTTGTTTGAATGAAGTCTCTGGCACGTACATGTATACGATCGAGCCGGGCCACAGTCTCTGCCACGTGTATATGTGGCCCAACAACCACCCCGGCCCGCCTTGGCTGGTGGTGGATCTATGAATTGAGGCAGATGGACGCTGTAGATGGAGTGGACGTTTATACGTACGGGTGGGTGGATCAGGAATCATTCCGGCTGATCAATACGTACACTAGCTGCCCGGTGGGTTTAGGAGACAGGGGTCGATGGTTTCTAGGACGACGGCATCTGTAACGCTTGGCCGTACACGTCCGTGCATGCATGCATGTTGTACATGTGTGGTCAGGCCAGCAGGTGCAATGCAATTCATCAACAACACATGTCACTGTCCCAGGGTCCCGGCCAGCCAGCTAGACGGGCAGTTTATGGCCCGTGACTACTGTAGCATTATCTCGATCTTACATGCATATAAAAGAACTAATATGGGTGCTTACTATTATGCTGCCATTGACCTTGAACAAGTCTCTGAAGTCTGAAGATCCACCGCGCACGCTCGCTTGGCCTGATCAGGCAGGCCATAAGAATGGCCGTCCACTAGTAAAATCCATTTTGCAAAGCCGAATTAAGGCTGCTGCAGGGCCCAAAGTGGAGACAAAAAAATAAAGGAGATCGAAACCGTCATATCTTTGCCCCGTCGGCAGGCACGTCGTGCGGACAGACCAAGCTAGCGGCGACAGACGGCCAGGATTACACGATCTCGGTGCGTTGCACGAATATATGCATGGCATGGGACGTGGTAGGAATAGGATAGCTGCTTTGTTTATGCGTCTGATGGTATGGGGCCCTTCGCTGCATGCATGCATGGTCCTGGGCCGTGGGACCCACACGGTTTCCCTGCTGCTGCTCCTCAACTTTCTCGCCCCAATTCAGAAAAGCCGCTTTGCCAAGTCGTCGCTTTCCCAGCCGCGAGATCTTCCGCTTCCGCACCGTCCTTCCTCCAGAATCCCAGTTGGCTGCTTTGGAGCGGGGAAGCTTGAGCTTTTCCTGCAGCTAGCCATGTGTTTCCCTGCCCGCGCAATATATTCCTTTGGCTCGACAAAGATTTATCAAGGTTCTGCCTGCGAATACTGCAGATCTACGCGTGTCTTTGAAATAATACTCGTATATATACATACAATGATATAACGGCGCCACCGGCGGACATGTGGTTCGTAGGCCACGTGATGTGTCGCTGAAAAAATGCACCGGCCCCTTGTGTGGATGCATATGCAGGCGGCTTTAGTCGTGGGTGGTTTAAACTTGCCCACCAAGAAACAGATTTAGCAGTTTTAAATGTAATCGATCGAGGATCCGTCCTGCATGCTTGTGCTTCCTCTGTCCGGAAACAAGTAATTTGAATTTGTCTAAATTCGCATAAATGGTTGTGCGATTTCGTTCATGTGTGTACGAAAAGAAAGAAAGATAAAAGCTCTTGGTCTAGGCGGGCATAATATTACTAAAGATGGCAGGTCACACCAAGACATCATCTTAAAAGCAGTATTCATGAGGAGACTACCGGTGGCATAACCACGATAACATGAGGGGCGAGGGGAGGATGAAACACACTCGCGCAGACGTCAGCGAATCCAACTTACAAAAGGTCATGATAAGGATTTTCAACCCGGATAGATGTCGTCAACCAATTAAGGCCAGGACCTCGTCATAAGAGTAATGCATTCACAATGAGGGGACAACACAAGTGTGTGTCGTCGTCAGTTCCAACCCGGGAAGATCATAATATCACGGGTTTTCACTACCCCAGACACGAAACGATGTTCCAGTCACCATCTCGATGGCTTATCACAACTTTGCCACCCATTACTCCACTCAAATCCAACGTGGTGTCCTCCGAGATAGCCATACCGACCACCATCGGAACTTCTCTTGGCATGGCCAAGATCACCTAAGATCAGGCCGAACTAAATCAAACGGTCCTCCGCCTCACGTGACAACGAAAAGGGGAGGGCAGTGCCATGAGCAACCTTCTCTCATGGGCATGACGTCAAGGAGAGCCATCGCTCCAAACGCCTCCAATGGAGGGAAGCCTTGCTGCCTCGGGCTTTGAGCAAAGCCCAATGAACTGATTGTCAGATTTGACCGTGCCGCAGGCCTCCACCACTTTGGAGAAGGAAAATTCATATGGCATTTCCGATGAGCTAAGGATCGCCACCTTCTCTGTTTTGCGGTAAGCCGGTAACCCGCACCGCAGTATGCTCGAGCAGATCAGGGCACCACTCATGAATCCCTATATATAGCACACCCCACACGAAGGGCCACCGTGCGGCAACACGGAAGTTGGCCGCCTGGCCGGTCCTACGACACCCTGTTTTTTGCACAGCCAGAGGTGAATGGTATATGTGTTGTTCAAATACAAACCCATGCATATATATACCAACGTGAGCGGTACATGAATTCGGTAACGAAGACGGGCATTTTTTTTTATAGCAATCAACGGGGGACCCTCATTCGTGCGCCTAACATCTAGTACGACTATATCTTTTGCAGATGCAGGTGATTAACGAGAGGTTTGAGCAATGGCCACCACCCCCCGTTCTAACCGAAGATACATGCTCCACAAGGAAGAAAAAACAAGTCATAATTAATTGCATTTAGAAAAGAGCACATATGCATATATGCCAACCAATATACAGTAATTTTTTTTGAGGAATGACCAATATACAGTATTAATTTTCCAGAACACTTCTCATTCTATACGACCCCTGTCGGACGGGCGAAAACACAAGGACGGCTGGGATTGATGCGTACCCCTTCACCCGCCATGGCAATTTTGTAAATATTGCCGCGTAGAACCCAGCGTATGGCCCTAGAAAGCCCATACGAGCCGCAAGGGGTTGTACGCGGCTGTACGTATTCATTGGTGTCGACGTGTATACGTACTCGGCGTACTCGGACGGCGTACGCCAGTTATGGAATAATACCCGCGTCGTCCGCATAGACTTGTCCCACTATTCCCTATAATCTAGGGAAAGAAATAACGTCCCGGAGGCACCCGTTATGGAATAGAACCCGCGTCGTCCGCATCGACTTGCCCCCACGACTCCCTCTAATCTAGCGAAGAAGAAAAAAACCGCCCCGGACGCACAATCACCTCCGGCGATGAAGCGAACGCGCGGAACAGACGACACCGTGGCTGTTGTCAAGGAAGCTGCCGTCGTGACAGATCCAGTGGAGGAGGAGGAGGAAGCCGTGATCGTGGCAGTTGCAGCGGAGGAGAAGGAAGGCGTGACCGCGTTGGGTAAAGCGCCGACAGGTTCGGTGACGTCTTCGCCGTCCGAGATTGCCGTGGGGTCCAATACCGGCCAACAGGAGGAGGACGTCGTCGGCGTCCTCGACCCCATTCATCTGCCGCACGACTAGGACTTCTCCGACGACTCGGCCGACTACGGCGTGGCTCCAATCCATAACGGGTTGGTGTTTGATGAAGTCCTCAGCGACTTGGAACCAGAGGTAAGAACAAACTAGTTAGACCATGAGGTCGATGCAATGTTATTCTAGGGTTTGTCGATGCAATCTAGTTTGTCACCGGTATGCTAAGTCGATGCGAGTTAGGGTTAGTCGGATACACTATTGATGTTAAGTTTCATGTTAAGTTAAGTTTAGTATGCATGATCGGCTCCAATTTGTAGGTGATGTAAATTATGACTGAATTTATGTCGGAATCATTATCTCCATCGTACATACGGTGATTTGTTTCCTCCACGAATTGGATATTCTTGATGATCCGTCGTGAATTAATTTTTGTGTAACGCCGATCTTCAGTAGTAACATATGCTTGTTGATGTTATGCAGGAAAAGGATTCGGATGTCGGCAGTGAGGAGGAATCGATTCATGCGAAAAGCCATCACATCCTCAATGCACTGGAGTATGGTGCGTACGAATACCGTTATGGTGAAAAAATGGTGTGCCCGTTCTGTCACAAGAGGAGACTCACAAACGACTTCAAAAGCATGGTGCAGCATGCCGAAGACACTGGACGTGTGTCTAAGTATGCGCCTCACATTGTGGCAAAACACAAGGCGTTCGACGTGTTCTTAATGAAGCTCGAAGCTCAGGAGGTGGATGCGGACGCCAAGCCTTCCAAAAGAAGGCGAGGAGGGGGAGGAAGAAGGGGAGGAAGTGAGAATCGAACCATAAAGTTTTCGTCCTATTTTATTTGCTATTACAGAATTGTGATGGTTTGAAACAGTTTAGTAGTTTGATTGAAGAACATAAGTATCATTAAATTGGTTGCATGAACTATTTATGATGTAGACGTTTCTATGAATGTGGTGTTCATTGAACCGACGTTATCCGAATCATATCATAAGTGTTATTCTATTTGCTGGGTAATTGCTATGTTATTGGAAACCCCGTTGCCGAAATAAAGGCAGTTCAATGCGTATACCGTTGTAGCCTGTCATGCGTGGAGCCTACTGCTAACAAAAAAAGAAGTTTGGCCTCCCAATAGGCGCACCACCCTCACATAGTACCCACTGAGATGCTCAAGCATCAACGCTGAAGGTCTCAGAAGGTACTAGATGAAGGAGATGCGACAGAGGAAGAGCCGCTGCTATTGATTTGTGAGGGTGGCCGAACCCTTTTATGCCGGTGACGGCGCCTCTAAACGGGTGAGGTGGGACTAAAACACCCCCTCCCTTGGTGCAAGCGATGCGCACGCGCTTTTGGGCCGAGACGAGGTAAAATGCGGCATAAAAGGGTTTCGGCCAAACGCAAAAAATCAATAGCAGCACCTCTTCCACTCTCGCATCACCCTCACCTAGTACCTAGGGGGAGGCCGAACTTTTTTTTTTTGGGTTAGCCGTCGGCTCGCTGGCATTTTACCTCGTCTGATTGCATGAATCGTGGTTAAGGCAATACGACGTAACCCGACGGGGTAAGATTAAAAGCGGAAATAATATCCCGGCACAGTTACGGCCACATGGGGTGCAGATTAACGCGCGTATAATCAAGTAAACACGTGCAAGTATTTAAATCGAAGTAATGTAGAACTAATACACAAACACTTGCAAGTATTTAAATCAACGTAACTATAACTAATACACAAACACTTGCAATTATTTAAAAGCGGGAATAATATCCCGACAGTTATGGCCACATACGGTGCGGAGAGCAGATTACATAGGAATTATTTTAAACTTTGTAACATAATAATACTAAACTACTTGGACGCATCGGCGCCGCCACTGTCGGCGGCTCCATCTTCCAGACGGGAGGCCCGTCGTTGCGTCGAGTGGGCACTCTCCGCCGCCTCCCGCGCCAGTGTGCTCTCCGCGTCGGTCTCGCCGTCGCTTCCCGCGGAGCATTCTTCGACGCTCTCCACGAAGTTCTCCTGGTGGTAGGGATTGCCGCGCCCCTGAAATCCGCGGCTGCTTTGGTTACGCTCGGACGGGAAGATTCCACGCCTCGGAATTGGACGAGTCCGGCGTCCCCCACCAACATCCTTCAGCTGGACCAACGGCACACGGGTACCGCAGGTTAATTCGGCGGCGGCGGCGGAGGCTGAGGCGATGCCGGTGGAGGCGGAGGCGGTGGCGTGGTATCCATGGGTTCTCGCCGGGGAAGGAAGGAGGGAGAGGAAGAGGGGATGCGAGACGGCTTGTTTCCGGTGAAGGCGTTGATTTACGCTTGCGGACAGCTTTTAACGGGGAAGGAGGCATACCGGAGTTGGTTAGGGGCTTAATGCACGCGTAACAACCAAGCGTTGGGAGACGCGACTGCAGACGACGCGAAAACCGCGGCCCGTCAAGACGCGTGATTCCGCTGGCATTGGAAACTGCCGCGAATACCGCGCGACTAGCATACGTGACAGTTCGTTTAATAAAGAAGGACCGAAACAAACCATGCGCCAATTCCAGCCGTATACAGTAAAACACGCGTGCAATCCAACCTGGGTGAAATGATGCGCGTAGCTAGCCGGTCACTTTAAGAATGGTGTAAAACGTAATAATACATATACTGCCAAAAGTTTACTATCACACTGTGCTTGGACCGTATAGTACGCTGGATGGATCGATCCAACGGTGATCCGTGTTTCCTTCGAGAGGAAGGTTGCTATCACCAGAGATTTCATCCAGCTAGCCAGCTGCTAGCACCCCTTTCCCATAGAAGAGACATGCTCCAGAAGGAAATTAACCCCACAATATTAATCGCGTTGGATCAGCAGCAAGCCAGTCGCCCAGTCCATTCATCCACAGGGCATCTCCTAGCGCAAAGCAAACTGCCAAATTTGTACTGCCCAAATCTGCAGAAAACCTTGGCCACTTTCATCTCCATCGACTTTCATCTCCATCTGAAGCAGGGCAGGGAGCGCAGTAGTACGCACGAAGTTTCCACAGGAAGATCGTTTTCCGTTTCCTTCCTTGTCTGAGCGACTGAGCCGGGTGTGGATGGAATGAGGACATGAATAATGAGATTTGAGCCAAGCGCGTGCTAGGCTGTAAACCCCCGAGGTACATACCAAAAGTGGCCCCTAGCGAGCCCCAGGCGAGCACACCAAAGAAAGCAAAGAAACGGGAACGAGAGGCAGTCAACAAGCAAGCAAAAGACTGAAAGAGGGCAAGTGCAAGGCAGAACCCCACCCACGACGAGCGTCTGTCCGTCGGACGGCGATTAAATACACCCTTAAAAGCGTCGTCGCCTCCCACCGCTCGCTCCTCCGGGGCAAACTTACAAACACCTCGCGTGGCGTTCCCTTCCATTTCTCGACTCGACGCCGCCGCCAGCCGCCAGCCGCCAGCCGCGATCTCGAACTGGTCGTAGCAAGCAATGGACTCGCGCGCGGCCAAGCTGATGCAGCAGCAGGGGATGCAGCCCTTGTCATTGCCCATGGCCACGTCCTTTGCGACCGAGGCTGCTGCGGCCAAGCCGAGGGCGGCGGGGCTGCCGCCGACGCCGCCCTTCTCTGCCGCTGCCGGCGGCGGCGTGCAGCGTGACGTGTGCATGGAGGACTCCTCTTCCTCGGCCGCGGCGGCGCTCAAGGCGGCGGCGCACCGGCGGTCCCGCAGCGACGTCCCGTACGGCTACTCCCCGTCAATGGCGTCGGCCATGGCCATGGGCCGCCTGCAGCCCAAAACAGAGTGGGGGCAGCCGCAGCAGCACCTCGTTGAAAACAATGGCTTCAACGGGAACGGCAACGGGGGGGATGACTTGTTCAACGCGTACATGAACCTGGAGGGCCTGGACGCGCTCAACGCCGCGGCGTCGTCTTCCCCGGACAGCCGCGGGAGCAGCGTCAAGGCCGAGAGCAGCGAGAACGAAGGCTACGGCTCCGAGGAGGGTGCCGTTCGCGGCGCGCTCTGGGCCGATGGCAACGCCGGGAGCGGCAGCAACAAGAGGAGCGCTGCCGCTGCAGGCGCAGTTGGTGAGCCGGCGGCGGCCAACGTGGCCAGGCATGCCAGGAGCCTGTCCATGGACAGCCTCATGGGCAGGCTCAACTTCGCGTCCGGCGCGGGCGCTTCCGCTTCCGCCGCGCGGGCGGCGAATGGCGGCGCCGGTGGTGGTTCAGTGTTCAGCCTGGAGTTCGGGAGCGGCGAGTTCACCCCCGTGGAGATGAAGAAGATCATGGCCGACGAGCGGCTCGCTGAGATGGCTCTCGCCGACCCCAAGCGCGTCAAGAGGTACAATTATAGTTCATCTGATCCATTTAAGCTCTAGCTCTTGGGCCATTCGCCGTCCGTAGCCTCGTAATTCTTGTTTGCGAACGATTATCAGCTACTCCTACTTCATTGCAATGTGCTACGGGATTCAATTCGGTAACCTCCTGGATATGTTAAGACTGATTCGTGATGTTCCATGGCGTCAGGGTGCTGGCGAACAGGCAGTCGGCGGCGCGGTCCAAGGAGCGCAAGATGCGGTACATCGTGGAGCTGGAGCAGAAGGTGCAGATGCTGCAGACTGAGGCCACCACGCTGTCCGCGCAGCTCACCCTCCTGCAGGTAACCTTCTTCTTCCTCCTCCTCTTCGATTTCGATCTCGTGCAAATGCAATATCATCAATCGAGTACTCTGAAGTTCAGTTCTGATCATTCAAACTATGGATGTTCGTATTCAATCGATCGCAGCGCGACTCGGCGGGGGTGGCGACGCAGAACAACGAGCTGAGGTTCAGGCTGCAGGCCATGGAGCAGCAGGCACAGCTGCGCGACGGTGCGTTGTTTGTCTTTGTCCCCTCCTCAACTCAACCTCTCACTATCATCTCACCTTGTTGTCTTTGCTCATCAACGTGCGATGATCAATCCATCTATGTGCTTGGCATTACTAGGTTACAGTGTAGTAGTATTAGACAGTCCTTATCATATTGCAGTTGTTGATGTTGACACGCATGTTTTATCCCTTGTCCTAGACGACAGTACTGCAGTTGCACGAGTGCCGCCCGTCTCTGAATTCTCTTTGGTACGGGTAGCTCGCGTGATGTAATACCGGTAGTCGTTAGCATGTAAGGATGGATGTGCTTAGCAATCATCGAGAACCAAGACATGTTTATCTCTTGTCCTAGGCAGTGCGCACGAGCGACGCACGGCTCTGGATCTTTTGGTAGGTAGCCTGCGTAACCAATACCGCTAGTCGTTGCCATGTAAGGAAGGATGGATTGATGTGCTTGGCAATCATCGAGAACCAAGATTTGCTTGTGTTATTTAATCCTATAGTTGGATAAAAATATTCCCCTATAATTTCTCTGACCATGTTAGTTGCCCGCATGTATGTATGTATGTTACATTGCACAAGGGGAAAACACGACCAATGCATGTCAGAAGTTTAACAGAGTTGTGTTCACTCACTCGCATGCTAAAATCATGGTTCTGATCTTCATTATTTCCTCTTCCTTCATTATTTCCTCTTCTTCTCGTGTTCTCGAGCAGCTCTGAATGACGCGTTGACGGGAGAAGTCCAGCGCCTCAAGATCGCGACAGCCGAGATCGGCGTCGGCGACTCCTGCTCTTCCAGCGGCATGGCTCAACAGAACCAAATGTTTCAGCTGCAGCAGCACCAGGGCCAGGCTACACCGAGACCGTTCTATCAACTTCAGCAGCAGCAACAACAACACAATGGCAACCATGAGCCCAGAGAGTGATTGCAGATGCATTTGGACTAGAGAGACATTACAGGCACAACAGACGAAAAAATTGGTTTAGATGAGCTGAACTTTATATGGTTTCCTGACTCTATTTTTTAAATGTCGTTAATAATCACCTTGTAATTTTCCGGGCGATGCAACTGCCTGGACTTCTTTTCTTCTTTTTTGGGTTCGTTGATTCTTTGGATGATACAAATGTTATTTGAACCACCAAACTGGTGGAGCCGTAGATGATCAATATTCTTTTGAACTAGCATCGATTTGTCGGGTATTTTGCGTACCTTCATTGCCTGAGGATACACTTACATTGTTTGCAAAATAATAATTGAAAATGCTGTAGCATGGCACTTTGTTTGGTTAGCAAGCTACTGTTTCAATTACATTTCTTGTTACCCGGTGCATTTCCTGTTCACAATAGTTATACTTTCTTTTACAAAAAACTACTACTCCCTCCGATCCTAAATTGTTGTCCGATCCTAAATTGTTGTCGAAATATTACATGTATCTAGACGCTTTTTAAGAATAGATACGTCCATATTTAGACAAATTTGACTCAAGAATTTAGGATCAGAGGAATAACAAACATGGGTACATATTACTGTTCTTCAGGAAAATAACAATTGGCACAATCTTTATCAAGTAAAAGTAAAAGGAAGACCACGTCCATTCCAAAAAGTAGACAGAATGATACAAGCTCATACCCCCACTTGAAGGGTGAAGAATTTAAAGATCAACCATATTTACGAGGGAAAAAAAATGTTTTTAGGCCTATCCAACAGAATCCTCAACCATGGCTTCACTGCTATCATCAGTCTCGGCATCAGACATAGAATCATCCCCTCCAAGCTTCTTTTCAGGATCAAGAAGTCCAATCATATGTCCAAGAACACGGCAATCATCCGATATTTTGGTGATGACATTATCAACATTAGTCTGGCTACCAGCTGCTTGGCCATCAGAGTTCACCAAACTGGTCAAAGCATCAGCTGCTGCTCTTTCTCCAACATTATCATCCTGTCCTCCACGAGGGTCACCCAAGCTCCATGGAGAATCATTCTCCCCATTGACAGATGGTCCTGTCTCCACTGCCCAGCTACCAGGGACTTCTGAGGTCAACAGGTCAGCTGTAACAATAGTTCCTGTCTGTGTGTCCTCAGGTTTGTTCTCGGAGCCATTGCCCTCACGTTTTTCTTCAGAACATTGACCAATGCCATCTTTGAGGGTTAACGCTGTGGTTGGTTCCTCAGTTTCTGGTGTCTGCCCTCCACCTTTGCAAATTAAGGCAGAATCCTCATTTTCTTGTGGCTGCACTTCATCCTCTAGTTGCATAGTCTCTCCTCCCATATCGCCGTGAGTGGAACTGTGATCATTGCAGCCAACATTACCAGCTTGGCTTTCTGTCTCGGGAAATTTCTCAGTATCTGTAGGCTCCTGCTCAGGAGCCCTAGGAGTAACATCACCATGAGAATCAGGCCTGAATTGCTCTACTGACCTTTCTGGACTAGTGCACTCCAGGTCTTGAGTGCCCCCTTCAACTCTGGTGCCACCATCCTGCTGCTCAGTCATGTTGGCATCTTCATCACTGCAACTATGTTCACTTGCCTGGGTATTCTGTGTTGAAGCACCAGACGCTTCCATTGTATCTTTTGCATAGTCTACTGGCTTTACATGGGCATCATCAGTGATTGCATTTGCTCGTGGTACTTCATTGAGATCAACATCAATACCCATTAAGGTGCTCTCGTAGTTCTCTTCATCCTGCAAAGTTCTCTGCATAGCTTTAAGCTGTTCCTGCTGTTTCGCAAACAGAGAAGAGATCTCTTCTGTGGTTGAATAGAACGCACGCAATTGGGTCTCTCTGCAGTGAGCAACAGTGGAAAGAAAAAAATTGTAGATAACATTAGTTCCACAAATTTGGATTCATACCACCTATAATTCATTCTCAATACCGAAATTAGATGCCTACCGTAAAATAATTCTTTCTCTAGCTCCTTGATACCTCCGTTTCTCAATTGACAGATCTCTAATTGTAGCATCTATTTCAAGCTCAAGAGAAGAGACCTTTGCCCATGCTTCTTCCCGAGCAGCCTGCTAACAAAGCAGATGTATTATCAGACCGTAAGTAAACGAGTGCAGCCCCTCAATGGATGCATGGGATACTTTAATGTTTTGCTGCCCAATTTTAATACGGAAATGAGAGAAAACTTTCAACCCATGAACAACCAGAGGCAAACACACAAACGAAAAGAAGCCTGAAGTTGTTGAAGAGGCCATGAAGAAAGCTGAGGAACGTCAGACTTGATTTCTAACGTGATAAAACATCAGAGACAGAAAGAGTATGTCAAAGAAACATTTTGCTACCTTCTCATTTTCGAGTTCTTTCTTGAGTTTTCTCAATTCAGCTTCCAAATTATCTGATTTCTGCAATCACAAGAGGTAAGAAGGGAGAACAGATGTCATACACAACTCAAGGTCAAAAGAAAAATATTTTTCTTCGATGCAACTTATAGAGGTTAACATGTGATCTTCATGATACCTTTCGATTGTTAGTAGATACAAGCTGCTCATCTTGAAGTTGAGCTTCCAGCGCTCTTACTCTTTTCTCAGATGTTACAAGGCTTTCCCGAGAGTCTTCCTGCATAAGAAGGCAATAACTGAAGTACAGTAGAGGAATGGCACTACCTTAAACGTACGATTAAATGTAAATTAACTGCAACGAAAGCATACCAGCTTGGACCTCAGCGTTTCCACACGCAAACGAGTCTCCTTTTCTGATTCCTAGAAAAAGAAGTGGAAGGTATTTTAATACAGGATGCCATGCAAATGAATTCATCACCTGAGCTTTGACTAGAAATGGAAGAGAAAATCAAAACCTGAAGCTTGGTAATAAACTCTTTCTGTTCCCTTTGTTGTTTAAGGTAAATCTCGGTCTGTCTCTTGATTTCCTCTTGAGCCTCTGATTGCACCTTATGCAATGCAGATTTAAGATCTTCTGCAGCCTTATCACGCTCCTCTATTCTCAAGTTTCTCTCCTCGCTTAGCTGTTCCTCAAGCTCACATATATTTGCCTTCTGGCTGAGAACATTTCAACTCTAAATGATCGGTGTTTACACTGTACTTCATATATGACAGGAAATAAGTCCATTTTACCCCCCTGAACTTATCGCGAAGTCCAAAAAACACCCTGAACTCTAAAACCGGGCATTTTAGCCCCCTGAACTTCCAAAACCGGTCACCCAAGCCCCCTCTGCCATGTATCTGGCTGTTTTGCTGTGTTGAAGGTGGGTTTGACCCGTCGACTGCCACGCTGGCACAAGTTGTCCATGTATCCCCTCCCCGAGCCTGACTCCTCTCTTGCTCTTGGCACGCGGGCGGCACCGGCACCGGCGGCCAGCTGAGATGCCGTCGTCCAAGCTGACCATGTGCTCCCTTCCTCTGGCGGCTGCTTCCAGGACTTCCCCTCCCTTTTCGCAGACCGGACCTCGCTCCTCCTCCACCACACGCCTGCCTCCTCCTCCCACGCCGCCGTCTTCTCCTCCTCGCTCTACATCCCTGCAGCTCCGCGCAGGCGGAGGAGCAGGTGCCAACCCCGCTCGCGTCCGCGGCCATCAGGGCCTGCGCGGGCGCCACGGCGAGGGCCTTCACCTACACGGGCTGCTCCTGATCGATGTCGTCAAGACCCGCCTCCAGGCCGGTGCCGCCTCCAGCGGCTCGTGGCAGATCTTCCTCGAGAGGGGGAGCGAGAGGGAGGAGCAGAGGGGGCTGCACGAAAGGCAGTAGCTGTGGCGGCGCCAGAGGAGGAGCAGAGCGGCACGTGAGAGGGAGGCGCAGAGGGGGGCGCGCGTGAGAGAAGGGGAGGGTGGCTCAGGAGAGAGAAGAGGAAGGAGAGGAAGAAGATGCTGGGTCAAATGGGTCAAAACCACCTTCAACACAGCAAAACAGCCTCAAACAGGCAGAGGGGGGTCGTGTGCATGATTTTGAAAGTTCAGGGGGGTTAAATACCCGTTTTCAGAGTTCAGGGTGTTTTTTGGACTTTGCGATAAGTTCAGGGGGGTAAAATGGACTTATTTCTATATGATAGGGATGACTTTGAAAATGCTTATTTAGTAAATAAATCAATTCCTCTAGAAATTTTTATCAAAACCGACGTTCCAAACCAGGAGTTCTTCACACAAAATGGAATCCATGCATGCTCTATGGTATGAGATCCTCAAGTAGTAGTAAACGAAAAACAAAAAGGTATGGGCAAACTCCTCTGCCTTGTGACAGAGTGGTAGAGTAAAAAAACGATCTAACAGTAATGAAGATTACCTGTGAATTATCTCATCAGCATCAGTGCGCGATTGCTTCGATGCAGTAAGCCTCTCATCCAGATCTTTTATGGAATTCTGCAAGTCCGTAGTTAGTGTGCTAAGGGAATCTAGTTGGGTTTGTTTCTCCTTTAGTGCTAGATGAAGAGATTCCGTTTGACCAAGATAATTACTTGATGTAGTTTCTTTCACCTCCATCAGTTCCTACATCATCAGATTTGCAGAAGACTTGGTTATAGGAAAGGAAAACATGAGTACAATTTCATAATAATAGTCTTTGACAACAAAAGAACAATCCTAGTGGGAAGGGAATAAAATGTTGGCCTCCGAAGCAGAATAGTACTAACATGTTTTAACATAATGCACTAATAACTATGAGGTTAACTTGGCAGCACCAGCAAACTTTCTTGACATTAGAATATGCAACGCCGTCATTAAGCAGACTGGACAAATATTATAAGTGCACTGTGCCAGCTGCCATGTGGGCATGCAGTGCAAGAGGACAATTACTTATGTCAGGAGACAAGTAACACCAAAGCCATAAGTTATGTTACTAGATACCTTTTCATGCTGCTCTTGAGCTAGTTTACTTGCAGTTCTCAAGGTCTCAATTGTGACAACATGTTTCTCAAGTTGTTCCCTGAGCTCCTGCATGAATTTCAGCTCAACAAGATAAGGAAACTACAATGACAATAATAACTCGTGCCATCCTGAACGGGCCAACTTACAGCATTAGATTTTTCAAGTCTTCGAACATCATCTAGTGAAACAGGACCTTCAGCAGAACCAATGCCAAGACCCTTTAGCCTCTTGCTTTCTGAACCAACCTCCCCTTTAGGATCAAATTTAAATGGTTCATAACTCAATATTGTAACATAGTTGGGAAATGTAATCATAAAATCATAAGACAGTTCATAGCATATTCCCTCTTACCAGACTTCCTTTTAAGGATGGTAGCTCCATTCTCTACGCAACTGACAGCATTAACTTCGCGATAGACAAATGCATAGGAAGCATCTGTAAAATCAACATCCAACTTAAATTGTGTGACAAATAGGAATCAATAAACTTACTTTATCAAAAGAAATCAGAAGGTAATATCAACTTGCATGCAACAGCAACCAGAAGCATTCCAGTAGTAACATGCTGACAGAGAACAGCATGCCAAATAGCATCAAACAGGTACAAGCCAATGAATACTATACCCTATGAAACCAATGATAATCGGATTAGTGAAAGCATAACAAGCAATCATTTTACCATTATGAGGAGCTGTGGTAAATGATATGATGTCCCCATGATTAAGTTTGGTCGGAGATGATTTTTTCGTAAACTTTTTCCAGTTGATGTATGTGCCATTCGTGCTGCAGAGGTACAACATGTTAGTTAATTTAAGAAAGCAAATTATTTGTTGTTCAACTGAGCAAGCTTCAGAAGCAAGAAACCTTGTGTCCTTGAGGAAAACAGGCGCAGGCTCATTGCGGTTCAGCTCCGCCAACACAGTGTCCCTATATATCTTGCAATGCGTCCCGCTGACTGACAAAGAAGAAATCCTGAAGCGAGGGTTGTCGACCATGCGGCCTAGGATGTGCTCGTCAGCATTCAACAGAATGTTCATCCCCTTCAATATTGATAACAAAAGACAGTTATGCCTTGTTGGCATGCACAATACAAATAAAGACCACCAATGTCTCAAGCCAGTCACAAGCAGATTCAAAATTAATTAAGAACAGATGTCTGCACGTTTAAAAAGTTCCTATAAGGTTACTCCATTATGTACTCCGTGCAAACCAAGTGTAAAATCTTGTTTTGCACTAAGCATTCAACCGAGCATGCTATTTGCCACACACATCAGCTTATTAGCATAACCAAAGATGCTAGACTACTAATATACTTGTACTAAGAATTAAGAAGGTATTAATTCCGTGAATAAACTAAAGTCAGGCTACTCAAAGCCGCCACTAACGCCAAGCTTGGCCTGTGCAACATGCTAATTCACTGCCACTAATGCCATTTTTTTGCCGTAATTTTAGACCATGACAAGCTTAGCCTAGTGGCAGGAAACAGATCTAACAGTCGACAAGGAATGTGCAGGAGGAGGTGAACGGACCGCCGCCACAAACCGACACAGCAAATCTTTCAAAGCAATGCTTGTTTCTATCTATGTGGGATGTATATCGATAAAACAAATTAAGCAAGAATGCAGCCAACAGCAAACACAGGAATACAGGACACGGCAGACAGCAAAAGGAAGTATTGGGGGTTTAGCATTTTAGTGCTAGGGTTTAAGAAAGGGAGGGCCAGTAGGGCCAGGCGGGGGGCCGTCCGTCACCTCGGGGCGAAGGCGGGCGTTCTTGGAGATGGCCGTGAGGACGGCCCAGACGCCGGGCTCCGGGTTCTGCAGGGGCTGGTCGGCGAACTTGCGCGCCACGGCGCGCATCTCGTCGGCGGACACCGGCGTGGTCTTGGACGCCACCTCACCCTTGGACGCCAGCTTCGGCGTCTCCAGCGCCTCATTGGGAGGCTCGGCCGCCGCCATGGGGCCCGCGGCGGGCGGCGCGAGAGCGGGCGCTATGGGGATTGGGGAGGGAGGACGACGGGGCGAGTGGGGTTGGGTGGTGGCCGTTCGTGGCGGAGGCGGCCGGCAGGAATTCCCCGGGAGTGGGGGCCGTGGGGACGCCGCTTCGAGATTTGCGCGGGTGGAGATTAGATTAGATTAGCCGCGCTGTAGATCAGGCGCGGGCTTAAATACCATGAAGATGCTGTCAAAAGAGAAGCAAAAATGGGATAATCCCGGGTTCTTGTTTGAGAAGGAAGCTCATGTCCCCATCAGTTTCGCCGTATAACGCCCAGATCACGAAAATAGACCGTCGTGGATGCTGATGGCCTTGGTCCTTGGAGAGCTGCGAGGACGCTGAAATTGTTTGGAGCGTGTTTTTTTTTAAAAAAAAACATCTTCATTAACTTTCAATATACTTACTCCCGTCCCTCCGTCCAACAAAAGATGTCTCAAGTTTATCAAAATTTAGATGTATCTAAACATAACTTAGTGTATAGATGCATGCAAATTTAATCAAAGTTGAGACATCCTTGGTTGGACAGAGGAAGTACAATATTACGGGAAAAAAAAGCATTATACTTGCGATATTGAATAAAAGATGTAAGATGCACTAGGTGGGTTCTCGATCCAAGTCGAAGGTCTGGACCGTCGCCATCTAGAACGAGCTCATGAGCAACTACATTTAATTAATGGAGATGCTCGTCAAATTTTTGGCCAAATGGATACATATTGAGTTTCATGCACCGAATCAGTTCATCTAAAAGTTCAACTGATGGGAAAAAGATGACAATTCACTTATAATTCAACACATACTATTAGAGCTAACAACATGCCAGATCTAAGAGCCATGTATTTTGCTACTCCCTCCGTTCCATAATTTTTGTCTCAAATTTGTACAAAAATAGATGTATTTATTCATAAAAAACATCTAGATACATGCATTATTTCGACAAGAATTATGAAACAGAGAGAGTAGTTTATAGATTTGGAAACTCTTTGAAAAGATTGTGTCTGAAGTGCGATTCTAAATAGAATGATGCAAAAGAAAAGATATCATGCACATGTTCTTTTAGGATTATTTCCCGCCCCGGCCTTTAAGAACTTCGACTAGGTCGATATGTGTTTTTCCGATCAAACTACGGTTGCCGCCGACGTCAAATCAAATGCTGATCTGATTTGTGCAGACAAAGCAAGAACATTGTGTGGGTAAAGTGAAATGAAGAACAAGGAGGATTTTTCAATTTTTGATAGGATTTCATTTGTTTGAATTTGAATTAAAAATCATGTTTGTCTACCACATGGATTTGTAGAGTGAGAGAGAATTTCAGAGAAATGATGGCTTTTGGAGAGGAATTGGGATTAGTTATAGTACAATTCCATGGAATTTGAGATTGAATTCCCGCCATTCCGTGCCAACCAAACAAATTCGTTTCTGTAATTCGAAATGAATTCTTGAATTCTAAGCTCAAATGATGGGCACCAAACGAGCTTTGCAATTGCTGAACTGTGTTCCAGTAAACTTATTTTATAATCTACTATTGAAATACAACCGAACAGAAAAAAGTTGCCAAACACGAAAATAATCGGTTGAAAAACTGAATTATCGTAATGCACCAATACCGAACAACCAGTTGAAATGAACGGCCATGATTGCAGCGAGGAAGAAAGATCACCGTTGAAATGAACGGCCATGATTGCAGAACGGCCCAACTGTGCACTTACACTGTCGCTTCCCCACGAAACAAGCAAGCAAACACTCGCTTGCTCTCGCCTTCGCCTCGCATCCAACCTAGGGCATTCCATCCACCCGACCTCCTCGCCGTCGCCGTCGGCAGTCCGCGTGCGGCAGCAGCCATGTCGGACGTCAGCTGCGGCTGGGATTTCCTCGAGGGGGCGGGCCCCGACCTCACCGCCTCCGTCTTCTGCCTCCTCGACCACCCCGCCGACCTCGTCCGCGCCGCCGCCGTCTCCCGCTCCTGGCGCCGCTGCGGTTCGTTTTTGCACTCCCCCTCCCCTCTTCTCCTCTCCCCACCGTCGAGATCCTCGTACGAATCGGAATTTCTCTAGGCAAGCGTGTTGTCGCTGACTCCGACAGTTCCTTATTGTATTACCATAGCAATGCAGTTGTGGAGAGCGGCCTGTGCAAGAGCCTGTGCCTGAAGATGTGCCCGGAGGCGGCCATCTTCACCAGCGCGGTGGAGATGAGCAGATTTCCTCCTCCTCCACCACCGACGGCCGCCGAGTCCAGCGGCGACGCCGCCCGGGCCACCAGGAGCCTCGAGAGCCAGTTCAGGATCTACTCCTACCTCTGCGGCGCGCTCGTGCACTCCACCAGGCCCGACGCCGACTGCATCCTGCACTGCGTCTGCGCCTCCAGCACCGACAACTACCAGGAGATCATGGAGAACACCCTAGAGCCGCAGGACCAGATCGACCATCAACCATCCTACTGGTCCAGTCGCGGTCAGGACGACCCTGACGTGCCCGAGGCCCTCACCTACAGGCTGACCTCTAATATCTGCGTTATCAGTGAGATCAAGCTACAGCCGTTCAAAGGTATGCAGGGCATCATGTCGCCCTTTGTTTTGGCTAATTATTGTATTTCGTTAGACATATGGTACTCCAGTTTTCTCTGTTGGTTAGATTTGTCTTGTCAGGTGATTGATTCTATCGATTAACATGGCCTTATTGTTTCAAATTGACAGCATTCTTTCAGATCGGCTTTCCCATTTACTCTCCAAAGATGGTACGGTTTCGGTTTGGCCATTGCAAGCTTCCTCGTGGAACAGAACCATTTTTCATTGATGTGGACGAGAACGAGGCAGTAATCGCTGATGAAAATTTTGTGTGGACTTACACCTCGCCAGAGTTCCCTGTGTTGCAGGTGAGTTGGGTCTTTCTTTTTTCCAGTTGACCTATCTGCAGATTAGCAAATTCTATTCGGAAACTCTGTATTGATACTTTGTCATGAACTCATGATCAATTTCTTTGAATGGAAGATATGCAAAATGTATGCGTATCACTTGGGGCAATTCTCGAACATGTAAACTTTGCGGGTTTGTTTGTATTATACTATGTGAATATTCAACATTTTCTGTTGATTATTACTTGTCTCATGTTATTGTTTGCTACATTTTGTAGTACTTAATTTTTTTACCAAAACCTTCTTCCTGAAGTACTTGGCATTTTACGCTTTGAATGCACCTTTCACCATTTTGCCTCCATATTTTTGTAGCTCCATATCAACCCAACCTCATAACTGTTCTTAACTTAACCAGCCACACGGACAATCATGAGGGGCATCTTTGTCATAGAAAATACTTGCATAAATGGTTGAATATGTACACCTTGGTGAAAAATGCTAACTATTGTGAAGCGAAACTGAGACAGTAATGATGGTCAGTCATTATCATAAGAAGTTACACCAGTATCCAGGTGTACATGGCAAAATTGAATCGTCTTTTTTTATGTGAAAGGGATTAAATTCACAATTTCATCAACGGAAATAAGTATTAGCACTGTCTTAGAAAGCGAAACCAAAACAGAAATGGCAATTGATTCCACAAAGGAATAGACCTTGTGTCTGCCTATAATTTGACTGGTTCCCATGGAAACCAGTAAAGGACAGGTCTGGTACCAAATATCCAACCATGTTATATTTCTTCTTAGCTGGACACATTTGATGTGTTATGTTATCAGCAATACTGTATTGTTATATAGTGATTCCGTAAGAATGACTGAATGTTACAATGACCTTACTGATTCCATCTATTTTTGTGTTACAGGAAAATATTCTACAATCATTTAGACTTCCGCGCCCAATCCTTTGCATTGGTGGTGTGGTGAAAATTGAACTGCTGGGCAGAGTTCAGAAGCAAGCAGAAGATGATAAGTACTACATATCGTAAGTTGAAAATGATATTATGCGAAGAAAATGACATGATGATAAAAAAAATGGGTTTGGATGTTACCTCCACTCTTGGGTTGGGCTGGGTCTAGTAGCAAACGACTTAAACAATGAAATTGTACATCTAGGGACCTTATTTGTGTTAAATTATTATTACCATGCAATTTGTCTTTGTACCTAGTTCTCTGTTCCTTAGAAACTTTTTGGTGCTTGTATGTGCAGTATTTAGAAGAAACTCATGTCTGTCTGTTGCCTTAACTCAAAGACATGCAAATACCCAGTGGAGTATATTTCACGGTGTTACACTCCCTATATTTCATGACACCTTGATCGGAATACTGAAGTAGAGTTTGCTCTGTATATGTACTCTGAACATTTTTGTTAGGGATACCTGGAACATTTCTGTCCTTCTGCACACCGTCAACTGCTCATAAGCTTTTTTTTTTGCGGGAAATCAACTGCTCATATGCTGATAATCCATTTCCTTTGTTTCATGTCAACAGTGTGTGCCATGCTCAAGTGGTAGGACGTTCACTTTCGCCTGTCTTCATGGTTGACATCCCTTATGCTGGTAGCTATGCAGTCCTCAAGTACATGCCAGGTCTGAGGAACCTATGCACTGAGGACGTGAAGCTGGAAGATATCAGGGACTCCTCGGCGTGGCACTCACTAGTGGCCAGGTACAGGCAGATGAGACATTCGGCCGTAATGGATTTGCTTCGTATCGAGCAGGGTATGCAGCCCGTACCGTTGATGGAAGAAGAAGATGCAGGCGTCTCAGATGACGACCCATTCGAGTAGTCTGGGCTGCAGCCAGAGAAACTGCTTTTACTGCAGAACATGTCTGTAGTCCTTGTGTAAACTGGTCGAGAACATGTAGTATAGTACCTAGTAGTGAACATATAGTCAAGTGGTTGTGGAAACAAGAGCTCCGAGTAAAGAGTTTATGTCATGGTGTTGCGGACGGTCTGTTCATTCTTTGGTCGTTTTTATTTTTATTTTCACAGGTGATGTTGATTCTGAACCCCCAATGCTATGCCACACTAGCAACAATCTGCCATCCAAGCGGTGGTGCTACACCACTGGAGCTTTTCCTGAAGAAACATGCTACTGTACTAGTGTTGAGGCAGAACGAAAAGTCTAGCCCTCCAGATGTGCATCAAAACCTCGACAGAGAGAAAGAAGAAAGAAAAAGGCCGACAGAGACTTTGGCATACCACGCATAACGTGCGACCATGCATGATTCGGAGAGCACGGCTACGGTCAGTAACATTACCGCTGCGTAAGTTGCAACGAACGGAATCATCATTGCCGGCAGAAAGGGCACGCGAGCTCCAACAGAACGAGTCGATGCATGTTGGCACCCGGACTGCCCGGTTAAATTCTCCGTTCCCCGCCGTTGCAACGAGCGTGGGCACTGACGTGACGACACTTTGATTTCTATAGATCGGCGTACAGCCGGTACGATCGACGGCGCAACCTAACCACTCTTGATGATAGCCAGCCATGTGCAGTTCGACAATGCCTGGTGCGCGGCGAGTTACTACTGGCAACGCCGTTGGCCGCCGTGTGATGATATCCAACGACAAGGAAGAAATGCCACGCAGCGGCGCACAGCGAAACCTCTTCTGAGGAAAAAGGCGTCGAAACTATGAGATTCCCTCCGGAGTCCGGACCACACTTCCTCTCCTTCACTCTGCGCAGCGTCTTGCTGCCCATTGGCGACCCACTTCCTCCCCACCCGAACCTGCCGGGCGCTGCTGTACTTTGCAGTTTGCACAATTGCAGCTCTGGGCCACAACACGCGCATCGGCATCGGCATCGTTTTCCCTTTTCCTAACCTGATCTCCCCCATCATTTCCCATCTACCCCGCCAGCCACCCAAGCCTTTCGCTGATCGGCTCCGAGTTTGGGTTTGACCCTCCCCCAAAAGCAATGGCGTTTTCCGCCTAGATTTCAGTATTCCTCCTGTAACCGCGCACCAAACCGAAGTGAAGTGGCAGCTCCTCGTCGTGTACCACCCGCGCGCACGGCACATTAACGAACGCCACCCACCGCCACCTACTCGCTGGTTAACTTGGCAGTATAGTAGTGAGTGCCAGTGGCCACCACGGAGGCGGAGGAGGTAATGCGTGCGGTGGCACTGCTGCTGCGCCTCTGCCTCTTCTTCATCGGGCCCGTGTCGCCGCCATGACGACGCGCTCGGGGGCGGCGGCGCTGTTGCTGCCGCTACTGGCGGTGCTACTGCATTGGGCCGCCGGCGCCGGCGCGGCGACTGCGGCGGAGCGGCGGATCCTGCTGGACTTCAAGGCGGCCGTGACGGCGGACCCGGGCGGCGTGCTCGCGTCCTGGACTCCTACGGGCGACCCGTGCGACTTCGCGGGGGTCTCCTGCGGCGGCGGGCCGGGCGGCGGACCCGTGCAGCGGCTGCGGCTCCACGGCTTGGGCCTCGAGGGCGCGCTGTCCCCGTCCCTGGCGCGGCTGCCGGCGCTGGAGTCCGTCTCGCTCTTCGGCAACGGCTTCTCGGGCGGCATCCCTCCGGGCTTCGCGGCCCTCGCCCCCACGCTCCACAAGCTCAACCTCAGCCGCAACGCGCTGTCGGGCGAGATCCCGCCTTTCCTCGGTGCCTTCCCCTGGCTCCGCCTCCTCGACCTCTCCTACAACGCCTTCTCCGGCCAGATCCCGCCAGCGCTCTTCGACCCTTGCCCCCGCCTCCGCTACGTCTCCCTCGCGCACAACGCGCTTCGGGGCCCCGTCCCGCCCGGGATCGCCAACTGCTCGCGACTCGCTGGGTTCGACCTCTCCTACAACCGCCTCTCCGGCGCCCTCCCGGACCAGCTCTGCGCGCCGCCGGAGATGAACTACATCTCCGTCAGAAGCAACTCGCTCTCCGGGGATATAGCCGGCAAGCTCGCCGCCTGCCGCAGCATCGACCTGTTCGACGTCGGGAGCAACCAGTTCTCCGGGGCCGCGCCTTTCGGCCTCCTGGGCCTGGTGAACATCACCTACTTCAATGTTTCCTCCAACGCCTTCGACGGCGCGATCCCCGACATTGCCACCTGTGGCAGCAAGTTCTCCTACTTCGACGCCTCGGGGAACCGGCTCACCGGGCCGGTGCCGGCGAGCGTGGTGAAGTGCCAGAGCCTGAGGGTCTTGGATTTGGGGGCGAATGATCTTTCTGGAGACATACCGCCTACCATTGCGACGCTGCGGTCGCTTTCTGTGCTAAGGCTTGCCGGCAATGCAGGTATTGCCGGTTCGATCCCTCCCGAGCTTGGAGGAATTGAGATGCTTGTCACACTCGACCTTGCGGGCCTTGCGCTCACTGGAGACATTCCGGGGTCCCTGAGCAAATGCAAGTTCTTGCTTGAGCTGTGAGTGTTTGTTTAGTACTATTCAATTTAGTCCAATTCGTATGTAAGACAATGATTTTGTGTATGACTAACTAAATTGAATCTTTACAGGAATTTGTCTGGCAACAAATTACAAGGAGTGATCCCGGACACCCTCAACAACCTGACTTACCTCAGGATGCTTGATCTCCACAGGAACCAACTTGACGGAGGCATTCCATTGTCGCTTGCACAGCTCACGAACCTTGATCTCCTAGACCTCTCGGAGAATCATCTGACTGGGCAAATCCCTTCAGATCTTGGGAACCTCTCTAACCTGACACATTTCAACGTGTCTTTCAATGGCCTCTCCGGCACCATCCCTACCGCGCCGGTCTTGCAGAATTTTGGTCGCACCGCCTTCATGGGAAACCCATTACTGTGCGGAGCGCCATTGAACAATCTGTGTGATGGATCCCGGCGACCGAAACGATTGGCTGTGGCCGTCATAATCGTCATTGTAGCTGCAGCCATTATACTTATTGGGGTTTGTATTGTTTGCGCCATGAATATCAAGGCCTATACAAGCAGGAGTAAGGAGGAGCAAGAGGGGAAGGAGGAGGAGGAGGTGCTGGTCTCTGAGAGCACACCGATGGCATCTCCAGGCCCAAATGCCATCATCGGGAAGTTGGTTCTCTTCACCAAAAGCTTGCCTTCAAGGTACGAAGACTGGGAGGCAGGAACTAAGGCACTGGTTGACAAAGATTGCCTTGTTGGTGGAGGGTCAGTCGGGACGGTGTACAAGGCCACCTTTGAGAACGGATTGTCCATTGCCGTGAAGAAATTGGAGACACTTGGAAGGGTGAGAAACCAGGATGAGTTTGAGCATGAGATGGGCCAGCTCGGTAACCTCAACCACCCCAATCTGGTCACTTTCCAGGGTTACTACTGGTCATCCTCGATGCAGTTGATTCTGTCTGAGTTTGTGACCGAAGGGAGCTTGTATGACCACCTCCACGGGAACCGCTATCGAGCATTTTCTGGAAGCAGCAGTAGAGGTGGGGGAGGTGAGCTCTCCTGGGAGCGGAGGTTCAAGATTGCACTTGGAACAGCTCGAGCACTTGCATATCTTCACCATGATTGCCGACCACAAGTCCTGCATCTCAACATCAAGTCCTCCAACATAATGTTAGATGAACAATATGAAGCCAAGTTGTCTGATTATGGATTTGCAAAGCTGTTGCCTATTCTTGGTAGCTTTGAGCTGAGTAAATTTCACGCTGCTATTGGGTACATTGCTCCGGAGCTAGCATCTCCGAGCTTGAGATATAGCGATAAGAGTGATGTGTTTAGCTTTGGGGTGGTATTGCTCGAGATTGTGACAGGGCGGAAACCAATGGACGGCCCTGGGGCTGGGGCTGCCACAGCACTGGGTCTGCATGATTATGTCAGAGAGATATTGGAGGGTGGAACTGCATCGGACTGCTTTGATAGGAGCCTGAGGGGATTCATTGAAGCCGAGTTAGTCCAAGTGCTCAAACTGGGCCTGGTATGCACATCCAACACACAATCAAGCCGACCAAGCATGGCGGAGGTGGTGCAGTTCTTGGAATCTATTAGAACTAATTCTTGATGTTCTGCTATCTGGAACATAGTAGCAGAATAGGATGTTAAAACAGGAAAAGAGTTTTCTGATTTTTTTAACAGATGAGCATCACATTCTTCTTTTATTCTTTATTGTGGCCCCAGTTCCTTTGTAAATGTATTTAGAATTGCTTGCTGAATAAGTGGCTATTTTGGTTAAATTACTAACCCTCTTTAGGATCGTGTGTCGTGTCTTTGTATTTCCCTTTTTTTGTACCAAGTAGAGATCCCCCTTTTAACTATGGAAAGTGGAAATGTAAGAGTGAGGGCTCTGGTTGAGAACCCCTTTTCTTCATGGTTCGAGCTAAAGAAGCCTTTATTTATGGGAGCTAAAGAGGAGTTGGTGCTGTCTAATGGTGTATCAAGCTTGTAGTTGCAGGTGTAGCAAAAGGAACAGTTGAACAAGAGCATTGTTATGCAGGAGCAGCTCATCTAACCCACACGATCTCTCCTACATATACCAGCACTACCTGTAAGATTTACAACAATTCAAATTTCATTTCCAATCCACATATTCCAAATGGCTGAGGAGTTCGAGATGCCCGAGTTCAATCCAAGGGAACGAGTGAGGCAGCAGATTTCTGTTCCATTTCTCTGGGAGGTGAAGCCTGGAGCTCCAAAAAGGGATTGGGTTATTTCCAAGCCAGTGTCATCAGTCTTCTCATGTCCATCACCGGCAAAGCTTGTTGTCAGTGTGCCATTCCAGTGGGAAGAAAAGCCTGGGAAGCCTCTACAAGAAGCATCACCTCTTCATGTGCAGTCTGATCATGCCAGCTTTTCAGTATCTTCATACTCACTGAATCCGTTTGTGGCCGAAGGCGAGGAAGAGTACTCACTGGGGTTTGATCTGGAAGCGTTTGGGTTTCCTGACGATAAGAAAGCACCTGGTACTGCAGAATTCACAGATGAATCTGGTCGACATGGCAACTGGTACTCATTTTCAGACTCAGAAGACTACAACAACTCCAGTGGAGATACTTCAGCCCGAGAGTTTCAGTTCCCCCGGGCACCGTCGGAGCAAAGCTGGGAGGTGGCCAATGATGATGATCAGCTCACCAACCTGTGGAGCCCTCCGAGGAGTGCGTTTACACTGGAGGAGCTCATGATGCTGAGCCGCAAACTGGGCTTTGTTGAACAAGAGTTCCCGGTTGATGTCAGGAAGAAGAGCCTCTCCTCACTGTCCTCAGTGGTAATGCCTCAGCACTTTTACATTGAGTTTACTATTATCTGCATCACTAAACTGGACACTCACTTCATTCAGAATTCACAAGTAGATTCAGACATTCTAAAATTGTAAACATGATAACTATCACTCTTGTGTACATATTGGAACTACAGGTTTGCTCATTTCGCAAAAACTAAAAAAAGAAACCAGTGTTTAATCATTATACTCCCTCCGATCCATAATAAGTTGTACTAAATCATCAACACTAATGGATTGGAGGGAGTACCTTGCAAGTTGTGTCTAATGCAGACACCATAACTGCTCCCGTTAATGACAGTGCTTTGTTTGTCCCTCCGCTTGCTCTGCTGTTTTCAGGAACTCATCAAGAAGTTTTTAATTGTGTGTTCTTAACCTGCGCGGCTTCGTCGTTGTAGCACAGCACATGGGCAACCTGTACCATGTGCATGTGAGTGAGATCCCCCATAATTGAAGAGGTTTCATTAGGGCTTGCTCGGAGGTATATGAAGCCCAGCTGTCTCCTGTGCCCTGGTGTTGTCCTGTTGCGTTTTCCGGAAGAATCTTGTACCCTTTTCCAGTGTTGTTTTAAGACAAAACAAACACTGGATTTTTCTGTGTATCATCAGTCTTCTGTTACTTCGTTATGTATGGATCTTCTTTTTCGTCTGTGTAAATGTTTCTCTTCGCTGGAGCAACAAAGAATTTGCTGAGGAGCCCTTTACAAAAAGCTCAAACCGTCATTTTTTTCTTCTTCCAAAGATAATGTACATGATGGTGAGAAAAGGAAGAAGTTTACAAAAAACTCAAACCGTCATTTTTTTTCTTTCAAATGTCATGTACACATCGTGGTAATGGCAGGCAAAAAACATCGCTAGAAGGAGGGCTTGAACCTCCGACCTTGTGGTTAACAGCCACACGCTCTGGCCAACTGAGCTATTCCAGCTTTTGTTTCTAGTGACTTTATAAACTTATATATTCTTTAGTGGATACCTACTATGCAGGCTCTTTATTTTTGACAGCAATTGCGGATTCCCTTTCTTGCTACCTAACAAAATTGTTTCCAGATCGCACCTTTCACTAACCATCATCGTAGTCATGGCCAAAGCACCCGGCCACTACTACTGCGCAGGAAGGCAGCATCAAAGAGACCGCACATGTGCATGTGCATCCCTGCTGACGCTGAAACTAGACGAACTGTAAAGTATCAAATGCCATTACCACACGCCAGTTCTGTATCGATCTCCAGCTAACCTCTAACCTGAATTCTTTAATAAGAGCTGTTCCAACTACTACCAGCTCACGCAGGATACAAGAGCCAGCACAAGGCGCAAAGCAACGACATCTACAGACCAGATGGCACGTACCGAAAGTTAAAGTTTCTTCAGATACCCCTCCAGATGCTGGCTGTACTACGAGTCCACGACACGACAAAGGGATGAACGCCTAACGACGACGATAATTACGAGCTCCAGGTGCTGCCTCATGACGTGACGATAGAAAAACACCAGAAGACGATAATAGCAAAGCCGCTCTCCAGAAAACAATGTTCACTACTTCAGCAACACATAATGGCAGGAGATGAAGACCATCATGGCCGGAGAGTAACAGTGTCCAGAGAATGTTATACTCCGTAACAAAATGGTAGTGTAGTGGATAAGACAAGACAAGATCGTGTGACCTGGTAATAGAGCATTCAGGCACAGGCAATTGCCGATATATATAGCATACAGCTTACCCACAATAATCTGGTGGGGGCACAGTACATCTCACTTGTTCGGTACGCCTGAGCACAGCATACAAAATCCCTATCTAACTCCTAGACTGTTGGCAAGAATGGTACAAAACTAGGCCCAGGGCCTTACTGTGTAAAGAATATGCTACGTCGAATACATGTACAGTATGTACAAAGTCATTTTCTTGGATTTATAGCTCCCCTTCCCTTTAAAGTGTTATATTTAGTGCGTCATGCCCCTGTATTGCCGTGGAAGGAAATGATGGAACTGTTTGCGCAGTGTTCCGCAGCGTGTGCAAAGAGTCGATGCACAAATAAATCGCTGTCAGTCAAATGAATGTGGTGGCTTTGCAGTGTTAGAGCGTTCTGTTGTGAACTTCAAGCATAGTTACTTTTTCCTGTAAAGGCAGCTGAAATATGATCAGATATGTATCTAGAAAGAATGAAACTGACTGAGCATTTGGTAGTACAAATTAGTGATTACAATCTAGATAGAAAGAGCAAGCCTTTAAATAAGAGGATGTATCATGTGAAAACCTTCATTCAGTGAAAACTTGAAAACTTGCACTCCTAACCATTAGATCTCAAATAAACGGATTAGATGAATGATGTAACCTCTACTCACTTAAATGTACTTTACGAAAAAAAAAACTTAGACCTCTAATCATGAGGGGGTTTGCATAAAATTCGTTAAGTGATTAGAGGTTCCACCTTTCATCTGATCCATTTATTTGATATTTAATGGTTAGGATTGAAAGTTTTCAAGTTTCCACTGAATAGTTTTCACCTGATACATCGCCTTTAAAGAAATCAGATTTCATGAGAATACTTCTAGATTCTAGGTTCAAGTATGAAGCTGAAAAGTAAGGATTGAACTATCTTCCAAGGTGGGCAAAATCATGTAGATTGAAAGAATAAACATAAACATGAAACTTAGCATTACTTTGTTTCATTCAGTATATCTTGGTCATGAAACTGGGGAGACATGCTTGGCCCTTTGAACACCTATTATGACAACTTTGTCAAGAATATTTTGGAACAAAAACTGTGTTTGTGGTACGAGGTAATGACAAGTTTGTCCTAGATAATACTGCCCAGTATTATATTTAGAACAATCATGAGCAGAAGTATCGTGTCCGTCGGTCAAGATGATGGAATAATAGGGAATAATATTATATCTAATAGTTGCGCCATCAGCAAAGAACTAAGAAAGCATACCTCATTATGCACATTACTTTCTGAGGGGAACCAACGCATAAGGATGCCAAGTTGCATTACCACAGGAATTAGCTTGAAAATGAGGGGTGTTGTTACCTGCAGCAAGAAACAAAAAGAAAGTGACTAAGTGTGTATGGGACAGCTATGCTCATCACGCGACGAAAAGTAGCTCACCAAGCTAAGAGCAGTTGTTCCCAGTAATAACAGATACATTTTCCCCTGCAAAACAAATATTGGTAAGAACTTTGCATCACGCATCTATTCCGTATACAAATGTTTGAATGAGAACATATGAGAGAGATGACAATAATTCACCCCAATAAGATGAAGATGTGAAGCACGGCTCAGAAGAACAAAAGCAAACTCTCCAATCTGAGCTAACGATAGGCCAACCTTGGTAAGAGAAGAAAAAATAACAAGAGTGAGAAAACATATCATTATTGCAGAGATACTCATGAAAATATACTGGGGTGTTTGTACTGGGGGGTAGTTCTTTAGGAGTTTGAACTAAATACCAAAGCTCGCACAAAAAATACCCCTCAGCCAAGCATGCCCTATGGGAGAGATACTTACAACGAAAGCTGTTCTGATGTTGTATCCAAATGCTTTTATGACAACTGTTATGACTAAACTCTTAACTATTATAACCAGTATAACAGCTGCAAGTAATATATCAACATGATTCCACAAGAACTTGAAATGTATGAGCATGCCAATGCTTGCGAGGAAGAGTGCTGCAAATAAGTTACGGATTGCTTCCACCTTAAATCCAAACAGAAAAAAAAGCACATATTAGAGAGGGACTGAGTTCAGTTGGAAATGATTTCTAGCTTTGATTATTAAAACATAACACTGCATAAGAAACTGCAGCGGTTCCAATATAAGCATACTGGTAGGTCCAGCCCATCAAAAGTGATTCAATTTCATAAATTAAAAAATACAAAAATCAAGGCCTGGTAAAGTCAAAGTCTAATCATGGCATGGAAGTACAAAACAGGATGTAGAATAACACCTGCTCCAAAGTATGATGAGCAAAATCCGTGGTGGATATCATAACACCAGCAAGAAATGAGCCCAGTTCAAGACTCAATCCAAGATAATCACTGCACTGGCAAATATAAAGACATAACATCAGTCAATTTGCAGAATTTTCAATTTTGATGCTGCAGGCAATAGTATGAGTGGTGAAGAAAGCGAATCGGTGCTAACAAAAACCAGCAAGAGGGAAACAAGAATCATTATACGACCGGATGGCCAGCCAAATCTCATGCCACCATTTGTCATATTGCATTGATAACAGTCTCAGTAAAGTCAAAAACAGACTGTGCTTTAAGAAATGAAGTCAAATAACCTTACCCAGGCTAGCAGCAAGCAAAAGGCAACTGCAGCCAACTGATAGAGTTCATTTGTCTGTATATTTAAGAAATAAGTTAGCAAGTGAGGTTAAAAAGTGAAAGAACATCAGAAAGTATTGAAAATAAATTCTATCATCACACACTACTGTCATCACATCGTCACGTGTTAGAATATATAATGCTTAGTAACAAAACATAATTCCATTAAAATAATGTGAGAACACACAACACGTAGGGATGCAAGCGGGGTCCCGCTTCTAGGTCACTATGGACTTGCTAGTTCAAACCTTTTACTCAAAATTTGACTTGAGATTTGAGGTATGGCCTAGAAGTGGGACGTATGCTAGATTTTATGTTTGGTAAAAACTAACATTCTCACCCATTTTTCTAATTCAAAGTTGAATAATACAACATCTAAGCTGGATGGATAATGTGCCCCAGCAGCACTAATAGGTGAAGAGTTAACTGTAGCGACATTGAACAATCAGAATAAATTAAGCACTTCCTATATTTTTCATATATGCTTAACACGTAAAAGAGTTAAAAAGAGGTTGCACCAGGCTGTCAGAAATACAAAGAATCTATGCACAAAAAAATATAATAAAATCAGTGCCAGAACAAAAGAGCAATAACCCAGTTCACCTAACCTGTGATGATAACTGAATCATCAGTTTTAGGAATCGAGGCACAAATGACCAAGTCATCATATATGCAACAGTTACAAATATGGATAGTACAAGCAACCTGCACATGAATACATTTTCAATTACTCAAGGCCCTGATATAACACTATGATATCATAATTCATAAGTTTGTAAACTAGCTATTCTGATAATAAACTTACAGTTTCCCAATTGACATCATTCCTCCAAATAAGCTACTAGAACCACCAAGAACTGGAATGAGAGCAAAAAGTAGGCCAACTGCACAATCCTGGAGTATAAGATGATATCCAAATCACAAACGTGTATAGGTATACAAAATACAACACCAGCTCATAGAGCATACTTTCCATCAAAAGGTCCCCAAGCAATATGTTGACTCTTGGAATTTCATAAATAAAAAGAGAAATGCCATGTGTTTGTTGTTTATCAACACTTGATCCACTGGAGGTAATGTGAGATTGGTCCAACAGTTCCAGTTTCGATAGATGGTGTCAATCTCGTCTCACATTTGGCCATTTCTACTTGAAATATTACTATAAAGAACACTTCGGAGAAGCTTCGCATCTGTAGTAGGGTTGTGGCCCAGATATCAAAGACCATTGTTGCACAGTGCATACGAAGTTACTAAACATAAACACACTTAGGGCATGATAGAACAGACCCGTGGCCAAGTAAGGAGGGGTACTAACAACTAAGGTTGGCTAGATTTGTCAGAGTTGAGAAGTTGCAGCAGATGTATGTATCTTTCCTATCCTTGCAACTGAGTTAAAAATCTGCAGTGATTATGCTGTTTCTTGATGAAAATTGCAATAGCTGTTTCCAAAATCGTATCAAAAGGTTCATGGTCATTCTATGACAAACGAATTGTGTGAAAAAAGTGGATAGCAAATTCCCAATTTGGAAATTACACTTAACTAAGATAGTATTTCTGCCTTCTTTACCAATTATAGTAACCCATAAACAACTAAATAGATGACTTGGATGAAGTCCAAACCTGAAGGATAAGGGTACCAATTGTAACTTGACCATGGAGTGCATTTGTGCTACCCTTTTCCACTAGAAACTTGGAAACCTGTGATAGTTGGAAGGATAAGAACACACATTATTTTAATTAATTGATCTATGAACGAAAATTTGCCAAAACACTCATTCATAAATTTCGATAACTCTAGGCCGAATGCAAATTCGACACCACAAAAGTGACAAAAAAGGGTGTAATCTGTGAAAGTCATAAATTTTGAACAATAGTCATCTTGAGTGAATATAGTTACCACTGCAGTAGATGACATTGACAGGAAAGTGCCAACAAATACTCCCTCAGATGTTTTAGCACCGCACAACTGGAAAATGGCAAAAATTTGGGTTCAAGTGTCTTTTCCTGACAGGACAGTATACCATGAATAATTAAGACATCGATGGATAATACAATACCACAGCAGTTAGACCACACAAGAACATAAACAGAGCAATCTGAAGTAGACCACCAACGACAGCAACAGGCCCAACCGCTTTCAACTGATAGAAATAAAAAACATGTTCAGTAGACCTTTTTACACATCATCTATTAGCAAAATTTTGTTTGAAAAAAGATTAAACATTAGACCAAATCCATTAGCCATGTGATTCACAAGTACCTTTGGCAATGAAAACTCAAGGCCAAGAGCGAAAAGAAGAAACACCACACCAAACTGTGCAAAGGTCTCCACCTGTAGTTGAACACAAGAATTCATGATAGATGAAATACTTCAATTCAATAGCACACTTAGGAGGTGAAACGACATTATCCTCTTGTATAATTTCTACAGTGGATCATGCTTCATTTACAATATTTCAAGCATGAGATAAAAGACAACGAATAAATTTGGACAGTTCTTCATTTGGATCAACCGAATCACAAGTCTTGACTCTTGAGAAGAGATGTTATTTTAAGTGTCCATGCTAATTTTTTTGGTGGACATTTTAAGAAAATAAACTGCGTTAACAAAACTACAGAATAACAAAATCAGATCAGAAGTCAAAGAGACGTTATCCGTAAGTTGTTAGCGATCATTTTACCTGCACCATTTCACTGATCAAGTTTAAGCCTCCAGGTCCAATAAGAGAACCAGCAAGTAGATAGCCAACAATAACCTGGAAAAATTAACAACACAAATCATGCCTACTGACTTCAGCATCCTAGCACTAAAGTATCACCGATCTACTCACTGGCTGGCCCAAACAAGAGAATATGATACCGCCACCAGTAGCTGAAACAATTATAACCACCAGATCTTTAATCAATCTGCAATTTCAATTTTTCATATTATAGACACAAGCAATTAGCAGATTACAGATGCCACATAAATGTCAAGGTATGAAAGAATACTGACCTTAAATCTAATTGAAGTGTTGGATACTTTGTTTTACGATTGGACATCACAAAAACATTATCCTGCACAGAGTTACAGTTAACGAAATAGTCACAGAACTGATTCAATAGGAAAAGAAAGCATCCTACTTGTTCCGCAAATTTACACACCTCTTTATCTATCACAGTTTCAGTTTCATCAGAATTCTCATTCTGACCCCCAAACATATCACCTATTTGGAAAGGCCTTGAGGAACTGCACAAGAACTGTTGAGGTTAGAAACTAATCATAGTAGGATGGTACAGATTGAACAATGCTAAGAGCTGATCCTATTCATATTCTGCCCATACTTTGCCAGCTGCGAATCATTTTTCCTGTCGTGTGTAATAACAGCTACAGTCTCCAGAACAGCCTGAACAAAATAGAAGGTAAGTTTTATCATGTACTCGCAAACTACTTTGACAGAGATCAAGTTAATCAATAAACTAAATAGATGTTGAATTACAACTTCCTATTTCAGAAAGTATGTTATGATCAGATTCATTCCCTCAAAATGTCAAAATAAAAATATCGAGAGTAAATCCGATAAGGAAATATAGTTGATTCAACAGTATACAAGTGGCAGAGAGATACACCACGCTAAACATTATGCGAGAATGGGGACAATTCCGATAGAATTGCCTAAGTAGAACCCCAAACTTACATACTATATCAGCCCCATATTATCAAAAGATGACTTAGTATCATTCGCTGTACACCCATACAGAAACAACAAAAGTGCCTCTGAACTATTTTGGATGCAAGTATGCCAAATACTTATGTATGCAAGGGCGTTTATGCACACATAACTGATTCTTTATGTGTGTGTTTTCTGTTTCATTCCAATGGGAGATATCCTTTCCTTTTTCATAGGCAACAACCCAATGCAATACCACCAAACAACCAATCTTGCTATAGCCTGTCGCTTTGCACTTATATATCTTACACAGTACAGAAGAGTGACATTTTGGCAAACACCCATCCCTCATTCCCACTTGGGGAAAAGAGAGATTTGTGAAAGAAAACACAATGCACACGTAAGAGGGAAGTCACACCTACTTGATGATCTGAGATGCTGTTGTTGAAGCTATTCTTGTCCGGTGCTGCAAGACGAATAACCAAACAGTTCATCATCGTATAAAAAAAAAGTGCAGTGTGAAGTCATGCTGCCAGTAATAGTTGAAACTCATATGATCCAAATCTCCCTTACACCAACGCTGCTGAAAAAAAAAACTCGCAATAGCAGAAAATAAAATTCTCCTAGGCCGGCGCAGATCTAGAGGAGCAAGGGCTAGGGGCGCGGAGCGGGGCATCGTACTCTCGTTGGTGTCGCTGTCGGAGAACTCCTTCTCGAGCACGCGGCCGAACATGTCGGCGATGCTGTCCTCCGCGGAGGCGTTGTGGGTGCCATTGGTGACGAGCCTTCCGTAGAACTTCTCCCGCGTCTCCTTGTCGGGCCTCCCCGCGGCGGGCCGCAGCTGCGGCGCGAGGGCGAGCGCCACGGCGACCGCGAAGACGGCGGCCGTGAAGCGCCGGCGGGACGGCGGGGAGGAGGAGGAGCCCCCATGCGCCATCCGGATCGGGGCTGGCGCGGGGGGAATGGGGTAGGCGGCGGCGACGGCGGCGGGAAGGAGGAGGAAGAGAGAGGGACGCTGCTGCTGGTGGCGCGTCGGGGTCGGGGATTTGTATTCTGGAAGGAAGGTTGGTTGGTTTGTTTGGTTGGTTGGCTCCGACGTCGTCGGTCGTCGTCGTCCGGCGAGCACGAGCACGAGGCGGTGCGGTGAGGTTATGCTTTGGTTCTCCCCTCGGTGCGCGGTCGCTGACAACATTGAGCCTCTGCGGGGCCCACAGGCCGGTGGCTCCAGCCAATAGAAAAAACGGAATGCTTAAACCTTGCACGACCGTCGCAAAAGCCTTTTTAAAATTCTGCGCAGGAGATGATCCGTTCGATCACTCAAGCGTCTCCAAAGTCTAAACTGGACCGGTGAATTTATGATGAAAGGTTCCCGCAAAAAATGTTTTTTTTTAAGTTTTGTAATCGATAGTTGACACGTCGCAGGAAGAGTTCTGTTGGTACGAGATGCGATGATGTGTTTCTGGATATTCTATCTGTGCAGTTGAAAATGTCAGGAACATGGCAAAGATCGATCAAACAAACACAGCTTCACGCACAAGACGACGTATCTTTGAACGCGATAGCTTCACATGGCACGCGAAATTAAAGCTAACCCGTGATGAAGTTTAATAAACAGCAGAACAAAATCTCTGGTTATTTTTTTCCTTAATCAGGGGGAAAGCTAGTGCGTATGCAGAAGTCGCCGTTAAGAAATCTGATCTTGCTCTAATTTGTGCGCGTCTCGAGATTACGCACGAATTTTGGTACGGAGCCATTTCCTAGACGCCATTCCAAGGCCGGAGAACTATGTTCTTTTGTCACGGGAGGGCGACTCCAAGGAGCAGTACAGTTGTTCTTTCGAAAAAAAAAAGGAGCAGTACAGTTTGGTCGCGAGGTCAACAAATACAGACAAGGTCAATTAATTAGCATGCCCGCTGCTAGCGTGCGGTCTTGCTAATGGTCCACAATTTGTTTACGCATCCCTGCTGAGAGTAGATCTGGCTGACTCTTTGCGAATTGGTGGTGGTTAAGTTTTAGTTGGACTGGATTAGATTAGCTAGGCTAGGCAGCATGGGAATTTCCTCACGTACTGGAGTGCGAACGTGTCAAGTTATCCGCTGTTTTAACACGCAAACTGGCCAAAGGCCCTTTGCCCTCGGATGCCCATGAACACCGGTAGTGGGGTGATCCATCAAAGGATACGTGACAGAACTACTCTTTCCGTTACATAATTTTTGCCGAAATTTTACATGTGTTTAGACATTTTTTAAAATAGGTACATCCATTTTTGAATAAATTTGGGATAAGAATTATAAAACGGAGGTAGTGAACTTGTCAATCAGCTTTGTTTTTTTTCTTTCGCAGGGGAGGCGACTACCTTAACTTTAGCTAATGCAACGTCAGCCAGAAAAAGCAATTACTACGTGAAATGGAAGTGCATGGTAGGCGTTGGTCCACCTCCACCGGCTTGCGATCTGCCGTCCCGTCGCCAATGGCTCAAACCTGGAAAACAAAGTCCGGTCATGCCCATCGATCTCAGGCCAATAGCCCACGAGTTCAGAATATGGGCTGGAGGCCCATAGCCTGACTCGTATCTCTCTTTTTTTTCGTAAACGCTTTAAACTCAAGTCTGCGACGCGCCGTCGTCCAATCAGGTTAGGCCCATCCCGACTGGGCTCGTGACCCAGTCCTTCGTCCCCGTGGTCTCAGCCTGGTAAAGGGTAATGTCGGCTCACCGTAAGTTCTGCATTCGGCTATATCCCTGGGCCGGTCCATTCTCTCCCAGCCGAAGATGTCGTGGGGCCAGTGTTTGTCGTGGACTGGACGACCCTCTATTTGTCTCCGGTAGGGTTTAGTCATCCAGTCCATAGGGGCGGAAGCTGGGCCGGTCCGCCCGTGAGCAGCTTACGGCCCACATCTAGGATAAAAAAAAGAAGCAACAGACCAGCACCGTCCTCTCTCTCAAATTTTGTTTTTTACAGCGAAGCACTCGCTCCGCTGGAAAAAAGAAAAGAAAATAAAACCTCAACATGTCAACCGAGGTGCTCAGATAAACTTATCCATCATCATCGCATGGACGGAATCATGGAATTCTCAGTGAACTGTGCCTAGTCGCGTTTGCAGATCTACTGAGGGGAGCAAGTAGAGCTGTAAAGTCGTCGTAGAGATCGATGGAGAAAAACAAAAATAAACAGGAATTGCAGTCATGTGTGCCTCCGCCCTTTTACAAGTGCAACTTGCACGAAGAGCCGCCTCGGATCCCATTTGCCAATGCCACAATCATACTATCTTCTTACACTAATTAATCTTCAGATCGATGCATCCACCTCAACTGACTCGACCATGCCCAAACGAGAATGTGAGATCGTCAGAGCCCAAACGACAGGAACTTCGCTCACTGCTCCTCTTTTTTCTTAACAAGATAACAAAACAGAATAATCCAATCGCCAATAAAACAAGTCAAGAAAATAGATCGGTTGGTGCATAATCTCAATCAAAATGATCAATCAAATGGCTGGATGCACATTCTAAAACCCATCCTAAAAACGGAACCAACATAATGTCGGTCCTCCTGCCACCCCTATCCAGCATACGCATCGTGCTTCTCGCGTCTCAGCTAGCGCGCTCGGCGCTCCCCACCTCGCTAATTGCAAACCCCTCACCAACCTCGCTAATTGCACACTTAATTCTCTCATGCCCACAGAAGCCGTTGCCGTTGTCCATTTCATCCGCCTCACTCCCTGACAGCACTCATTCGACCCGCTCCAATCCTCCAATTCAGTGCGCGCGTCACTACAAAACAGCGTCACTAGCTTAGCAGCATTGCTCAGCCATGGCGGGCGAGCGGCCGGTCGTCGCTCCTGGCGTAGTAGTGCTGCTCTTGTGTTGCCTGGCGGCGCCAATGGTGCGCGGCGGCGGCGGCGGCGGCGGGGTTCAGCACAACATCACGTCGTTCCTGAACGGGCACCCGGAGTACAAGCTGTACAACAAGTACCTGACGGAGACCCGGGTGTGCGACGAGATCAACGCGCGGGCGGCCGTGACGTGCCTCGTCCTCAACGACGGCGCCATGGCCACGCTGGTCGCCGACGCCGGCGAGTCGTCCCTGGCCGGCATCAAGGCGGCGCTGCGGCTCCACTCGCTGCTCGACTACTGGGACACCAAGAAGCTCCGTTCCCTGACGACCACCAACCTCACCGACACCTTCTTCCAGGCCGCCGGGGACGCCATGGGCACCGTCAAGATCGCCAAGCTGGACAGCGGCGACTTCGGGTTCGCGTCCGCCAACAAGGGAGCCAAGTTCGACGCCACGCTCGTGAAAGCCGTGAAGCAGACGCCGTACGACTTTGCCGTGCTGGAGATCTCGGCGCCCATCGAGTTCGACGGGCTCTTCGACGTGCCGGACGCCGCGAACTTGACCAGGCTGCTAGAGAAGGCCGGGTGCAAGCGGTTCGCGGCGCTCGTGGCGGGGAACCCCGGCGTGCTCAAGGCGTACCAGGCGGCCATGGCCACTGGGCTCACGCTGTTCGCGCCCAACGACGACGCGTTCGTGGCCAAGGCGGGAACGCCGGACGTGGGGAAGATGGAGAAGGATGACCTCGTGCGGCTGCTGATGTACCACGCGGTGCCGGCGTACGAGCCCAAGCCGTCGCTGAAGCTGGTCAAGGCCGGGGCAAGGCCGCTGCGCACGCTGGCGTCCACGGCGGCCGGGGAGTACAATGTCACCGTGGTGGCGCGTGGCGATGACGTGTCGCTGGACACGGGCGTCAGGAAGTCCAGGGTGGCGGCCACGGTGTTGGACGAGGTGCCGTTGTGCGTGCTCACGGTGGACAGTTTGCTGATGCCCGTGGAGCTCTTTGCTGACGCGCCGATGCCGGCGCCGGCCCCCGCGCCGGCCATGGCGCCCGCGGATGCGCCGCTGGGCTCTTCTTCTTCTTCGCCTCCGGCGCCGCCGCCTGCCGACGCGCCGTCGGAGGTTGCGGACCACAAGGCCAAGCACGTCAAGTCGACTGCAGCAGCATTGCGCTCGATCGGCGCGGTCGCCGTGGCCTTGTGTTCTGTCGTGTTCGCGTCTCTGCTGTGAGGAGGAATTAAGCGAGTTAATTCCTCGTGAGCACATCCTTTCCTTGGAGCAGATACGACTTGTTTTCTCTGTTCTTTCATTTTTCTCGTCCCGTTTCGTTCGCCCATTGTTGATTGATTGATTGCACGAGATTGCTGGATCGTCATTTCTCACTGTAATTTGAGCAAGCTGTGGACACTTTGTACATGTTTGTTCCCGTCATGCTGGTTTCACAAGCAGAAATACATTTCCAGAATCCAGAGCAGCCTGGCCATTTTGTGACAGTACTGCTCAGCATGCGTGGTATGAGGCTTCTGCTCCTCTGAGAGCCCCACCGAAGCAGCAAATGCTCATTTGCTGGCATTCACAGACTTGGCTGCCTTGTGCGGTTGTGCCGCTGCCATTCCACTCTCGGCCGGATCCGGATGCGCTGGCGCTGTCAGTTCCTACGGATTCCGATCAATTTTTAACGGACCAAATGACTCAGGACCACCATCTGGTATAAAGAAAACGGCAAGTAGATCCAAATAAAAGAATCTGTAAGAACACACGATAATCTTTCGCCGGAGTATATGATAGTACCTGAGATGAACCATCTTGTACACCAAAAGCTGCGTGATGATTATGAACTGACTTACCGATCCGAGAAAGGAACAATAAAGCCGCAATAATAATGCCAAAAAGTAACAGGCACCAGTACTTCCTGAAACGGTGGAAGTAATCAAGGACCAATGTCCTGAACTAGTACTCATCATCACTAATATTTACACAATAAGTTGCATATATCCAATTACAATCCCTTGTGTTGCAATTTTAACAGAAAGGTGATACATTTTCATAACCTTATGAAGCTGTAATCACAAGAAATATACTACAGTACTATATACCCTGTGGAATATTTACAACCTGAGCACGCTGAAATATCAGATCTTGAAAAATTGCAGGCATTTGAGCACAAGGACTAAGTTAGTCTATGTTGCGAGAGGCCTGTTCCTTCTTCTGACCGCCAAGAATTCGGGAAATTTGTAGTCCTCTACTGAACGCTTGGTTAAATAGCATCCGTGTCTGGAACTCAGAAACAAAAGGGAACCATGCCAGAACGGTAATTGGTGTAAACAGAAGCACCCCCATAATTACCTCATATGCCCGTGCAAGGGCACGAACAGATCCCCATAACCCTACTAGCCGAACAAGAGGCTTGCAGGCTTGAGCGATCTGGAAGTGACAAGACAATGGTAAGAAACTCACTGAAGCAAACAAGACAGCAAGCATACTGTTATAATAACAAAGAAGCATATGTAGTAGATAAAGACAGACCAGTAGTATTCCCCATCCGGTAGGCAAGAATGCCAGGAAGCAAACAAGTATGTCCCGTATAGTCATGTGAAGAAGTACTATCGACACAACCAGAATAGCAGCGAATGAGACAAATATCAGAAACTTCAGCAGACGGAAGAATAGCTGGAAATTCGCACTGAATCTTCGTCTTCCGACAGAAACGGCCTGGGAAGAGTCGAAGCAATTCAGGAGAGAGATTTAGCAAAGAAAAAAGAAATAGATATCCGACATTAACAGGAAAGTGCTGTTGTGCTTAAACATCGTATTGCACGATTGATGTTTTGTGAAAAACCAGACATTCTTTCTTACCTTCATAATAAGCAACGCCACCAAAATTACGAGCCATGAAATTAGGTATACCTGGAAATAACAAATTGAAAACATTTAAAGACCCACCCAACAACGTAGCACAATCAAGATGCAGATTTCAACAGAATGAAAAGCATACCAGGATACTTTTGTTGTTCTGAGTGATATTTAAGTGGTAAACAAGGCCATACTGATATATGAAAAACCGGAGGGACAAAATTATCTCAACAAAGATTCCAATTGTTCCTGAATACTTCAGATGTTCCTGCTCTATCTCCCACCAGGATTCCCAGCTCTTTTCTGGTGACACACCAATCCCACCACGATTGCTGATCCACTTATTCCAATCCGACCAATCATCCAAAATTTTCGCCCACTCAAATCCCGAGGGGTTGAATAGAAATGGTGCAAATAGCCATGTCAACACAAGGAACCACATGGAGAACGTAACAAAAATATAGGCAATGGTTGAGCGGTAAGATTGACCAAATAGTTCATAAACAATGAGCAGAATCATCAATTCGATGCCTTTAACAAAGTGGCTGCGAGAATACAGCCTGTAGTTTTCTCCAAACTTAGCATGAAAGACAACAAAGCCCCTACCAGTACTTCTGTACTGAGCACCTCCATGAAGCAGCATACGTCCATAGTAGTGAGTCTTAGTGCCAAGCGAAAATGTAAAGAACACAGATGCCAATTGCAGGTTCATCATTATAAATTCACTCAGTGCCTTGCCAAATCCTTTTTCAAGGCCAATTTCCATCATCATGGGCAGGGCCATCAGAAAACCAAGCTGAACAAGAGATTGTGAGGCAAGAGCAACCTGAAGGGCATGATTATGGCTGAATTTCCGTTGTGTTGAAAGCCCTTCTTCAAGTCCACTGAGAGCGAGATAAAGGCGTCCATACAGAAATACATAAACTGTGACAACTGTCAACTGAGAGGAGTAAAAGTTGTTAAAAAAACTATATTTCATTCACCAATATACTCCAATTGCAAATACAAGTCGTTTAAGCTTTGGCAAATGTAATATCTACATGAATCAATAAGTGGATAATATAAATGAGACAAATATGCCCCTAAAGTTGTAGAACCCATATTTAGAGAGAAGTTTGTAGAGCTAAAATAACTAATATTTGCAATTGAGGGATAATAATCAACACAAACTGATCATACCAATGTACTGAAATAAAACCCCACGGTTGTGAAATAGCATGAAAGCATCCTGAAGAAATCGAACCGGTGCCCAAGCCGGTAGATGTCACGGCTAAGAGTCTGTTCACCATTTCCATTTGCCACCTTGGCCTCAAACTTGGAGATCTGATTTAATCCTACATCTCTTCCCTTACCAACTTGCACATATTCGTGATGTGTTACATTGCCTCCACGGAGAGTTGAGTTATAGCCTGAAATATTGAAGACCAAGAGGAATAATATATACTGTATCAAAAATAACTTGCCACTCCATCGGGATCGAAGAAAACATAAAGATTACTCCCCCTAAAGACCAATTGGAGCATTTTCAATCACTAGATTAAATCATAAAGAAACAAACCTGCGAAAATATCTTCACTTAAGTTGATACTCCTCGAGGCCTTACTGACACCACCTCTTGTTAGATGGAAAAGCCTATCAAATACATCTGGGTGCCCATAGTGGAACCGAACCCTAGAAATATCCAGTAATAACTTTAGATGCAGTCCGAAAATGAATTATTTGAACATTAGGTTATGAAACTTAGTACAAAATAGGATATTGCACGATATATGCAGAAAATATGTTAACCATTCACTCCCCAGTTTGCAACTGAATCGACTTTTGCAAGGCATTGCCTTGAGGCCGGTTATCTTGTTATAGTTGTTTGGTTCAATAGTACCAGAGGCTCAATAGTACAAGAAGTTATAGCTCAAACTGAATTTCAACTTAATTAGCAAAAGGCTCTCTGTTTCCAGGCATACATGGAGCTTGTTATCCGTATAATAGTACAGAGTACATTGTTCTATTCTTGCTCATACTTAAATATAGAAAATGGAACAATCACTAACAATCTAACATTACTACATTGCTTAAAATGGGCAATATGCTCTTCGACACGGCCTCACATCAACAAAGTTGACAAGGCAGGTCATTTGCAGGCTTAGCCTTTTTTTTTCTGAGATTGATAACATTGCACAAATGTGTAAGCAGTTGTGATAGTGAAATAGTTAAACAGGAAGAGCTGAAGAGGACTCACTTGAGAGGGTTTGCAAGCAACCGTTGCCCAATAGTCACAAAACTGTGCTCCTGGTTTGACATAAACCATGCAAGGGAAGAAACACTGCATCATTGAAGAAAAGAGAACTGTAAGAAGGTGCATAACAAACACAAACTGAAATCTCAGTTGTGCACTACGCTAGTAATCAACCTGCCAGTAAAAATGTGCTCCCTAACTCCAAGTATAGATGGATGCCGAACTCCATGTTCTGTAAGGAACTCTTGAAGCAAGTTCCTCATTTTAAGTGCTTCTTCCATATAGTTATCCTACGAAATTAAAGGCATCAGGACAAGTAAATGAATTTGAATAAATCATTACCACTACTCCCTCCGTTCCTAATTAATTGGCACCGGCTGTTTTGCAAAGAAGCCCCTGTAAATTTCCGAAATAAACCTGCAGTCCAAGTTCTATCGGAACTTCTGCAAAAAACCCTGTTGTTTTTCGAAATCAACGCGCAGTCCACGTTTAATTGAAGATGTGGACTGCAGGTTTATTTCGGAAATTACAGGGGTTTCTTTGCAAAACAGCCGGCGCCAATTAATTAGGAACGGAGGGAGTACTTCACAAAACAGAGGCATAAACATGACAGGAGATACCTGGTTCATATCTATGGTTTGCAAACCTTCACCACGGGTGAAAATTATTGCATGATTTTGATTCTCAGGCTTTCCCTCTCCCAACAGTGCAGGGCCTGGAAGTTTTATCCGGTAGATAACCTTGGAGACATAAAAATATGTTCAAATGACAACATTACAGGCTTAACATACAACTGGGGAATGGATGTTTCGATGGAAAGAGTTGAGGCTAACATTTCACACTTGAGCCATTTATATCAACAAAAAAGGGTAATCATCCAGAAATTTTGACATTTGTACGGAAAAGGAGAAATTTCAGGAATAGAAATTGCACCGGAGAGGATTTTTGTACTTGTATAATCAAGCCACTTGAACCATTCGGCATGAATTTCCTTACTGTCGCACCATCAGTTAATGATAGTAAAAAAAATATCATAAAGCATGTTTATAATAATTGGCAAGCTTAGTGACCCTACTTTGGTACACCAGGACAATTTTTCTATCATATGTATCCAACTGGCTAAAACTAGGTTCCAGGATCTAGTAGATTAAATTTCACATTTAATAACCTGTGTCACGCAAGCAGGGTTTATGAAGATTACTGCCAACATTTTCAGTCCCTAGAAGATAGTTGACAATAGCTTATCTGTCCCTTCCTAGTTTCTTTCTTCAAACCTGAATAGCAGTATTCGTGTTTTTATATCTTCCATCATTTGTTTTAGATCCATACTAGTTTCACAAAAAAATTGTGAGTATTTTTGTTCTCTGTGTGCTGCATTATGTTTAGTAAATTTTATTTTATTTTCTGTGCATAACATGATTTTGGTAAACGTTAGCACCATAGCCTAACCAAATTGTACCAAAGTTAGCACCATAGCCTAACCAAATTGAACTATCATTACCTGATCAAGAGTTTGTACTGGATCTGCAGATTCAGAATCCTTAGTTAGGGCAACCTTTACCAAAGTAGAGTAATAAGCTGTCTCTATTTTCTTTTCTCCTACTCTATCTTCCACCTCATCAATATATGCTACACGAAGAGAAGGGTACCTGCCAAATGTAGTTCCAGCAATTGGTTCATATTTCGGAGAGAAACTTTGAGCACAGATGTCATGCCTATAGTATTTAATTATAAAAAAGGGTATATATTGTGTACACTTATGTGAAGTTGTGAACTTTGTGTCTATGCCTTGAAATGCCCAAATATCAGTACATATAGGGGAAAGGATGTGTGTTGTTACTCTGCCCACTTTCATGATCAAATGAGATTGCGTCTGGGAGAAATACATTTTAATACGTGCCACACCTTATCTATTCCACAAATTGCATTGGAAGCGTCAGCTAAGAGACAAATCTAAGTATTCACTGTGATACCTCATTATGGTCTTCTTGCACTATTCCTTTGAGCCGCTTATATTTCTTTTTTGTTTCTCGAAACACAATCTAGTTTGATCATGAAATTTCACAGGGCAACACCAACATTTTGAAAAAATATAACAACTTGTATGCAAATTCATGCAAGTTACCTCAGGATATGCAACATCTAGTGCTATTTCACTACAGCAACTATAAAATGAGTATTCAACTAAATTTTTATCATCTATTGTATTCAGGTACGTGCAAAAAGTTCATTTACGTTCTCATTAGCTGTAATATGTCTTGGGCATTCGGAAGAGCAGAACGCTTGTCATTTCCATATTGCTGGCACGATACCACATAGGTGAACTTCATGTCAGCCAATGCTTCACATTGAGCAAACAAGGACTTCCATTCTTCAGCTGATATTGACTCAGCTGCTTTATATCCTTCCATGAGATCTGTATAGAACCCATGTTAGAATCATTAAACCCATGCTTAAGCTAGTAAGTAGTAACAGTGCGCTTCTAATTACATCACAGCCCTCTTCTTCCCGTTTGGGTTTGGCTGGTGGGAGGGCTGAGCCTATAAAAATAAAAATACTATCGAATATTACCTTCATGTTTGGCCATATCTAGAAATGCTTCAAGAACCAAAGCTTTTCGGTAATACATCATGCCTCTAACTGTTTCAGATCGATCACAAAAGATGAATCAAAATTAAGTATTGTCAGGTAAAATTGAGAAATTGTAGTAGCATTTATTTGAAAACAGTGACACATGGAGCTGAATTCAAGAAATAAATTTAACTGGCAGTACCTGTTCGAGTTAGTGTTTGACCTCTGTATGAAGCCCATAGACGAAGATCCTCCTTCAGTTCTTCATTTTCATTAGGTTCTTCCTTCCAACCAACCCTTTCCTGAAAGTTTTTCCATTCATCTGCATGCATAAGCATAATCATACATATTAAATGTGCGGTTGTTCCAGAATATACTTTATTGTTTTTGACAGGACAAGCAGAAAAATGTTCTTCCTCTTCCTCAACCTGGATAGATTTTTTGTAGGTAGAACAGGGTTGAAACTCCGTCTTCATTTTCCTCCTCAAGCTCTTTTATAGAGAAAAGAACATGCTCATTGTAATACGGTGTCAACGCACTGCACATAGAAAGAAACCTTATCATTGACAACATCAGGTATCCAGACATGTGAAACAAGAACAGATGAAAAGAGAAGAAAGAAGAAGTTAAAAAGCGCCAAGGAAATCTAATCATAATCATTTCAGATTGTGTGCTGTTATACTTATATTTGCAACTTACAAGAGAAAATCGCTTTTTATTTTAGAAAATGGAAGCTTTATTATCCCGGCCTCTGCATACAGAAATAAATTACTAAATTAAATCAATACTCCCTCCGTTCCTAAATACTTGTCGTGGTTTTAGTGCAAATTAGTATTTAGGAACGGAGGGAGTACATTTTACCACAGTTCGAGAAAATAGTGATGCGCAGTGGCGGAGCTTGGAGAAAAATTAAGAGGGGGCCAACACATAAATTAGACAAGATTGTGAGCTATTTTGTTCCTTACTTCCTAACTACCCAAAGTACTAGTAGTGTGCAATGAAACTCAAAAGGAGATTAGTAAAATTAATGTGCAAGTTACATATAAGGACTTACGAAAAGGAAAGCATGTTTCGGACTTTAGGAGCTTCAGGCATATCCATAAACAAAGAATTGGTGAAAAAGGTAAGACGCCTTCTGGCTTCTAGATTTGAAGGAACATCCATGGCAGACTCTTTCACAGTGAGCAGAAGTTCCAACCTATTTACCTGGGGCAAGAATAATATTTTTAGACAACAGGAAAACACCCGAGAAATCCCAGAAACGAGAACGAGAAGAATTATATTAGCAGCAAGCATTAAAAATGGAGCCACTTGGTCAGGGAGTGGTTTGCAGTATAGGAAATACTGCACCTCATGAAAACAAACAACAAACATTCACACTTTTAGAAGTTTCAAACACTTCTTCAATGGTACCTTTTCCGTCCACGCATCTGTGAATTGCAGAGGAAACTTGATAGCTCCAGATGGTTGGAACAACTGATATTCTTGATCCCATGTCGTCGTGCCCTCAGTCCTTCGATATGAACCACCATGACTCGACTCCACAATACTGCCTTGTCATAAAAGAAGCAAAATGATAAACCACAAATTGAAGTTCTTCACAGGATAAGCTCGAAACAGGTAAGTTAGCATGCTACAGTACTTCATCCTCTGTGATATTGTACATGTTTAAAAAAAATTGTACCTAGGAAGTTGGTCCTCCATTATATCTCTTGTTACAATCTCCAGCATATCTTGAAAAATCTTTATGACATAGACCCTGTCCTTATCGTCGTTCTTTTTCTGATATCATTATATCAACAACAAAAGAAAAATAAGTGAAAAACAAGAACAGGGATGATAAGGTGATGTGAGCCTACTAACCAGCATAACTAAAAATAGGCAATTATGAAAAAGTCTAGATCTTTCCTTAATGCATCATGCATGCAGTGCTGGCACAATATTAGGTAAACTGCACACTGGTCGTGGCTTTAGTACCCAACTATGTCGCTACAACGATAAGCCAACAAAGGTAGCCAAAAAAAATCTACAGTAAGCAGAATAATAGTAATTACAATTATAATCCAAAAAATAATAAAGATTGCCGCTCTAAACAGTATTCCTCCGTTCCTAAATTCTTGTCTTGTTTTAGTAAAACTTTCAACTAAAACAACGACAAGAATTTAGAAACGGAGGGAGTAGATGATATAGTTTGTTTGAGATACATAGTTTCGGGAAATATAACCATATTTTTAGTTCTAAAAATGAGGGAAATAAATTGTATCACTCCGACCAATATTACTTGTCATTGATTTAGTACAACTTTGTACTAAATCTGCGACAAGTAATACGGGTCGGAGGGAGTACCAGTTTCAGCAATTAGTTAGAAAATATAAAAGATCCATATGAAATGATGGAACTTTGTTCTTTCAACAATTGAAAATAGAGAGAACTATGTGGTACATACCAAGAATTTTACCAATTCAACAAACTTATTGTAGAGATCTGGGAGGGAATTCATATTCAAATCTGTAATAACTTTGTCCTCAGCAATACACTTTTCAACCTCCACAAATATAATGTTTATGACCCTGAAAGCAGTATGGAGAAACTGTATCAAGTACACCATGGATCAGGAAACTATTTCTCCAGAGTTAAATAGATAACTAGAACTCATAGAAAAAGGTATAGAAGAGATACCCTTTCTCCTGTTCACCCTGTACAAGATCATTGATGATGTTCTTAAATGATGCATAGCATTCTTTAATTGCACATCTAAAATAATAATCATTTTCAAGCCTCTTTTTCAGGTCACGGTCTTTTCCATTGCTATCTTTAGCCATGTCAACAGCTATCGGGACCTGTCCGTTCACATTGATCAAAACAACATAAATATAGGGCAATGAGATTACTTCTCATAAATTAGAAAAAATACGTAAAAAAGTAAGACAAGAGAAGAACCATGCTGGCAAGCAAAAATGGAGGCCATTGCATGACATCAAGACCCTGATCAGCCACATATGGAACAAGGAGCAGCTCCTTCTCCCTATGTTAAAAATTGGAAACTGGCTTAAGGGCAGAAAACAAAAGGAACAAGATATAAATGCAGTTGGAAACAAATCATCTATAAAATCCAGTCACCTGTTGTCTATAAGGTCTTCTTCTCGAAAGCTACTGACAATTTCATTCCACATCTGTGCAAATCTTGCAGCTAGCTTCTCCTTGTCTGCATTCTTCATCTAAAATGTTGTATCATAACAATATATTTCATAAATTAGAAATTTTTAACAATAAAGTGCGAGAATGTGGCAAACATATATAAAAGGGAAATATGAGTACCTCATTGGAACGGTTGTGTAAATAAGACTTTAGACCTCTCTTCCGTCTTGCACCAGATGCTTCAACCGGAACTAGACAATCATTAAGGGCAAAAGGTATTGAATCAAAGCGAGATCTCAGCATTCCGAGGGTGCGGATCTGTCTTGTCCAGAAAAGGAAAATGTATATGTAAATAGTTTCTTTTAAGAAACTGCAATCATTCATATAAAACTCAGAAGGTGGTTATGTAACCATAAATAAAAAATCCATTACTGAGAATAATTCTTTTTGAATTATAAATAGACATGAGTGAACAGTTAAAAAAAATAACCTCTCCAAGTCGTTGGAAAGCACCATAAATTCCGCCAAGTAGTGTGGAGAAGATTGTATACCAAATTTGTGTGTCCATGAAATATACCTGGAAAGCAAACAAAATGCACACAATCATTTTAGTCCTTTCTACTGCACAGATGCAATTATCATACAGTGGAAGTTCCTACTTTCCAAAATCATTTACATGGTTATAAATAGGTATTCAAAATTTCAAGAAAAAAAAGGAAAATAGTGTACCAAAATGATTGGGGCCCAAAGAGCAATCACAACACCAATGTTTCCTTTCGCTGCATAATATAATGTAAGAATGTTACAAACAAATATATACTACATACTACACACACACACGCAATTAAATCTGCATGACGATCCTATGATACCTCTCGGGAAAAACTCATGCCACTGGAAATGAGTTATAGGGAATTTCATGATATCCTTGGTAGGTACAACAAGAGGCTTGATCTAGAAGAATAAGTGAAACAATTGAGTTGGCGATACAGTTAGTTCAAATGACTATTTATTTAACAAAGTAAACTAAAAAATAATAAGATTAAAACCTACATTGCTTAAGAATCAATTAGATTAGAATACTTCCTAAACTTCAAAATGTAACTACACTTTATTGGGATATGTCGTTTCCCTTTTCTATCTTATTAGGCGAAAATTTTCAGATAAATAAATTATCTACCGCATAAATCTAAAACTGCACTACAGGTTCTTCAAATTTTAGTTGTAGCAAAGTGCAGCTTATGTAATCCTTTCCTTCTAACCCCCACCCTCATAAGTAAAAAAATTGAAAAGTTATATATACTGCCGTAGCCTCTCCTACAGTTTTTCTTCAAAAGAAGTGATGATTATGTTGCTAAACTTGGAAGGTACCTAGACTTGTTGTAAGATTCCACTTAGGGCGTGTACAATGGGGTGAAGTCAGCCTTTTCTTAGCGATGCAACATGGGATAAAATCTGACGTGGAAGAGAGAGAAATGAAAAAAAAGGCACAAGCCTTCTCTTAATTAAGAGATGATCTCTTCACAAGAATGATAAGGCAAATTTCCCGCTGTACTAGATTTCATCTTTTCTTAGCTTTTATTTAGTTAATTTTATTCATCTAAGCATTAATTCTAAGATATGATACTAAGAGATGACCCATTGTACAACATGTTTTGTTGTCTTTTCTAATTGACATGGAACAGCAAAGATAAGGCAGTCTTATCAACCATTGTACATGCCCTTAGGTTCATAAACAACTTATGTCATGCAGGTCACTTAGTTTGAATCTTACAACAAGTCTACGTATCTTCCAAGTTTAGCAACATAAAACTTCCATCATTTATATCACAAAGCAATAGGCAATTCACCTAAGTTTTGTTACAGCGTGACTCTCCATCACATTCAGTAAGCATGTATGTAGTTTTAGCCTAAGCTCACCATACGAAAAAATTGACTAGGCAAAATTTTGGTCATGGTTTTGCTTGCCCAAGAGTTGGCCAACATTGGCAAGAAATATGAACTAGATTTGACAAAGAGGCATTGGCTTGTCAAAATTTTGGCAACAAACCAAATGAAGACCAATATTTAGGCCATGACCAAAAATTTGGTATGGAAGTTAGTTTTCCAAAAAAGAATTTGTAAATAAAAAATGTAAAATTACTTCAATTACCTCCAGGTGGCCAAATACAACTGCGTTCAACTACAAACATGTGTAAGTGGTTTTGGCTGAACGATATTGACATAAACAAAGACAAATAGGTCATTTGTACGTAATTACCTCCACATAGTAGCTAAATACAAGCTTTGTCAGAAGAAGAGCAACCCAGAACATGGTGTACCTGGAAACACCAAAACAAGAACCATGTTTCAGTATACAACCTTACGGTTACATTTTTACAGTAACTAATTATCATGGATTCAGTATATAGTGAACAATAATGTAAAGACATATGTGCTCTTACATGAAAAGTGAGAAAGCGCTTTCATGCATTCCCCTACCAACAAATAGGCGAGGCTGCAAAACAAATATCAATTTCACTCTAGAGCTCTTCTAAAAAAAATTGTAGTTGAAGAGGGCATGTGCCTCTATATAAGCACTCAAAGGAAGTATATAAATGAAGTTCTTTTTCTAGAATTATTTTCTTATTGGGTTCACATAATATAATTTTGGATAAATTAAAGTTAAACAATAGCACACATTTAAGTGGTCATCAGTAAAATTTACTCAAATGCAAATTACCTGAGACCACCACATGATCAATCTCATGGGCTTGAAATCTGAACCTTCGAGTTTCCGGCGTAGAATTGGAAAAACAAAAAGGACAGCAGCTAGCATACTGGGTGCTAAATATACTACTACTGCAATGACAAAGAGCGACGGGTGATCTTGACCATTTCCGAACCAGTGTTTGATGGCCCTAATAATTCCCTTTGGATTCTCCCAGGTGTATGCATATGTAACTGGCAGCAATACCACCCACAATGCTGCCAATGTGAACTTCAGGACATATCTCAGCTTGACTGCAAATTCCATTGTTCTCCTAGCCCTCCAATTAAAGATTATGTCAACTGTAGCTGTAAATACCAACAAGTATCTAAATTACAGCTGACCTTGAACAAACAACATAACAACCATGAAAGGGCAGTATTACAGCTTTATGCTCACTGAAATGTTGAACTTCGTTTCATAGCGAATATTCATGTGTATAACTTCTGTCCTGATATATTCCTTGATCATTTCTAAATAAAAACTTATGTATTCATGCCCAAATAACAAAAAGGATATAGGGGTAGTTTAGGGACGCAAGCGGGATCCTGCTTCTAGGTCACTAGAAGCTTGCAAGTCCAAAAATTTGCTCAAAAGTTGACTTGAAGATTTGGAGGTTGGCCTAGAAGTGGCACATATGCGGGATCCTGCTTGCATCCCTAGGGTAGTTTACTCTGTTCTGTATTTAAAAGAAATTGTTATACTACCACAACACTGGTCATGCTTGTCTTGTGGGAGATTTGGGAAGAACACACTACGAGTGTTTTCCAAACTTCAGCACCATGCCGTCTGTGCTTTAACCAAGATCAAGGATGAGGCGAGTTTTCGCTTGCAGCCGATATTAATCACCTAGGAGTTCTTACGTCGTTAGGATATGCTTTTGATCTTCCTTTTTTTCCTTCCTTATATATTGACTTACTCATAAATTCCTTATTCAATGGAATGGGGAAAAGTTTTTGCCTTTCGTTAGAAAAATGTGATATTCTACATGGCCAATTACATCTACGGATTCCTAAGGGTTGAAACATGTACGAAAAGGGCAAAAAAGAATACTACACTCTTAGCACTCGAAGAGAAAGGGTGTGGAACGCATATGGTATTAAAGAATTAAAATTTGGATGGGAGATAAAAACATAAATAATACTCCCTCTGATCCTAAATTCTTGACTCAAATTTGTCCAAATATGGATGTATCTATTCTTAAAAAACGTCTAGATACATGTAATATTTCGACAACAATTTAGGATCGGAGGGAGTATAAAGGAAAAAGAATGAAAGCCACTATAGCAAGTTTGTACCAAGATTACATACCTTGTCCGAGATTTAGTATAGAAGAAGTGATAAAAATGCTCAAGGTCTCCTTGAAAACCAGAGGATCAAAAATATTACCTAATGAACCTCCTTCACTCCAAGCAAGAATTACCATAATCTTGCATAAAGAGATCAACAAGCATATAAAAAACTAAAAATAGTACTTCAGCTAAGATAGCTTGTTCAAGTGCCGTCAAATACTTAATTCATTTCCGCAAAAAAAACTCAATGCATTTGTCTCTTCAAAAGTATGCAGGAAATGTTGGTCCTGAAATCTGCAAGGTCGGGAAATTAACATCAAGATGGGAAAAAAATACCTGAAGAGCTAGAATAAAGAAGTTCCACATTCTATCAAAACTCCTGAATATGTGCCAAAATGAGCGTAGCTCAACAAAATTGACCTTCCCTTTCTGCTTATCAGCTCTTGATGTGCTCTGCAAATAGATAGTAACACAAGCTGTTGTTGTACCCCAAAGAAGTAAGGACATGACATGATAAACTAAGATAGATCTTAAAAGCGAATAAATTTGTATATGACACTGCTCAACCTTGAAAAGGTTTATATGCCACTGTTCAACCTTGAAAAGGTTTATATGCCGCTGCAAAGGTTGGCTCATTTTTAGGACACTGCAATAGCTCATCTGGAACTTCCAAAGGAAAAAGAACTTATTTTGATTTTATATGTCAATACTGTTACATTCAGTGAGTTTTCTCAATTATCCTTTTAGAACTAACCAAGGATACCCCGCATAACTTCTCCAGAAATATCTTATCGATGCACAACCTTGAATCCAAAATCCCTTGAATCGCAAAAATCCCAGTCCACCTAGAGCCCACCACAACCTCCATCTGCAGGCACCCCAGATTCTGGTCTGTCAATATTGTTGGAGTCAGCGCCGCCTGTGACCGAGAAGCCGGTGATGGTGCTGAGCAGGTCAAGATCCGGGTTCAGCTTCGTCAATGCCAACTCCAGCTGGACTCAACGGAAACAGTAGTGTTCTCCGCCTAGACTCATGCAATCTCCCGCCCACTTACCTATACCAGTATCCATGGCACCTGTGTGCACTTCCCATAAATATACGTGTGCACATATGTCCCCATGTATCTCTACTACATTCATCAAGTTTTTCATGTTTTAGGAAACTCCAAGGTGTGCATCTCTTGCAATTGCGATCACTTGTGCCAGATCTGTGCAATGCTACTCTATATGAGTTGGAGGGGTACCGTAATCTTTTCACACAAAAAAGTACTAACACCGAGGAAAGACTGGCTGCAGTAGCATACAAAATTCCAAAGTTGTCTTGGCAGTAGCATAAAAGCTAAGTCAGCATTTGCAATGGCATACAATTTTTTTCCAAGGTTTAGCAATGACATATGCAAAACATTTCCTTACTATAACGAGCTTACTTCATTTCTTTCATCTGGTGGATTTAAAGGTTGACTGAAGAAATCAGCATCAGCTCGCATAGGCCAACCTAGCCGAAAGCAGTCTGCAGACCTGCAACCTCAAAAATATGATATCTGCAACGCAGGGGGTATAAACTATAGGGTCATACAACATTAATACCAGAAATATTCATTCAGATCATCATAGTTTCTCCACTGAGAATGATTTCCTTTTTGTCTTTTGCTCCTTTCAACTTCCTGAGAATAATATTGAAATACTTAGCAACTGAAGAAGCAAAGACACAAGCGAGACAAATCTTTTGACGGTTGAGAGAAAAGTTTACCTTTGCAATGGTAGAGTAAATTGGAGTAACAACCTTTTTAAGAAAAACTTCTTTCTCGCCGCCATAGGCTGGCTTCACGTATTCGCCCGTCAAGGCACTCACATTTCCAGCTAGCATGCCATACATTTCAAATGCCATCTATTAAACGTATGCAGTAGAATTATCAGCCCCTTGCAAAGATATCATAGTTGACAAATATGCACATGCACATTCTTAAAACTTAAAAATAAATTGCAGTCTTTCATGATGCAAGTACTGAATTCAGCAGGCACTCCATGAATATCATTTATTAGTAAAAAAGGGCAGCCCGGTGCATGTAGCTCCCGCTTGCGCAGGGTCCGGGGAAGGGTCCGACCACTTTGGGTCTTTTGTACGCAGCCTTTCCCTGCATTTCTGCAAGAGGCTGTTTCCAGGACTCGAACCCGTGACCTCATGGTCACAAGGCAACAGCTGTACCGCTGCGCCAAGGCTCCCCTTCGAATATCATTTATTAGTAAGGTTGCAAAATCAGAAGCCTACATGATTGATAATATCCTCACAGAACTGATCATAAAGTTAAATTGAACAGAGCCTGGGTTTTAAAATTATCCAAGTAACAAAATATCACATTCACATAAAGGTGTTTATTTAAACTGATATGGCTGGTTTGTGATTTGCATTTTTAGGTACTGTCGTGTCCTTAACACTACACTTTTCTTTTGCACCAAACCCACAGGTCAAATGGAAATAGGCATAAAGATCTAGGCCTTAGTCAATGCTTAAGAAAAGCTCTGGGTATCAACACAACTGAGTTGATTGGTGACATGTTGCATTTATCCACGTACACAAGGGAACTCCTTTATTTATTGATATTCATCAGAAAAAAAAGTTGAAGGATTTTTGCATATACCCCATAGCAGTGCTAAAAGGAGATGAGGAGCATGAACAAATTGATGACCATGAACCGGAATAGAGTAACCTAATAAATGGTGTTGGGAAAGTGAATGTGACAGTTAACTGTAGAGGAAATTTCAAGGCAGGGAGAACTTCAAGATGAAGAAAGTTATCATTTGTCCACATCATACATGATGATATATGTAGCAAATACATTCTGGCATAAATCTCAAATTTGCAGCTTCACCCCAGATCAGAAGGTACAGACCCATATAGAGTAATTTTCGCTGTTGCACCTCCTGCTGAATTGTTGGCAACCTATTATTGAGAAAGACACAACAGAGTCAGAGATAAGTGGCTAAGGAAATAACAAAAGAGAACATCTCCAAACAAAAAAAATTAAAATACAGAATGAAAATAGAACAAATCAACAATCACAAAGGAACAGTAAGAATTTGTTTAAAAAAAGTTTATGAGCAAGTCACCAAAGGCTACTCTTGCGACCAAGATACTTGCACCACTTCTTGTAGTTCTTAAACAGCTTTTTCATCACTTCAGTCAGCGCATTGTCATCCAACTGCAACGAGAATTGTGGAACATTAGATCTCATATAAGATAAGAAAGGATATCAGCAGGAACAAAAGATAAATGTTTGGAAGCATGCCAAAGGGGAGGAAAAGGAAAAAAAAATCTTCAACCTAGATTTACAGTCAAGAAAAAAAACACCTTTGAATATTCGTCAGTCTTTGGATTTCTTCTTATATGTACGTTAGCAAGAAGTAAAATCAAATGCTCCCTTTGATTAGAAACATTATCTGTCTGCATGTTGAGAAGTAGATGAAACATCAAATACCAGAAAAAAATGTTAAAAGCCAGCATAAACAATATAAAGCCTAAATAAGTTATACAATATAAAAGGAAGTGTAGACTGCCTTTCCTGAAAGCCAAACATAGCTTGTAGCCAATCCAAGAGGTCCTCGTTAACCTTGCGCTCATAACTTTTGGGCATTGGAAGACCTCTAATATTGCGAAGAGCAGCAGCAGCAGCTTTGATCTTAAAAGTTGAGAAAACATCATAAATTACGTCACTTCGACATTTTGAAACCAACATGATACTACGATAAAAAGAAAGGGCATAAAAATGAAACCTCAGGAAATTTCATGACTTCCTGATTGCCGCTGTCTGGATCGAGAGGGAGAATGTTGAAAGGGAGATAGATCTTTGTCTTCTCTTTAACCTTATCAGCCGTTTCCAAGATCTAATGACAAACAAAATCTAATTTGTAACTTCTGCCATGGTGATTAAAGTGCAGCATATAAGAGGGAAGCAAAAGCCTTGTTAGGATATACCTCATGGTCAACTTCAACCGAATGCTGTTGAGTGACTGCTTTTAACACCTCGAATAGAACATTAGCTGTCTGGTATGCTTTGGTAAGCTGAGCACTGCATGCATGAAGAAATTCTCTTGGAAACAACATCAATTGACAAGGAGATCATCAAATAATACAACAGATATGTACCGATCCACTTGGTCAGAAGCATTTTGAAGTGCTTGAATATATTTTTTGTAGTAGTGTCGATAGAAGGTCTGTATTTCCCGTGCGTCACTCTTTTGGGCCCTTCCGGTCAAGGTGGGCACATTCTCCTGATGGAAAAGCAAAATTGGGCCTATTCAACATAAAATCTCAAAACATGGTTGGGCTTTAAGCTCAAACAAGATATTATTATCGCCTAAAAGTTCTCCATGTCATATGATAAAACCTAATCTCTCATAACTCATCTCAAGCACAACGCGAGATTCACTCAAAAGATCATGCAGAATGATGCAATTTTATTAGCATGTGTAGCAAATGTTAAAACATAACACAAACTGGTGAAAGCGATGAAAACTTATACCCTTTCAAGCCGTTGTAGAAGAGCTGTTTTGAATTGTCGGACACCTCGGCCGCTTGAAGTTGGATCTAGTCTGTGGGCCTTTTCGAATGCATAGAATCGACCTATCCATTATTGCAGACATACACGTTAATATGGTTAGGCAGAAAATGCAGCGGAATAATAACGAACCACTACAGCCCAAGAGGATGGACATATACGACTATTATTGTCATCCCTTCCCATGCCATGCCATAATTAGGCAACCAAAATGTCATACCCTCCTTTTAAAGAACATACAACATACATTGACAAAATTTACACTAGAAGACAGTTGTGTTGTGTTAGCAGTATCTGTATAGTACAGTTGCAGATACGCAGATGGCCGGGCTCAGCTTGCAGAGAGGAACAGCTTACAGAGGTAGGCAACCCGGGGATTGGACGCCTCGACCTCATTGGCAACACGGAGGATGGGCGCGATCTCCACAAGCGACGACGGCACCACCTCACTGTCGAAGATGGGCTCGCCGAGGTTCACAGCAGTCTGCGTCCTCAGGATGCGGCGAGGCCCCGGCGGCTGAATCGGCCCGCCACGGGACAGCGTCCGCGACAAGGACGTCATCGCAAATCACTTCCCGTCACACACACCACGCAACCTGGAAACACACAGTTGAGAGTGTCGAGACGGTTCCGGGGCGCACTAGAAGCTTCTAGAAAGGCAGAGGTCGGTGTAAGCATGAATTACCTTGCTGCTCTCGGCACGGCGATTCCACCAATCAATTCGAGGAGCATAAGCGGAATTGAACCCGAAAAAAAAATCTCGCCAACCGCCTGCAAACCGAGCTCTGGACCTAGCCCATGCCAGTGGTTCCCAAACTCCTCAAAGCACCTGGGCACCCGGCATGAATGATAGTACGACACGAGCAGCTCAAGCCGGGAAGTTTCTAGAAGCTTCTGCAGCAACAATAAGAGACGCGGGGGGACGCAGGAGCGGACGCGGACTGGCGGTTACTCACTCCACCTCACAGTCAAAGCCCCGCGCGCGCGCGGAGAAACCCCCACCCAGACTGCCGGCTCTAGAGGCCACCTCGGCGTCCTTCCGTGCCCGACGCAGGACAGCGGAGGTGCGAAAACGCCGCCGGATGCTCCAGGGAGGCGACGCGGGGCGACCGGGCGCACTTTTCCCGCGGGCGAGGTGATCGGCGGGAGGCGGAGGAGGGGGCGAGGGGGGATTTTTTTTGAGTTGGCAGTTGGGAGGGAGAGAAGAGAGCCACTTGGGTGGGGAACGGAGAAGTGAGAAGACGACACCGCTGGTCCAGAAGGATAACGCATTAGGGCCAGAATACGGGGATTATTTACAGGTTCTGCCACTGTGTGTTGAAACGGGGCCAGAGTCGAACCGGGGGCAGCGGAGAAGCTCATGGAAAGGCGGAGCGTTTCGCGTGGTCGGCTGGCAAGCGCACGCACGCCTGGTTGCTTCCTCGGCAGTCCACCGGACGACGGGCAAGTGATTAACTAGTGATTGTGCAGATCGAGTTTAATTTAGGGTGGTTGATCCAATGATTGACGGTCGACCGCGTGTACTAGCCTAAACTGGGTTGCCGTGCTCAATGCATCCGCTCGATGAGAGGGAAAGGTCGACCGTCGAGAAAATATGCCAGGACTGAAAACGAAACGGCGATGCATGGTGTCCAAGGGGAGAGCACAGATCTCTGATTCTGATCTGTACGCTGCAAAACGCTGCCAAGTGTCGTGACCAGGGCGAGCGAGCGACCGAGAAAAGGTGCAGGAATAATCCACGCACGGTTCTTTGCCCCCGATCGCTCGATGTGCTTGCCGTCCTCGAAAGAGTTTCTCGGGCTTTGAAACGCGTTGTTGGCTTGGCTATGATGATTCGATTCGATTGGATTGATTCCGGCCTGAAATGCCGACATCAGATCGCTTCGATGTGCCGGAGAATGTGCATCTCGCTCCACACTTACACCTTGTGCAGATCCATAAAATACACGCGCTTCAGAGGAGGGCACCTCGACTGCACTCCTACTGCCCATAACTGATACGGAGTAAACTCAGTACAGAGCGTACGTACCTGACCAGCTACACTAGCTTGGTCAACCGTGTTGTGTGTATATAGAGATCTAGAGCATAGTTTACGTGCTTCGAGAAATCGTAACTCAACATATAACACGTCACCGGACGGCAAGGGTTCGAAAGCTTCCAAGTGCACAGCAACAGCATCTTGTAGTGCTACAACTGAATTACGATTGCTGCAGATATCAATTCACAAAACCCAGTTGATCCGACGAAAGTGTTGTAAGAAAAGAATTCCTCATTTATCCCATCCCTGCACCACCGGGCACTATCGTCCGTTACATCTATGACATATTTGTGCCCAAAGTAGGCGATGTAAATTTATCCGTTCATGTATCAACAAAGACAAACAAGTTTTCGTCAGCAAGGCTTCACCATGCTCCCGCTCTCTGGAAATGCATGAAAACAACGCGTCTCCTCTAGGAGCAACAGCCAACGAGATCATGACAAACCCGCTGTCGGGTTCGGTATGTCGCTGGACCGGCCTATCGCTTTGGGCTACAGGTTAATGTCAAACGCTGAATACGACACTCTCTCTTTTGTAGCTTTGGGCTACAGGTTAATGACAATTATCGACCGAAGAAGGATAATGATATATTGAGATCGTATCGTCAATAACGAATGAACGAATTGATTTAACCCGGCCGGCAGTTCTCAAGATGTAGTTCGCTATACCTCCGATCCATATTAATTGTTTCAAATTTGTCTAAATATGAACATATCTATACTTAAAAAGTGTTTCGACAATTAATATGGGTGAGTAGTTTTTTTTGGCTTCCCTCTGCAGTCATGTTTTCCTCTTGTCCATCGCGAAGTGGCTGGTTCCTATGCGAAAGAGACGGGACGAGGAGACGATGGCGACGGCTCCACCACCACCATCTCGCTACACCTAACTTTCAGACAATTCTATTTCCGGCGTAGCAAATTTTGCTGCCAGCAGGAAAGAAAGTCTGTCCGTCCGTCCGTCTGAAATTCTGAACCTGCCAGTCGGGAACCCGTGGGTCCCCGTTTCCCTTGATTGAACATTGCACCAGCCGTGAAGGAGACCCCGAAACGCACCCAGAGACTTAAAAGGAGGACCTGGCCGACCAGAGCACACATAATAATCGTACGAGCCTTGACTCGAGGTCATGTTTTACGTGCTGTACTGCCTTAGCCAGGGGGGTTTGCTGGGTGCGGATATAAGGATTGGGATCATATCGGTCACCATTTTATCCTTTAGCCGCCGGCCTTTACCTTCCGGATCTGGTGATGTTTAATCAGCCAGTGGAGGCTCCGCGTCAAAAGTAGAAGAGATAAGAAAGCAGGCGCGCTTAGCTCCTGCAAGAAACTTTCACGAACTGAGTAAAAGAGAACCAGAGACCTTTTTATTTCTGTTGAGCAAACCAGAGGTCATTTTTTGTGATGCACAATTTGGAGCAAGCAACGTAGTAACCACATGCAACGCCGTGTTTGCTTGCGGGCTTTCAAAGGTATCTGTGAGTGTGATACATGTGTTTGTTTTGTTTCTTCGTGTAATTTGGACGTTGGAGCTTGGTGGGTTTCTTCTCTGCGTATCGTTTCCTGAAACTTCAAGTTCAGAAGTATCACCGTCAAAAGGACATTCACAAGTTCTGTTATACGACGAGCATATCATGTGTGTGGACTTCCAAAACCAAAAGACAAGTACAGGAATATACGACGAGTAGACCAAACAACTGGGCCGAAACGTGATGCACAAAAGAAAAGAGCATTGTGTGGACACACACAGGGTGGCCCTGCTGGCCCATTCAGCACAGCAACTCTATTACAGCCCAACACACACAAATTTAAGGCTCAATTAGCTTCACAAGAGACTATTCCCCGCAACAGCACTGGCACCGTGGACTCGCCTGTCATCGGCAGGCAACGACCCCTCTCTGTCTCCTCTACTACGATTCACATGATCATGGGAAAAAACTGCACGTACGAGCTGGAACATAAGGAAACTATCAAACTAAACATATATACACTGGAAGATGAAGATCCATCTAGCATATATGCCTGGTAGAAAATTTGCAAACTTGAATTTACAACACGGTACTCGCCGACGACGCTTCATCGACGCATTGGAGGGAATAAAAACACAAGCAAGCACACAACGGCAGTAGGAAACCAAGAAGCTGAACTGAACCACACGGAGCAACGTGACGTAGCTGCAGGTTCGATTCGCTTCCTTCTTCTCTGCCATTTTTATTCCGCTAAATCCTACCAAGACCCAATGAATGAAAACGAATTCGATTCGTAGAAACTACTCCACGAACATCAGAAAATGGTGAGCAGCTAGCTAGCTTAGCTTGTCGCCTGAGCCCTGATGGGCCGGCTCAGAGCCAGCTCCATCAGACCATGTCGCTGATGAGCTGCACGTGGTTGGTCCGGTGCCTCTCCACGAACATCTTGGACGCCCCCGCCACCGTCTTCCTCCACGTCTGATCACCACACACAGAGCCACAGACAATACAGACATCAATCAACGCGAACGAAAGATCCAGAAATATCAAAAGAGAAGTAAAATTAGTTAGCTTGATCAGGGGATTCAGCCGGCCAATTAATTTACCCGCTCCAGCGCGGCGAGGAGGAGGCCGATGCCGGCCTCGTCGAGCCGAGCAGCTCCGCCCCGTCGGGCCGCGCTTCCTTTCCGAGCAGCAGACCCGGCCTTGGTTGTAGTGGGCAGCAGCAGCCCAGCCCGCCACTCGCTGGATCCGCCGAGGCTCCGGCGCCGCTTGGGGGGCGCGGCCAGCTCCGTCCCCGCCGCGGATCCGGAGTCCCTCGCGGACAGCCCCGACGCCACGCGCCTGGACGAGCGCTTGAAGCTGCGGCGTGGCGGCGCCGGGTGCCGCGGCTTGTCGTCGTCGTCCTCCGGGTCGGCGAACTTGCGGAGCAGCTCGTCCGAGGACGCCTTCGCCACGTGCTGCACCGACACCGGCGCCGGCACTGCAAGGCCGCTCTGCGATTGCCGCGTGGGCGTCGTTGCCATTGAATGGCGGCACAGCATAGCAACAGTAGCCGTTGGGGCGTCAGGAACTCTGGGATGCGGGGCCGATGGTGATTGGCGAGTGAGCGGATGGAGGAGCGGGAGAGAGACCGGGAAAGGGAGAAACGGGGCGGAAGATTATAAAGCGCGCGGGGTTCGGGAGGAATATAGCCGTTGCGGGTAGGTGGGATCCCACACGCGGCCACGCGATGCAGGCGCCGGTCGTACGTGGTCGGCACCTGGCCCGGCTGACTTGACCTCGATCGCATCTCAATCTCGGGCTCCTCGGAGTGAGTGAGTGAGAGCTTTCCCCTGCTGTCAAAAATAAAAAGAGTGAGCGCTTTCCCCCGTGTGGCCCGTGCGGTCGCTGTGGCTCTGGGGACTGGGGTCTGTGCCCGTGACCCCGCGAGCGAAAAACGGAAGGAGATCCCGGCATCATCATCGGGGGAGAGCTTACTACCTACATGGTCCTGACGATGGCACGAGGAATCCATGAAGGGGAGGATTCAGGCCGTTAGGAACTGGATCTGCTGACTGCTAGCGATAACGATGGTGTAACTGATGAGCATGATCGCGGGTGGTGTACTGTGTACCGCGATTTTTATCTTATTTTTCTGACATCGGCACGGCCGTTGCACGGCTGAGGCTCTGTCTGTGGCACGGCAGTACGGCACGGAGCGTAGGAGCACAGCAGACCTCGTCATAAATGGCTGGTATAGTGTGAAGTAGGAGACGAAATCTTATGCGATGCTATGCTATCCTCCTGTGTTTCAGAAACTGTATTGGCGTACCCGTTTTGCACGGAAAGCCACATGAGCTGCAGCAGTCCACAGTAGAGTACCGTGAGGTAGTACTGGTAGTGCAACAACACTTGAGTTGATACCAGGCTCACTTTCACGCCCAAATGAATGAAAGAACTGCAGCCAGGGGTTTTATGGATTTTCAGAGAGGGTTTCCCTTGTGGGCACATTGAGCAGCAGAAGAAGAAATTAATGGAAGCTAAGCACATATAACATCACAACGAAGCACAATATCATGTAAGATGTGGCTAGAAACAACGGCAAGATGCAGTAATCCACAGCTTTTGCTAACAATGATAACACGCAATGCAATTAATTATTCGAGACTTCAAATAGAAATCATAAAATGGAATGATCCAGGAACTGTTAAGCGGAACTTCACAGCAAATATATACAACTGAAAAGGTGCAGCACTACCCTAAGGCTCAACTTCTAAGATTTCGCAGCCCCAAAGACCAAACCAACAATCCAAGTGAAGATCGATCCGATTACCCAGAGGACCAGAAAGAACACAATGATGCCAGCCAAAATGGTGAGGACAGGTGGGCCATCTGGAGGGCTTGAGTTGTCGTCGCTCCGTTTTGAACTGTCGGTGGTAGGAGAATCTGTCTCTGATGCAAAGAGAGCCTTCTTCTTGTGCTCCGTCCGCAACATTGTTGCATTCTCAAACCATACAGAATTTCTTGCCGGAAGATCAGGATGCCTGCAGTCCAAAATAGCGAGAGTGAAACTGATAGGTAAATCTTGTCAGTTCAGTTAAGATGAGCAGGCAAGTTCACGGGGAGTTGGGGCTATCTATGCACGGATGAGCTCTCCCAACGACTATGATTCATGCTGTTGCAGATGAAAATGGAGAGCTGAAGCTCCAAGCATGCAGGTACCTGTTTCCTAATAGTTATCCCAATTTTGCAAAGCCCCACAGTGGAAGTCTGAATCTAGTGTATCAGATAAGCCTAAATTTCGTCCCCTAATTAATTGACACCAATACATCATGAAGCACGGGGTACATCATAGTACATAATCTTAGGTACTCCATGCATCTTAGGTAGTCCTACCACAGCACATAATAGCAGAGAATGGGCCAAAAGGGAGCGCCTATGTCATAGATAATTCAGTTCATTTCTGCGACATTACGAATTTAATTTTTACAGGTCACAGGAATTCACCCCCATTTCATCCTCTGTCTCCGCACGGCCGCGCTTACAGATGAGTTTAGAAAGCGAGGGACGAGAGCATCACAATCGAAATCCCTACCCCCCTTCCCTCTCTCCAGACGATGCCCATTAGAACGCTAGGGTAAGAGGAGAGTATACGGTGCGCACCTGGAACCACGAAGGACGATGCGGGGACCTCGGGGCCGGACGACGGAGGCTACGAAGGCCGTGGGCGAAAGCCGGCGAGGAGGGGACCGAAGAGCCGGGAGGAACGGGAGGGCCGTGGCGCGGTTGGGGCAGAGCGCGGCCATGGCGACGAGGGGGGCAACGGGCCAACGAGGAAGACTGAAATGCGGCGGGTCCGGTTAGCTCTGGTTTTGTCACTTCGCTGCGATGAGCTGTAGCCACAGAACGATGGGTATGAGTTCAGCAGATTTGGGGCCTTGGGGTTTTCAGATTAGGAGTGGAATAGTTTTCAGACAGGCGTTTCAAAGTTTTTTACTTGGGAAATTCTGCAAACAAACGAAAAAAAAAATCCATTTTCAGCAACGTCTCTTTTGGTAGATTTTCTTTTACTTCTAATAAAGAATATAGGAAAAATATGTGTCTTTGTTTTGCCCAAAAATGGATGATAAGCGCAAGAAATATGTTCTTAGTTCTTACTCATATTCAGAATAGAAAAATACACTACATTTTCTGCAGCTGGTGAAGACATATTGCTAAATTTGCACTTCCTAGTCCATGTTACTCCAGTGCTGGATACCTGCATCTGTGTTTCCAGACACACACTGCACAAGAACACAATCTGTTTTCAACAAGACTGGTACATTTGCCAAGATGGATGACAAGAAATACAAGATCTGACAAATGAATCAGCTAATGGAGACTATTAGAAGAAGCACGAGCTTCTACTTGTTTGTGAGCTACATCGAAGCATGATAAGGTTACCAACAGGCCTAATTCGGAGAAACCTAGGTCATCACACGACTAACAAAGAACTGTTGAGCTACGAATACATCCTTTTGAGGTAACTCTTTACATGAGCATATATGGGTCACACAATATTTTGTTCCCTCATGAAAGCTGTCCGTAGTAGCATGCTACACCAAACCCTCTGGCACTCCGTGCAATTAGAGCGAAATCACGAATCAAAGTTTGTCGAGAAACTCAAGGTGCTGCATTCCAAGTTCCTCAAATTGAGCTGTATTAGCATACAGATATGCTTGTTAGCAAACTACCATCATAAAGTGCATATAAAAAAAAATCAATTGCGGGTATAAAAAAACAGAGAAACAAAGGAGAACAAAGTTGCTGTGTAAACGTGACAAATGGGACACTTGATATTCAAATATTTTTTAAAGCTCGCCATTTACTAACTTGTATACAGTTATTATTGTATAAAAGAAAGGAAGCGAGGAAATATAACAGACATCGAGCTACCAGTACATACCATGACGGCTATTCCACTATCGCTAAATCTCGGAATGCTGATTAGCCTCACTTGCTGTTTTTCGGATCCTGGGCAACAAGGATGTTAAGTTGGGTGATGAAAAAGATATGAACCTATCATGAAGTAGTACCTTGCAACAGCCGTGTTTCATATCTATCTTGATTCCCGACAAAGTAAACATGGGGACAACTTTCAATGAGGAAAGGGTCCTTGTCTGTGTATGGATAACATCCTGGATAAAACGATATATGTACGAATTATCATCTAGTTTTGGATAATGTCATCGTTACCATAAGTGATCATTAAATCGTTATGAAATTCACGTGAACACAGAGTTCGAATCAGTTACCTAGGCTGTTCGGTGCAGTTGGAGCAAGATGGCGCCATGTCAATGTTCTTTCCATGAATTCCAGCCTGTCTTTCGCATCCGAGTATCTGTAGAGGTCATCTATGTTCTGGCCAGATGTTCCAATAAACCTACATACATAATTTCTTACATAAGAAATCTCAAAGATGCTTTAATTTATAGAAAGTTATAGAAGAAGTGATACTAAACTTGACATTGTCAAGATCAAACTGATGTGGATTCGGACATGACGAAAAAGTATTGTAAGTAGATGCTCCAGCGAAAAGGCATCTATGCAAAGGCTGCAACCAGCGCAAAATGCGAGTTAGTCATGCATACATAAAATTGCACTTGATTGCTGTTAATACAAATACAAATACATAGTTATTTATCCATGTTAAGAGACCACCTGCTGAGGCAAAGAAAAATTTGCTGGATCATTGCACCCTGGCATTATATCTACAGGCAATGACGCCACAAGCTGCAGAGGAAATAGATTAGATCAAGATTGACAACAGAGGCCAGAACAGCCTCACTAGCAAAATTTGAGGAGAAAAGGTACTCCCTCCGTCCAACAAAAGATGTCTCAAGTTTGTCAAAAGTTGGATGTATCTAGACATGACTTAGTGTATAGATGCATTCAAATTTAGTCAAAGTTGAGACATCCTTTGTTGGACGGAGGGAATAGAAAAGTTGAACCTGAGTCAGCATTATATCCAGTTCTATGATTGGCTCGGCTATCCTAGGCTGATCTTTTGACGCTACAGTCTGAAAGATATAGCATACTACTATTACAAGTTACCAAAGGCAAACAATACATGGAAGAGCCAAAAAAATGTGAAATGAATGCCATTACGGCATTACCTGACCATTCAAGAACCTTGGTGCAATATGTACTGAATTTCCAACCACCACAACACGAACTATATTTGATGCTATGGCTTGTTCCTAATTAATACCAAGGGAGATCATCAAAATTAATATGTCAACCTAGTATAGAATGATTCTCATTTTATAAAGAAGAATAGCATACATTCTCATCACCCAAATGCCCAGTGATATGGTCAATAAGAAGTTGGAACTGCAGAGGATTGAATGCGCTGCTCCCGACGCTTAACCCTGACACGAATACAACATACTTGTCCTCATCTGTAACAGAAACGAATGTGAACCCGAGCCATTTTAGCATTATTAAGAAGTTGTAGACAACATGTAAGGAAATGTGGAAAAAAGAGCACAGCAGTATACATAGAATATTACTTATGCTAGGCAATGCAGTTTGAGGAGGAAGACCAGCCTCAAGAACATCTTCAACAAGGAAGTTGCCAGCACTTGTTTCCTTCCCATGGAGTGCTACTACAACCCCTGTAAGTGAGTGAGAGTATTTCAAAGGCAGATGATATTTTGGTTAAAAGTGTGGAACAAATTATACATCAATAAATAAACAAGCCTTGAGGTTTTTTAACTGACAGTCAGACTTACCAGTCACATATGCTGCTGGAGATATGGCTCCTGCAAGGGCAACTCTTCCACTTTCATCTTCCAGAATGAGATTATCATCAGGATGCATGAAATTGTGTGGCTTAACAAGAGGGATTGCAGACCTCTGTAGCGCAAATAGTTCATGATGAGGCCCCTCAATTAATTACAGATAAATGAATGCAAGGAAGTGCTATTTTAATGTTGTATTACCTCCTTGGAGTATTCGTCAAGAATAGACGGCTTCAGTTTCATGTGCTTGTATAAAGTCCCAACAAGCACACAATCCTTTCCTTCTTCAAGTCCCAACACAGTAGTGACTGCAAGATGGAAAAAGGATGACTCAAACTCTCTATTATTAAGTCTTAATGCACAAAAAGAGTGCATGTTGCGTGACCACTGCCATGAACTAAAATCAACTTACACAATAAAAAACATCATTATTGGAGATACATGAATTAGTAAACCCAGCAATTGGATCCAATTTTTTTTATCTCACTAACAAGGCACATTTATTTAAGATCATAAACACACACTGACTTACTAATGTTGGTGAAGTCCTTAGCAATATTAACTCCAGTGCAAAGTATATATGCTTGCTTTCCCACCAATTAAAACACTCTTGGTAGCTACCAGTTTCAAAACTTCGTAGAAGCATACTGCATACAGCCTGAATTAGCTATGCACACAAACCCCTCAAATAACACCCAACACCGAAATCAGGACTGGAAACCATCTCTACCCAAAATCGCCTCACAAACAAGCCCATGCCCAACTTATCCTCGAAATATTAATTAGGGAGCCTTGCAAGCGAGCTGGCAGCAGCCATACACCGAGGGAAGGAAAAGGTGAGGTGCTGGTTACCAGGGAGGTGCGGCTTCCGGGAGGGGACGAGGGCGCGGAGGATGTTGCGCATGTGGTGGAGCCGCGTGAAGTAGATGTGGCTGTACTGCTGCCCCTGGTACCTCTCCCCCTGGATCGTGTACCTCTCGTCCTGCAACCGCCGTCAGCCCAGATGAGGGGACGAATGGAAGGAAGCAAAACAAGGGTGGCGGCGGGTCTTACCAGGGTGCTGTAGTCGGCTTGCTTCCTCTCCATGGCGACCGGCGACGGGCGGGCGGGGCGTGGCGGGAAAAATTGGGGGAACCTCAGCTGCAACACAGTGGCTTGGCGACTTCTCCCGCGCCAGCCCCAAATTTATCTGCCGCGAGCGCGCTCCGTCGGCGGTTTTGCGCTTGGCAGCCACAGCGGCGTCGCCAGGAATTTGGGTTGATCGACGCAGTGCAGGCAGCGTCCGTGACGGTGGGCCTGGGCTGGCTGTCCCGGTGCCATGAAGGCTTGAGCGCTCTGGCGGCCCAGCCCGATTCTGACTCACGGCGGCACGTCTCCGGCCCACCTGACTCGATGGCCCCAAAGCCCCAAAAGGGCAAAACACCCAAGTTTGCGTGTCCCGTGACCCTGTTGATTTTTTTTTCATTTCGTTTCTTTTCCTCTGGACGGGCAGAAGGCGAAGTTCCCTGTGTGCTCTTGTTTGTAACCGTGATCGAGTGACATTTTTGCAGCCCATGTCAGTACAGTAAACAACTATTCCCTCCATTCCTAAATAATTTTAGTGCAAATTTAGGAACGGAGGAGTACTCCAGCTTTCTTTCATTTTTGCAACAGCGGCCTGCTGCTGTCTTGTGCATGTCTACTTTGTGTACGATCGCTTTCAGAGTATTGCTGGTACGGCTGGAGGAACTGTTCACCTTCACACTATACCAGAGCCTAGGGGTTATAGCAACTTCAATGTGATCTCCAAATTTTGTATACAACTATTTGCGATCCATGTAAAAGAAACTATTTTCTCGGTTTCGTATTAAATGATGAAATATTACATGTATTTATACGATTTTTAAACATAAATATATCGATATTTGGATAAATTTGAATGACTACCGACGGAATAGAAAACGAGCGAAGGCAGAAGGATTGTTAGTACTAATTAATTTGTGCAGGAACCCGCCGACCAGTGACCAGTGCCCACAATCAAGCAGACGGAAACTTGTCCCTGGCTACAGCCTTAGATGGAGTACATCACAAATCTGCAACACTTTGACTAGTGCTGTCCCTTCGATCTCTCCACAGGCTAGCTCGACCTAGTGCAAGCCCAAGCCCCACGGGCGCCCCGGCGCTTGGTCATTTTTGTCGCATCCGTTGTACGGGCTGTCTCCTTGCATCACACGGGCAATTAATTGACAGAGAAGGAGAACGATCGACTTGCTAGCAACCACAAAATCTAACACCAAGAAGAAATAGTACTCCTAATTATTAAACCAAAATAATCTGTAGCAGAAAGTATTTTTCTTTCAGAGAAAAAGGCACAAGCCCTGTTCCATTTCATGGAAATGATACACAGGTTCAGTTTAAGCTCCCATACTAGCAGGCAAAACTATTACTCAAACTGAAAAAAAAATCCTGAGCGCGAGAACGATCAGCTAAGTACAGAGCTCTAAGCACTAGATCGAGCAGAGGCCTTAAGCAAAGACAGAAAACGTGGAACGTATTTTACAGATCGTATTTGCACTAGTGCATCCAAGAAGGCTAGAGGCGGAGCTCGAGGTCCAGCTCCTCGCCGGAGGCCCTCGGGCGGCGGACGACGACGTGCCCACCACCATCAGGAAGCGTGAAGCCCCGCCGCGGGGTCAACAACTCCCCGTCCTGGTCCTGGCCGGCATCAGCATCAGCCCCGTGAGACGCGACGGTGGGATCGGAAGGCCGGCCGTCGGCGGCGCCGTATGGGTCGCTGGCGGCGGCGAGCATTTGGGACTCCTCGCGGTGCGCGTTCTGGTGGCCGCCCAGCGCCTGCGACTTGAGGAACGTCTTGTCGCAGAACAGGCACCGGAACAGCCGTCGTTGGGCCGTCGGAGCCGCCGGCGACGTCTGGATATCTGCCGCCGCCTGCAGCTGCCACGACGGCTTCTGCTTCGCCCTCCTCTCCATCCCAGCTCTAAGTTTCTATTCTGCTGCAATAGATATAGATACAGATAGATAGATGCTCTCCGTAGATAGATAGCCGAGAGTGGTGGCTGCGGCGCTTCTATATTTGGAAGCAAACACGGGAACTCTGATAGTATGATAGAGCTTGATACTACTACTAGTAGTACCACTCTTCTTTTTTTCCTTTCCTATTTTTGACAGCAACAGCCATCAGAGCAGGCACTGTAGCAGTACTACTGCTGACTCAAGCGAGAGGTCCAAGACGAGCATGAGTAGGGCTTCCACTCGCACGTCAGGGATCGGAGCAGATATTTTTCTTTGCACCCGGCTGCATTCAGGCTGCACCACACGTTTGCCCATCCGACGCATGTGTGTGCGCTAAGCTGTGTGTGCCAGTTTATTTCTGAGCAACATACGGAAGGGGGAATAGGAGAAACCGGGCACAAGATCCGTGTGTTTGGTCGGTGGACGAAGTTTGGTAGGCTGCGAGTGGGGTTTGGCGTTCCGGTTTGGACCCAACCGGCTCCTTTGTTTTTTCTTAATCCCTCCTTTCCATATTAAATGACTTTCTATTACATTTCTATTATACGTATATATACGTTGAAAGTCACTTAATATGGGATGGAGGGAGTAAAAAAAATGGTTCCTCAGGGTCATGCGGGTGGGAGCGGAGTGGGCTAGATGATGACTCAGGGTCGAAGGTTTTCTAGAAGGCCACATGTGTTGGGTTGGGCTACGTGTGATACGGTTAGTTCGGGTATTTCGGTTAATCGAGATCAATGATTGCGAACGGTGAAAGATCGGTATGGTCGACTAGAGGGGGGGAAGGAGACTAACAAATTTTAGCTTTTCTTTTTCAATTCTTGAATGATACAAACACTTAATCCTAGAGTTATCTAAATTCTCTAAAGTGAATGCAACCCTAGAATGAAATGCAATAGCCGAAGCAACGATACATATAACAAGAATGTAAAGGAGAAATGATACCACACGTGGAGACGAAGATTTCACCGGAGTTCCACCTATTGGGATCGGTGTACGTTTCCGTTTGGAGGAGTGCTCTACCACAAAGGTAAAGACGCCACGAAGGCTCACTCTATTCTCCAACTCACCGCACCACAAAGGTGGGATGAGCTCTCACAACACCACAAAGGTGAGGTGAGTTCACTAATGGATTCCTTGAGGACGAACGCCGAACCCTTACAAATTTGACCGGGGCAAACTTCACACTTCAATAGGAGGCTCCCAATCCAAGCCTCAAGCTCCTCACACCAAGGGAGAGCTCGAGGTGACCGCTTCCGTCTAGGGTTCCCAACAACCCAAGAGAAACGAAATCCACAAAGAAAACAAGGGGAATCAACTTTTTGACTTGGTGAAATCTTAGAGCAAGATTTTCTCCTCCAATCCTCAAAGAATCAAGAGTTGGGAGTGGCTAGGGAGGGAGATCTTGAAGATTGAAGCTTGAGGTGTTCTTGAATGGGGTTGGGGTGTTCTTGGCGTGGAAATGGTCTAGTGGCTCGTTGGGGACGAAGGGGTACTTATATGGGATCCCAAAAATCGAGCCGTTATGCACTGCGCTGGGGTAGGCCAGAACTTCCGCTAAATAGCCGGAACTTCCGGCTGACCGGAAGTTTCGGTTATTCACCGGAAGTTTCGCATATTCCTCCGGGACTAACAGAAAGCACCCGGAGGTTCGGGCGGAGTTCAACTTCCGCCACCTGGAATCCATAACAGCCTGAAACACTTCCTGAAACAAGTTTTCGACAAACACCTTTTTGGGCAGGCTTTTTAGTGGGTGCAATATGGTGTAGATGTGTACGTGAAATTGATTCACCCATTACCTCCCTTGTGGATCCCCTCTTAATAGTACGGATGTCCTACGACTCAAATCAACCGAAAAAGCCGCTAAACACCGCTACATTTCTTTCCTTTTTAGGGGTCCGCAACTCATCTTGTGTCGAGTTCTTTATAAATCTAAAATACTTAGCACAAGATAAGATCATCACATGTGTTGTCATCACCACCAAAACTACTTAGGGAGAAATGCCTTTTCAAACGGGTCGAAAAATGTTTGGTCCTTGATAAGAACCCAGAACCGAAATTTTGGTTGGTTTTCGGTTTCGGTCCAATCGGCTCGGGTTCAGTTCGGTTCGCCCGTGGGCGGCATGATGCGCCTGAAGCCAGTTCTTTTCGGCTTCCTGGACCGGCTTCTTGGAGAAGCTGCCCTCCCCCAGCTTCTGGGAGAAGCCGCCACCTAAATTTGGTTAGACTGTCAAACTAGTTTGGCCTAAACTACTTTGAAAGTCTAACTAAATTTGTGATGCGGCTTCTCCATGAAGCTAGGTGAGGGCAGCTTCTAAGAGAAGCCGGTCCCAGAAGCCGAAAAGAAGGCACCCTGACTCTACCGGCTCACGCGAACTAGAATAATTAGTGTATATTCGGCGGCTCGCCCAAGCCTATGCACAAACCAGCAAACATCTAAAAATTAGGGTCGTCCCATGCCATCCTGCCTCACCGCTATAAGAAAAGGGTTAATTGCATTTATGCCACTCTCTATTCCACCGGTTGGAGATATGCCATTACAAAAACTTAACTTGAAGAAATGCCACTCTAACTTTACCTCTAACTATGCCATTTTGTCCACTTAAGACCAATGACTGTTCATAAAATACATGTGTTTCAGCGTGTACAACATTATTTACCATAATACTCCTATTTACAACATTCAACAGTACGTTCAAGTCTTTCAGGCACCATAAAGGTTCAAAAAATTCAAATTTGTCCCAAAATTCAAACTTCTCAGAAAAATCTATAAAAATTACAGAAAATCATAACTACTTTTATGAGCCTACTGTCCAAAGATGAGCCATTTCTGGGCACATATGAACCCCTAAACTGCTTTTTCTAGGGTTCATCGCGCTCTCGAGACAGTTTAGCGACGGGATACGAGGCTTGCGTGGGGATAAGAGGAATAAAACTGTTTGATTTGGGATGGAAAAAAAACTGTTCGTATAGAGATATGTATATACGTATTTAGACAGTATATACGTGATGGTATTGGACAAAAAGACACGAATAGAGGTATAAAAAGTTAGAGTGACAATTCTCCAAGTCAACGTTTAATTTTTAATGGCACATCTTCAACTGGTGAAAATTATAATGACATATATCCAATTAACCTGTAAGAAAACGCATCCTAAAGCGTCCTGTCCACACTCACTTTCGTGATTCTGGTTTTCTGAGGACACTGTAAATTTTTAAAGACCCGGAGCCCCCCGGATGCCACTCTTATTTCGTGTAAAGTTATCCGTTGGGTCGACTGATGCTCTCCACGTTGATTACCTCAGAAAAGTGTGTGCACTAATTTGCCATGCCAATACTGCCGTCTCGATCGATCATCACTCCACTAGTTGGAGGCGGCTCCCACAGTGAATACCGCTTTCACACAGAGCCTCGATCGATATTAAAGATCCAGTGGAGAGTGCAAGCCAATAACTGGTGTTTCCTGTCGCAAGCCGTCGACTCAGTACGTACGGACGGACAGGCGCTCGTGCCGTACGTATGGAGCCCCAATTACTTTCAGCATCACAAATGAAGTATTGCATGATAAGCAAAGCGGATCGATGCTGCCATACTATATTACAAGCCACGAGCAAATTATTTATTGCTAATTCACTGGCATGACGTACATAGAATCACATAGATAGGCATAGCTAGACATTCCCCGGTTCGTATTTACAGGAGGACTACGTAGTAGTAGCTAGCTAGCAACACACAGCGATTAACAACAGAAATGGCATAACAGAAAACCAGACTAGCTAGCTAGTTAGAGACGAAGCTGGAGGTCCAGCTTCTCGCCCCCGTCGCCGGAGGCCCTCGGCCAGCTTCGCTCAACATCTGCATGTCCACCGCCCATTACCTCGAGGCCTCGAGGCGTGGAAGTGTCGTGGACGAAGCCAGGCTGCTCATGATGGCCGTGGCAATAGTACCCAGGCTCTTCTTCTTCGCCGTAGGGGTCCCTGAACCGGCCCCCGGCGCGGTCTTTCCAGCGGTGCGCGTTCTGGTGGCCGCCCAGCGCCTGCGACTTGAGGAACGTCCTGTCGCAGAACAGGCACTGGAACAGCCGCCGCCGCTCCTCGCCGCCGCCCACGCGCGCCGCCGTCGGGGCGCCAACAGCCGCCGCTGCCGCTTGGACGATGCTCCCCGCCGGCGCCAAAGACAGCGACAACTCCGCCGCAGCTTGCGCGTGCCCGAACACCCGCGGCGCCTTTCTCTTCGCTTCCTCCATATCCAAATCCGGACGTATATACTGTTGCTACCAACTAGAACTAGCTCTAGCGACAGTGGTTGCTAGCTAGCTACTCCAGCTAGCTACTACTCCACCGAGTAGTGAAGACCAGCTGAGAATGGGCGCGGTGGTGCTTCTATATCTGGAAGGGTAAGCTCTCTGCGCTGTGGAGACTACTGTAGCACTACATCGACGAGGGAGACATCGAATCAAATATGACGTGATATGATACAGTTCTGCAGGATGCTCAAGGAAAAGTCAAGAGGGACCTACCCGAGAGCATCTCCTACATCCACCTTTAGCCCAATCTTAGGACAAAATGAAAACAACAAAAGCTACATCAGGGCCTTTATTAGCCGGTGTAAAATAATAATAATTTGCATTGAGTGGGTTCACGAGCTATTTGTGTGCGAGTAAATTACACCGAACCACCACTTTCTAGGCAATATTTGCTTGCATCCAATATAGTCGCTTAATATAATCTCGTTTCTAGCAATGTGATCCCACCAGCCAGGGCACATTGGACTTGATTAATTCCCACGCCTTGAGCCGGTCAGATCGATCAAACGGCAACCACATCGGGCGTGCTCCAAGTGGGACCACCTTGCCAGAAACGTGATTAGACTCGTTGAAGTAACTATTTGGGCCGCAACCAACGTATCACCAAAAAAATAGTGGTTATGTGCAATAAAAACCCAAAGTGGTGTCTTTTTTAACCAACTCCCCAAAAGTGGTAGTTATTGACAATTTACTCAATTTGTTTAAATCCTCGTATAATTTCTAAATCCAAATTCGATGTACACATAGTACATATGAAGATATGACTCAAATAGGTTTTTTTCTTTCTATTTCTAAGTTCCTTGAAACATTTGTCGGCATCTACAATTCTATATTTAATTTTTAAAATATGTCACAATTTATATCTTCATGTTATACTTTTTGGGTATATCATTACATTTTTCTATAAATGTAGTCAAATTAATTTTATTTTTTAAGAAGTTCACGTTAGAACAAAACTATAACATTTTTATATTTAGAAAAGTGATAGTACCAAGTTGTTGATGTGGGTGCAATGGCATGGCAACACGTGCCAATATATACAAGCTGCTGCACTATGCTACGGATAGTAGCTATTAAGCTATCTTATTGTGATGTCGATATCCATGAACGGGATCTCTCAGACTCGGGGAAATCTAGGCATCCAGCAACAGATCGCGCATACAGGTCTACATTTGTACCGGCATGTCCCGTCTGAATAATTAATTGGAACTGTTCATGTCAATTTCCATGATGCGCTCGTTCGATCTGGTCGACATGGCTCAACTGTCGCTCACTGCAAAGCTTCAGCAATGCGACAAACAAGACGAGAGAATGCATGGTCGCAGGAAAAAGTTTTTTTTCAGCTATAGCAGAAAATGCTTCGAAAGCTGGGTCTGGATCCAAACATGTTTTTTTAATCAAAATTACATCATCACTGTTTTTAGCGATTTTTTTTACGTCATCACTGTAAATTACTTTTTTATTAGCATAATCACTGTTTTTAGATCAATGAGATAGCTTTATTGGTTCAAGAGACAAAGAGACAAAGTACAAAAGATCGATACACGAACGAACACAAATAACAAAGATACTCAACAGAACTAAAAATTTTATTGTAGTCCTAAACTTCTCTTATCCATTCTTCGCATCTTGATACTTCTCCACGTATTCGTTGATAAAATTGCAGAAAATCATGATTGCACAAGTTGAACTAACCTCAGAGGTTTTGAAAAGCCGCATGAGCCGCCCACCTCAAACGGTGCGAACCTAAGATCGTTGAACGCACCATGGTCGGGTAGTATCTTTTGCAAGACAAGCTGTAAAATTGCTACTTCGTCGATGAATCCACAACGAAAAAGACCAGCAACCCGAAAAGACGTATCGTGAGAACTACTGACTCCATGGCATAGGTTGCAACGCGTACACCAGAATGATGAAGGAGTCAGAACACCAATCTTCTAGACAACGGCTTCTCCATCGCCAAGACGTCACCGATACGCACACAAAACTTAACAAAAGAAGATAGCAAAATTTGATGCCAGACTTTGATCCGTGGTTGCCCTCGTCTCTTAAAACCAGATCGACCGTGAGAGACGAGAAAAACCGCTGGAAATCTTCGAAGAAGACGACCGGTTAGGGTTTCTCTCCGGGAAAGGCGGAGAGATAGAAGGACAGCATAATCACTGTTAATTACTAGAGTTTCGAAACATGGCAGCTTTCAAGGGACCGAGTGGGCTGAAATGCCAAGCCTGTAGTTTAGGCTGCGTGCGCCTCTGGCCCAGACAGGGGATGCATAACTGGGCCACTTTGATGCATTATCTATATCTGTACCCATTCTCAAAAAAGAAAAAAAATTCTATATCTGTAGTTCTGTACCCAAACACCTCAAACTATATTCCCTAAACAAATCACCAACACCACCATCCCCCCTCCATGTCTTGAGAGATGGCGCATGCCGGGGTTCTCCTGGTACCCTGGAGACTTTTCTTTTTGACCAACCCAGTAGTGGAGACTTCGTGAGGCTCTTTTTTCTAGTACATGTAGAAAGAATCATCGGAATATATTTATTCCAATTATCATACATGTACAAAGAATTGAAAGTCACATGGTGGATCGATCGTTCGATTATCTGTACTGATAGAAGGTTGTGTGTACGCCTGTTATACTAGTACATCGAATATCCATGATAATAAGTTGTGACAAAATTAAGTCGGTTGCAGAGGTTGTAACATGGTGATCGTTTAAAGATGTACTATCTCCGTTCCATATTAAGTGACCAAATATTATATGTATCTAGACACTTTTTCAGTATAGATACATCCATATTTGGGCAAAAATTCGAGTCACTTAATATGAGACGGAGAAAATAGTATCTTGTTTTCACTAGCGTACAAACAAATACTATTTGCTTACCAGAGGGGCATCAGTTCTCTTCTCTTTTATTTTCTGCTAGGTTTGCTTTCGGGACATAAAAAAAAAGGAGTCTTAAGTGTTTGAAGCGAAAATGACCACTGTCAAGAAAACAAGCCGATCGGTGTTGGGAGTCAAGAAACTAGACGTGACAAAAAAAGAACACTCCTCTTAACACGCGATAGACCGAGGAAGCATCTTTCTATGCATGGATGGACCTTTCAATCGAACGCGTATATATCTTGATCTGTATATATAGACACGAACCTAATTCTTTCAGGACAACGTATGTGGCCTGTTTCTCCTACAACGACATCCCCGCACCGTATGCTACTTAATCTACAGCACACCAATTCTTTACTCCATACATATATTCGTTCATTCTCTGGCGTCTGATACCCGCTCTAGCTCTCTTCCCCCTCCTATCATCCTGTGCGTCAGTGATCATGTAGTAACAACGCATGATTCTAACCTATCATCCCCTTTCAGGATCAGCAGATCGGTCGCGGCCGATGGCTTTGCTTGGGCAGGAGAAGCCAACGGCGACTGCTGATCCGATCGCGTCTGGACATGGCACACCCTGCCTGCCGTCCTAAGTTACACACGTTACACATGTCACGTCTCCCGATCGCATCGCGGTTGTTACAGTCGCAAAAAAGAAGAAGAAAAAAAAGAAGGCAAAGTGGGCCAGAAACCGAGTTGTCACCTTTTTTTTTTCTCGACCGTGCCGTGCACCGCAGCCTGCGAGGGACACTTTCGTCTCGTCCCATTTCATTTCGCGTGATCTGCCTGCGCGCTTGGATGTTGAGCGGCCACCGTGTCAGCTAACGAGCGTTCACGCCGGGGAGCCAGAACCTGCGTGTGTTTTGCGACACCGCCGTGCGGAGCTCCTCTGAGATTTCTCCCCGGAGGTTACTCTAAAAAAAAAAAGATTTCTCCCTGGAGCTAACCCTGTTTCTCGACGCGTCGACACGCACGTGTTGTGTTCACCGGGACCATGTGGCCGCGAGTGTGGTTCATCACGCCACTTGTCCCCTGCTCGAAGCAGGCGCACCAGAGTCTCTCGTGCCATGTGGCTTGCCTTCAGGTGTCCCGAAACAGCAGCTCTCGCCTCCTGCGGGCTCGCTATCCGATCGAACGGCACCGACCGACCGCCCAAGATCGGGAGACGCGATAATTAAGCCGAGTATATATACGTCTACGTTTGGTGGGACGTCACTGTCAGTCAGCTGAGTTGGATCCCAACCGACACCCATTTCCTTCTAATTTTCAGGGGTCATATTTCGATCAATTAGGTAAGGCGCTACTTCGGTATGACAGCACTTTTCTTGCTCTGCACGAGCAAACTTAAGCTAGCGGGATATATTTCCGCGTTGCACCTGGGAGAGACAGTCAATTAGAACCTTATCCTCGGAGACACAATCATCGTCAACAGATCCAATCAAATATACAAAGTAAAAAAAAGTTTACTTCGAGAAGAGGAAACAAAAATTTCACCCAATGCGGCAGGCAATAACAGAGACTACCCTAGTTATTTACACTTCTTGCATCCCGTCGTATTCCAGTCTCCGGTCATGCTATTGACACACAACTTTGATTTTGATTTGTATCGTGGAAAATTATTAAGCATTCCGTCCCAAAGCAGAGACAACCTTCCAGAGTCCCCAAACCCCAAAACCGCCCTTGCACACCGGCAAACCGAAACCACGGGCTGTTTTCCAGCCGCTGCGAAAATACGATAATCTCAGAACAGGAGGGTCCATCCGCAAAAGATTCACCGCCCGACTGGCCCACACACAGTGGAGGAGTACTGTAACCGCACCAAACCCTCCCGGGGATATAAATAGGGCCCCTGCCCCGCCTGCTCTCTTTTTCTCTTCTCCGTTCTTTAATTTTCCCCTTTCATCGATTTTGCGTTTTAGCCCCTCCGGAAGACTCTAATTGCTGTCCGAGCCCTCGGCTCGATCCTTGCTCGAGCTGCTCCGATCGGGCTCGCCGCCTGTCGAGGATCCGGCGGGCTCGAATCCGGGCCCCGTTTCGTTTCCTCCCGGCAGAAATTTCGGGTTTCATGGTCTTGATTTGCCTTGTGGCCAACTGGTTAGGTGTTTCTCGTCGGTTCCGCCGAATCGTGGCTTTCAAGCTTGGGTTGCGGCCGGGTTTCTGCATTAGGAAACTTCGGATTGGGGATTTTCTGCCGGAGGAAGCCTTCCAACGGAGCTGCCTTTTGGGACGAGCTCTTCCAGTTTTGACGGTTCCAGGGTGCGCCAGGCTTTGAGCGTGAGCTTGGCAACCTCGTTTTCGTGTGGGTTTTAGTTAACTTTCGTGTAGTGGAGAGCAAAAGTTTTGGGTATTTTAAGGAGGTCAAGTCTGGTGGTGGTGGTGGCAGCAGCCCTGAGGCAGGAGATTTCTTCCTCTCGGTAGACGCCCATAGGAGGCGCCTTCGGAAGGGATTTCTTGCCATTACCCAAAGTTTGTATTTCCTCCTTGGTCAAGTTAATCCTTGCTCTGGTTTTCTTGCCATTGGGTGACAAGAATGGGTTGCTGATCAGGTTTTGTATTGTTAAATTTCAGGTTGTCGATTTTTCCCTCCCAGCAAGCCAACTGAAGGCTGCCTTCGGAAGAAATTCACCCAGTTCTCCAGGTTTGGGAGTAGTGTCCTCGCTATTTGATCAGCATTTGCATCCGAGGGATACAATCGTGAGACTGGGAACTTTGAGTTTGCACAGGGTGCTGTTCTTGCAATGGGTAATCAAAATGGGACCCTTGGGACCGATTGCTACCACAATCGGTACCCCAGGGCGCGTCCTGTTTCTGTATATTCAGATGGGTACGTTGAGGGGGGCGGCTACTTGGACTTGAAGAAGCCCTTACCAGAGGCGAACTCGCTTAAGCCCAGCGCTGCTGGTATTCTGAGGCAAGGATTGGATCCGACATCTATATCTGTGCTTGGGCGGAAGACGGCAGATCTAAGGCAGAATTATATCCTTGGTCGGAAGCTTGGGCAGGGTCAGTTTGGCACGACATACCTCTGCACTGAGATTAGTACAGGGTGTGAATATGCATGCAAGACCATCTTAAAGCGCAAGCTCATCACCAAGGTGGATGTTGAGGATGTGCGCCGTGAGATACAGATAATGCACCATTTGTCAGGACACAAGAATGTTGTTTCAATCAAGGATGTTTATGAGGACGGGCAGGCAGTGCACATAGTGATGGAGCTCTTGGCTGGTGGGGAGCTCTTTGATCGAATCAAGGGGAAAGGATATTACAGTGAACTGAAGGCTGCAGAGATTATAAAAATTGTTATTAGCATTGTGGCTATGTGCCATTCACTTGGGGTGATGCACCGCGATCTCAAGCCAGAAAATTTCCTCCTTTTGGATAAAGATGATGACCTGTCAATAAAGGCGATTGATTTTGGTCTATCCATTTTCTTCAAACCAGGTATGTTATCAAATGTTAATGCATTTGCAAGGAATTGTTTTTAAGCAAGAGAAATTGCCATGATGTTTTTATGCCTGTTTTACTGTATAATATCAGTTACGCTCAATTACACTTCTGCTACCACTTTAAGGAGCACTATACAAGCCACCACTTCAACACTCAGTCTAGCCTATCACAGCATGGCGTAAATATTGATGAATACATAGAATATCTTATTGATTTAGCAAAAAATACTAAATAAAAATATATTAGCTTATTGTTGTTGCTTATTAAGAGGATAGAGTAAATTGAAACAAAAACTCTACCCCCACGCCATCGTTGCTGTTTATCTACCAGTTTTTTTGTTTACTGAACGAAATCTTGTTTTTCTCCTTTATCTAATATATTTTGCCTACTTATAAATTTCAGGGCAGGTTTTCAGTGAGCTGGTTGGGAGCCCATACTATCTTGCTCCTGAGGTATTGAATAAACGTTATGGACCAGAATCTGATGTGTGGTCAGCTGGTGTGATACTCTATGTATTGCTGAGTGGGGTCCCACCATTTTGGTCAGGTAGCTTATCTAGTCTCTGGTATTAAATTTGTGTCTAATTTCTCCCTGGAATTACTGAAATGATCAATATTATTTCTAGCAGAGACACCTCAAGGAATATTTGATGCAGTTCTTAAGGGGCACATTGATTTTGAATCAGAACCTTGGCCTAAGATATCTGACAGTGCAAAGGATCTTATAAGAAAGATGCTCTGCCATTGTCCTTCAGAGCGCTTGAAAGCCCATGAAGTGCTGCGTAAGTATATCCGATCTATTTCTTCACTGTTGTGTTCATTGCATGTCTCTATGCTGGAAACTAATTAATATTTTCGTCATGAAGTAGTTTCCAGCATCATTTTAGTTCCTTGAATTATTTTAGTACTCATGTTTGTATTTGCTTACCATTGTATGTTAATGCCAGGGCATCCCTGGATCTGTAAAAATGGTGTGACCACTGGTCAGGCCTTGGATCCCAGCATTATCTCTCAGCTTAATGAGTTCTCTGCAATGAAAAATCTAAAGAAGTTGGCTCTGAGGGTGAGTGGCTCAGTGCTTTATCTACTTGAATTGTTTCATACTGCTGCTATATTTCTTGTCAGCTTATCACCATGATCAAGCATCTTGCCAGTTGACCTCTGTGGATCTTTACGCTAGTGTAATAGTTTTAATTTTGGTGGTTTCATGATCATGGGTAATGGCTTTTATCTTTTTATTCTTTTCAAAAAGATAATAGCTTTGTCTTATTTGGACTTATCCTATAATATGACACATATTCCTAAGAAGTGATAAATCATCAACTAACGTTACAGTTCACATGATCATGAAACATGAATATAGTCTGCTGCTGCCACGCGAACAAGTTCATTTGAGCTGCTGCTGTAGGCTGATTCTTGCAACCAAAAAAAACCTAGCCTTTTGTTTTTGCTATAGTTTATGGTGTATGCAGTGAAATGCTGGAATTCAATTTGTTTCCTTATGTCCCACAGCTATTACTTATCTCAACAGTAGGGCGTTATTTCTTCTTACACATCACAAGTTCATGTGCTTCCAGGTGATAGCTGAACGTCTTTCGGAAGAGGAGATTGCTGGATTGAGAGAAATGTTCAAGGCAGTGGACATAAACAATAGAGGTGTAATCACTTTTGGTGAGCTTAGAAAAGGTTTAACAAGATATAGCAATGAATTGGAAGATGCCAAGATTAGTGATATAATGGAAATGGTAAGTAGGTACTTTTCAAGCTTATGAAGGCGCATGTATTTGAATGGAATTTGTAAATGTTTGTGTACTTCACACTGACTAGCAGTCACATGTTATCTTCAATCCTTGCGAGGTGCTGAGTTAGTATCTTCAATTGGGATGGAAAAGGCATAAGCAATACATATATGCTGTTGCTGTTATAATGTATAACATGCTAGATGCATTTGAATTACCTAAGTTATACGTAGACAACATTGCAGTAATGATTTATAACATACATTCTTGATTTGTTGGTAGGATAATATCTGCATTGCTGTTATGATTTGTCTAATCTCTGAACCTTTTTCAGGCTGATAGAGACGATAATGTAACCATCAATTATGAAGAATTTATTGCTGCAACCATGCCTCGTAACAAGATAGAATGTGAAGAACACTTGATGGCAGCTTTTACATATTTTGACAAAGATGGTAGTGGTTATATCACAATTGACAAGCTTCAACGAGCTTTTGGAGACCATAACATGGAGGTCACTTTCCTTGAAGAGATTATTTTAGAGGTCGACCAAAACAATGTAAGTTGATCATCCCACTCTAAACCAATACCTCTGTTAATGATTAGTAGCATTTAACTGTAATTCTGACTCCTGAAGGACCTCAATGTTCCACTTTGTAACAGCAGATATGGCAGGCTTATTCAATCATTTTGGATTTCTTGTGTTTCTAGGATTGCATCTTTGACATAGATAAAAAGATCGAGAGGGGTCCTGAACCAGACCGGGAACGTAAGCAGAATTTGACCCACTCTTGTACGACTCACCTTTGTGCCCTGGGCGAGTCGTAGAGGGTGTTGATCCAAAGTGGTGTTTCACTTGTAAAACCAGAGTCACAAATATAATATCCAGTGTCATTTCTTGACATCAAAGAATATCTAGGTGGTGATGGTGACAGCATGACTGTCAGCCAATTAGTTTGACTGACACATTGATCTCGAATTAACATACAGATTCTGATATCTGAATAATATATTGCAATAAGAGCTATCTTGCCTTGACAGATCATTAGTACGAAAAAAAAAAATCAACTCATATGAGTGATCTTACCTGGGTAATATTGTGACAAAATCTAGTGATATTTTTATCTTCACCTATAGTGCCGCTGATTCGCTTTTAAACCGATTTGAATCTAATGCATGGACGTTCTCTTCATTTTTCAGGACGGTCAAATTGATTATGCCGAATTTGTAGCCATGATGCAAGGCAACAACAGTACTGGAGATGGGTGTCAAAAACTGGAAACCAATTCGAATGTAACCTTAAGAGACGCACCCCAACTAGATGGACCTAAAGTACATTGATGTGCAGATTTCGTTCTCTTCCCGCGTTCATCATCTCTTCACGCTCAGAATTGGACTGTGACATTTACAAGAAGAGAACGAGTCGATTCCTTTAGCCGGTGTTATCTAAAATAAGCTGGACTGGTTAGTACTAGTAATTGTGAGAGACAATATCGTGGGCTATGTATAGTAGTGGTGTATTGGTTCGTTCATGCATTCGTTCATTGTGTCAGTTGTATCCAGTGAAGTTTGGTTCCCATAACCTTGTACCCTGAAACCTGTTGCTGCTATATTGGTAGCGTTGTTTGGGGCAGAAACTATGGCTGCCCTGTGTAAACCGGAGCATCATCAAATGCATAAATAAAGAAACAGGCCAGTTCATGCTTTTGGTGAGACCAGTTTGCTCAGTAGATCACTTGCTTGTTGCTGTATGACAGATTGACAGTATGTACCGAGTATGGCTATTCTAGACGTATGTATGTATGTACAGATCTGACGAAACCTAAAGGAAGCTCCTGGTGGTCCTGCGGTCAGGTCAGGTGCCCTCCGACACCCGGGACTCGCAAGCTGCAGCTATCTCCTACACAAGACGATGCCACCACTGTGAGTAAGAATCTGAATACCTGATGGGCGTTGATGGCAATAACCAGTAAGCAGTGAAGATCATGTTGGAACGGAACACTTGCCTTGACGTCTCCGTCTTTGGACAGGATACACCTGGACGTCAACGCCCGGCCTTGGCCCAGCACCCACCCGACCTCGCACACCACCTCGCCGGCTTCCTCGTCCACCTTGAACGAGCTCCACAGCTGCTTCGGCAGCAGCGTCAGCACGCCGAGGCCGGCCTCGTCCCTCGCCGTTCTCCGCGGCTCGTCCGGCTCCAAACCAGCAAACTTCCCCTGCCAGCATCACAAAAACGGAGAGAATTAACCTCTCTACACTGTCAAGTGTCAACCACGAACAGAACTGAAGTGAACATCCATCAGAAGTTCAGAACTGAACCGAGAGCAAAAGCCGTTCTGCTCTGACGTACCGTTCCGGAGAACTTCGCGGCGGAGGCCTGGGAGCTCTCCCACGACCCGACCACCTCCGACTTGGCGAGCCTCTCCCCGGCAGCGAACGCGGCCTCCCGGAGCGCGCAGCCGCCGAGCTGATCCCCGTTACGGAACGGGCCGTACCACTGCTCGGAGAACACCTTGACCCCGCGCAGCACGGCGCCAGGCGCTTTACTCGCCAGCGCCACCGTCTGCACGATCCTGGCCCTCCTCACCACTTCATCATCCCCAATCTCCGGGTGCACCACGCAGTGCTCGATCTCCAGCACGGTGGCTGGGCCCTTGGGCCAGGCCGCCACGTAGGAGGAAGAAGAAGAACCCCCGTAGGCGAAGGCGGAGGCGGAGGAGGCGTGGCGCTGGTGGGAGGTGTAGACGGTGGCGGCGTCGGCCTCGCAGCCGACGGTGGGGAGCAGGCGGACGAGGCGGTAGTGCAGCGCGCACGGGGTAGCCGGGTCGGCTAGCGTCGGGCACTGGGTTTGCCAGTCGAACACCTCGACTCCCCACTCGCGGAAGGCCTCCGGGACGACGTTGGCCGGGAGCTCTAATGGGTCGCCGGACACGGTGAAGTCGGCCCCGTAGCCGTCCCACTCCCCCGACACCCGCGCCGCGAACTCCGCCCACTTGCTGCCGCTCGTGTTAGCGCCACTATCTGCGTAGCGCACATCAAATTGAGTTGAGTCGGAAGAAGAAATTCGAAAGATTTTTGCACTGTCTGCGTTGGAGCGTGTGCCCACTAGCTGCCCATGCGAGTAACATTATCACGACGACGACGACGAAGGATCTGCAAGTTAAAAGCTTTGACCTGACTGCGTGGACCCGTCGTCCGTGGCAACGGTGGTGGTGGTGGGGGAGACGGCTCTTGGCGGCGATCTCGCTCCTGCTGGTGGCGTCGCCGTCGTCCGGAGCAGCCGGAGCAGAGTCGACGGCGGCACCGGCGTTGCGAGGAGGCAGGCGCGGTGGTTGGGGATCGTCGGGTGGGGCGCCGGGAACAGTAGCAGCTGCGTTCGCGCGGCGAGAGGATGCATTGCTCTGTTTTTACTCTGGGTTCCGGATTTCTGTGCTCTCTCGTGCAACGTACGAGGACGATTAATTGGAGAACGTACGTTCCTTTCTCGTTTTTTGGCGGTAGAGATAGGAGATGTGTGGGCGTGGTTCGGATCAAATCAGTTCGTGGCCACCGCGGTCCCGGGCTTTTTTCCTGATGTGTTGCGTCCAGAGATCCTATGGACTGTTTGTTTTTTCTGGGCGGAGGCTCGGCGGCCCAACGGCCCACATACGCATGCGGAACGGATCCGGTGGATCGGGGGATCCGCGACAGTATCTAGAAGAGTACGACTAATCCTCGTCCGGGCGGCTGGCTGGTCCTCCGCGTGACCGAGTAGGACTCCTGGCTGCATGTACGCACTGGTACCAGTAACCCAACAAACTCCTCTATTCTCAACCTCCAATTAATAAACAGAAGAACCGATCGCCTCCGGATCGATTGTCTTCCTTCCCTTTGCTGCGCCTCCAATTTGTTACCCCTAGACTCTCCCTCAGAGGCCAAGAACCAATGGGGGACTTGACTACCCCTCTCGCCAGCAGCGGCGTTCTGGTAGAAGACTCGGCGGCAACGGAAGACAAGTATGGAGGCGGCTTCTTTCAACGTGGTAAGGAGAGCCAGATCGGTTTTAATTTCCCGTTGGTTTTCGATTGTTCACGCGTGGTCACATGTACTACGTACGCCGTGTTGTTAGTAGTAGTACTAACGCTTTTAGATGTTCTTATCCTTTGCAGCACGCGAGAGGGTTCGTGACCTCGCGTCAATGGATGGCGCCGTCCTCCTTGCGTTTGTCGCGTCCATCGGCAACATGCTACAGGGCTGGGACAATGCGAGCATTGCAGGTGATCCGACAATTTCTTCTTTGATCGATGTTCCTTTTGTTTGCACGTTTCTGTTTAGATCATCCCTCGCTATAAGTCTATAGATATTTTATTCTCACTTGATTGCAGTCGTACCGAGATGTACTATAGTATATACTAATTACAATGTGGAGAAAAACCCAGCACAAGCTGTTTAACTTGTTAGCTATAGTTTTGTGCGTCTTTTACGTGTTAATTTCTCGCTCCCTTCGAAAATAAGTGACTTGGATTTGTACTGTATAAATCCAAATTACTTGTTTTCGGAGGAAGGTAGTATATGACATTTTACATTAGATCGAGATAGTTTTACGTTGCCATGCATTAATTACCAAGTTGAATGTATACGTATATGGCCATATGAACGCTAGATTCGAGTAGTAATTAACAAAAGCTCTGGATCTTTTGCATGCGTGGGTACCAGATATCTAGCAAAAGGTACTCCTAGCACCTACAAATTTTTTGGATCAGTAGTACTAGTAGCTTGTCCATGCACTTAGTCAAACTAAAGAAAGAAAGAAAATTTAGTCCATGCATTTAATCTTTGCAGTTAACTAAATCCGGCATGTATTGTGGCAAGTTAACAGTAGAGGATTTGGGCCGCGGGCGAGGATTGAGCGGTTGTGCTTCCGCGCTTCTCTCAATTTGCAATGTAGTCTATGCCTCTACGGAGCCGGGCCTTAGTATAAAATATATAAAATATATGTAGGTATTAGAAACCATGCAGTTAATATTTAACACGCATCAGCGACATACATTCCAGTTAATATGCAAGAACCATTTTGTAGCTCATACTGTGCACATATTCTAGAACTTTTTAGTTACTTTTGTATAATATAGACGTCAAATATATATCACAATTTTTTTAAAGGAAAGCGACAGGGAAGGGGCCCATATGTACATTCTAAACCCTATTGATATATTTGGTACACAATGCACTTTAGAACTGTATCATACACTCCAAAGTTTTTTTTTATCGCAAAGTAGTTGGTCAAAGTGTTTTTTTCTAACTGGTTATGAAATATTGCATGATTTCATCAGGTGCCATGTTTTACATAAAGGAGGAGTTTAACCTAAACAGCACGCCGATGATTGAGGGTTGTATTATGGCCATGGCACTTTTTGGGGCGACAATAATCACAACACTTTCTGGATTGTTAGCTGACAAATTTGGGAGGTGGATGATGCTACTTACCTCGGGGATATTGTCTTTTGTCAGTGCAGTACTGGTCATATTCTGGTCTTATCATGTGTACATGTTGCTCTTCGCGAGGCTCATCCAGGGATTTAGTATTGGTTTGGCTGTCATAATAGTGCCATTATATATCTGTGAGACCGCTCCTTCAGACATAAGAGGAAAATTGAACACATTTCCTCAGCTAAGTGGTTCAGGTGGCATGTTTTTATCTTACTGCATGGTGTTTTGGATGTCTATGATGCCAAATGTCAATTGGAGAATCATGCTTGGAATACAATTGATTCCCTCGCTTGTATACTCTATTCTAATTATCTTCTATGTACCTGAGACTCCAAGTTGGCTTGTCAGCCAAGGAAGGGTGGAAGAGGCGAAAAAAGTTCTGCAAAGATTACGAAGAAGGGAAGACGTCTCAAGTATGTACATCAAATGCTTGAAGTTCATATCATTGTTTTTTTTATATTATAAAATATAATTTAAAGTTTGATTTATATTTGTATGGAATACTAACATATCTTGTATAGGTGAAATGGCCAATCTTTTGGAAGGCACCAGAGTTGGTCACAATCCATCTATGGAGGAGTACCTAATTAGTACCGATGAAAAAGTTATATTTGATACTATCCTTTCGAACAAAGAAACGAAAGAAATCATACAATTGTATGGGCTTCCAGAAGATTTGCCATGTGTTGCATATCCAGTGAAGGGACATGATCAAGAAATCACGGTCACAAATTCTGTCAGTCGAGGGGCAACATATTTTGATCCCATTGTCAGCATTGTTGGGAGTTTGCATGGGAGCTTACTTGAGGTAATATAATTCATATTTATTAGTTGTTTAATAATTTCTTTAGTTAACATCGCGGTTTAAATTTTACTATTTTTGAACTTTTATCCACAAGTAGATACATCTTTGCAATATGGATATTTATTTACATGTATCTTTTTTCTTGAAAGTTTGTAATATTTTTTCCTTAATTTGTTTTATTATTTCTTTTAAGTTAACTAATTTTTTATATGTAAACTAGGAAGCACATGACATATTCAATGAAATGGAACAACAAGATCCAATTGAAAGGGACGAGGAGAATCAGCAAGAATCTGATCATGAACTAGAACATATTATAGATGATGCGGATGATAGTGTACATGAGCCTCTTGTTCGTCAAAAATCCTTGGCAAGAAGTGAATTGCTTCCATCACACAAAAGCGGGTACATTGGTGGAGGATGGCAATTGGCTTGGAAATTGCCCGAAGGTTACTCTTCAGATGAGCAATCAGAAGCCAGCATGGACCGAGTATATCTATATGAAGGAGGTTTACCAACTTTACATAAGGTCTCTGAATTCGATGTTCCACTAGATGGGAAATTTGTTCAGGCAACGGCTTTGGTGAACAAGTCTGTTTTCCATAAAGACAGATTTGGTGATCACAAAATTAACCTTCATCCACGTGAGAAATTTATTAAAAGTACAAAATGGAAGGATCTATTAGAACCTGGAGTAAGACGTGCGTTGATTGTGGGTGTTGGAATACAAGTACTTCAGCAGGTAAAATCTTGGAGATGAGAAATGTTAATTATAAACTTAACTTTAAATATTTGTTATTATTTGTTTAGATATCAAATAAGATTATTGATGTAGCTATGTGTCTAAATAGTATGCTGTATGGCTCCTATTTTTGGTGATCCTTCTTATATAAGTAATGTTAGATAAATATCCAAGGAAAACATATCTTCATTTATTTTGTTTAACATATGCGGCATAAAAAATGTCTTTTTTTTTGTTTATATGCAGTTTGCTGGCATCAATGGCATTCTTTACTATACTCCTCAGATACTTGATCAGGCCGGAGTTGGGGTTCTTCTATCAAAGATTGGCATTAGTTCTTCTTCGGTTTCTATTCTTATGAGCGCCCTTACAACTTTATTAATGATCCCCTTTATTTGCATTGCTATGTGGCTTATGGACCGTACTGGTAGAAGGTAAACTCTATTTTCTTCATGTTCATATGTTTACCATCAAGTCATTTGTTTTTAGATATATATTTTTTAGTTGTTATTGTTATCAAAATAAAATAGTTGACTAATTTTGTTTCATCATGTTATGCAGACAGCTACTTATTTGCACAATACCGATCTTGTTATTGTCGCTCGTTGTCTTGGTTACCGTCAACATTGTGAATCTGAGCACTGAATTACATGCTTTGCTCTCAACCACGAGCGTTGGTATCTACTTCTGCATCTTTGTCATGGGGTTTGGTCCAATACCAAATATTTTCTGTTCAGAGATTTTTCCCAACAAAGTTCGTGCTACATGCTTAGCACTATGCAGCTTAACATTTTGGATATGTGACATCATTGTGACGTACACTCTTCCTATATTGTTGAAATCCATCGGCCTTGCAGGTGTCTTCGGGGTTTACGCCGTTGTGTGCGTATTAGCTGTTGTGTTTGTTTGTCTAAAAGTTCCAGAAACAAAAGGTATCCCTATTGAGGTGATGGCAGAATTTTATGCGCTTGGAGCATCAGGTAGTCCAACTCTGCCGGAAGAAGATTCGAAAGAAAACAAGGAGGTTATTACTCTTCGACGACCATGTCACTAGTTTAGTTAGAAACATTCTTCATGTATTTTGCTTGTGTGCTATTATACTGATATTATTTTAATTACCGGTGAAATGATCTAATGATACGGTATTCATGTCATCGGAAAGGATTTTCCCGGTAAAGCCAGCCATTTCAACACCTCTCTTTCTCGGTACAAAATTTTGTATTTATTTTCGACCGACCGAACAAACACGACAACAATCAATAGTTAGCCGTGGACGAGGTAGATGAGGATGCCGCATCGCACCTGCCGCACCGGTCGATGTCGGCCGGCGTGTCGTCATCGACGACGACGAGGACGCGGCGGCAGGAAGGGCAGGATGGCTGCTTCCGGAGCCAGGCGTCGACGCAAGCGGCGTGGAAGCCATGGCCGCACTGCGGCAGCACGCGGATCTCCTCTCGCGCCGCGAACTCCGAGAGGCAGATGGCGCACTCCGCCAGGATCTTCACCTCCTCTCCCGCTGCCGTCAAGCCGGGACCCCGTCCGCGCGCCGCGACGGCCGCGGCCACGGCGTCCTCGTACGCCAGCTTCGGCAGCGCCCTGAGCGCCTCCTTCTCGAGCCCCTTGACCGCCGCGTCGGCCCGGCTGGAGCTGGAGGACAGGGCGTTGTTGTGGGCGCGGCGCGCGCAGGTGCAGCGGGCGACGGCGGCGAGGCCGAGGAAGCAGACGAGAGCGCAGAGGAGCGCGGCGAGGACGAAGACGACGTCGGAGTCGGCAGCGAGAGTGCTGTCTGGTGGGTCTGCGCCCGCGGTGGGGAACTGGCCCGAGTTGGTCTGCAGCAGGCGCCGCGCCGACGACGCCATTGATGAATTGCCCTCCTAGTTTGCCGGAGGTCTTTCCCCGGTGGGGGATGCGAAGCCGTAAGGCACCGGGGAATGAAATGAGAACTGATGAGTGCTGAGACTGAGAGAGACCGACGGCTTCTTACACTGGACTGGAGTACTGGACTACTAGAGGCTTCCAAAGTCTGCAAGCCTCGACAGATCCTCCTCAGGTCGACTCGTCCTCGTAGCCACGTAGGCCAAGCAACGTCATAGCAGCATGGCCCAAACGTGAACCTAGCTTGAGCCGTGCCGCTTTTGATCGAGATGCGGTGATGAACGCGCAGAGAGAGTCTGGTGGCTTAGCTGCAAAGCAATCGAACTCGAAGCACCACCAATTATCGACCCATTCGAAGTGTTCGATCGCTAGCTCTAGCTGCAGAGGATAGATAGTACGCGAATCTAGCTGTAGTACTTACAAGTAGCTCCAGGGCGCACCGGCCTGCCTGATACGCTCAGATCTGCGACATCACCTTGCCTGCTGTCTTCATACGAGTGCTGTCTTCACTCGTATCCACGTACATTTGGAAAATTGTTGGATGAATCTCAGGCACGGACGGACGACATCACCTTGCCTGCTGTCTACAAGCAAAGGAATTCGGAGATGGGCTTGGCTTGGACACCACTTTTTTGGCTAAAAAGAGTGTATATGTATGGTTGCTTTTCGAAATCCCCGTAGATTAAGCACACGAGGAAACTTTGAGCAGAGGAGACAAGCCTCATGTTTGGAATTATCCGTATGTAATGTGCTATGAACGATTCAGACTTCGGAATATCCCCTAAAATACTCTGCATATTCTTGTTGAAATCAACATTAGTGGTATGACTTTAAAGGACAGGCACTGCTATGAAAGGGATTATACCCAATTGGAGGTTAAGTAGTTGCACCTTCTGGAAGGAAATTATAGAGTTGCTGGTCCTTTTTGTGATATTTCCTGATAACTTTGATGGAAGAAATGGCTACACCGAGCAATGACTAGAATTTAATTCACTATAAAACTAGTACACTTTTGCTATTATTCGAAGCAATAGTAGAGTACTATTATTAACCAAATCTTGGCAGCGTGTCACATTCACAGACCTAGTTGTAGACATGTAAACAGAACAATTTGCTCTTTCCGATGGTCTGGAAAAATCATGATAGTGTAAAGGTTCATGGTCGGGCCAATGTTAACATGTCCTAGTTCCGATGGTCTGGAAATATCGTTCTTTTGGAGGATTCTCTTTCTTTTTTCTGGCATCGGCCATAATGGTAATCACAGAAATCATTACCATGTTTCTAACTGCAAATGCAGCACCAATCTAGAATTGTTCCCCAATAAGCAAACGAAGCCCAGACGATAAGGTTCCCCATGTTTTTTGTTATCAAATTCAAAATTTCTTTCAGTTCCAGAATGATTACAGTGCTTATCATCCTACACAATCCTTCTTAATTTCCAGTCTCAAGAACTAGGATGACGGGTAACCAACAACAGCATCTCGGAGCATTCAGGCTTTCAACATATAAAACTCAAGAAACTATGAAACCAAAGAAGACAATCTTTGGTCTAATCACTAATGATATAAGGTGGCACTGGACTTCCTCATATCTCACTAAGGTACTCTAAAAGAGATTCGACCTCTTGCCTCAGCACAGTAATTTTCTGCTGCTGGGAAGCAATCCTGTTCTCTATATCTTGCCCGCGCAGCTTCTTCTCAAAGCTGTCAACCACAGTGGAATGCCTTGCCATGAGCTTCTCCTGCATCTCTCTCTCCTTTGCAACCAAGTCCTCTACCTGCAGAACAACGCAATCAGTAACCAAAATGGAATGTTTGTAGTAAGTAAATGCCAAGAGGCAGTTAAGATTCAGATGCCATGATATGGCAAGATGCAATATGTTTCTAGATTTCCTTTGTCATACATGATAGGGCAAGACGTGATATGTTTTTCTAGATTTCAATTGTTGTTATGCATGATAGGGCAAGATGCAATATGTTTCTCGATTTTACTTGTTATGTGAAAGGAATGACAACATAAAAGTGTTCAGTAGTTAACAACAGAAGTATGTTGAGCAAACCTTTGGCCATATCTGATAAGACTGAGTTGATGATTGTAGAGATATCAACAGTGGCTTCAGCTCTTTCGCTAGTTCCTTAAACTGTGCATCGGCAGCTTTACGAGCTGCTTTGCAAGATTTAGTGTCTCCGGTCCTAGACAAATCATGCAATGAGACCTCTAGTTTATCGTGAACTGCTAAGCATTGGCCAAAGATGCTCTGGATTTGCTGAACAGTGGCTTGCACCTGTACCAGAAGTATGAAATAGTCATAAGAAACCAGCACAGCGGAAAACTAAAGCATATTATATACATGAGACCAGAACAGAAAGATGGAACTACAAATCGTGGCATGGATACCATCAATGCTTTTATTACAAGGAAAACGAATCATTCAAAATCATAAACTTTCTGTAATCTATGTTGTTCCATCTTAAACCAATGGCAATGCGACAAAAACCAAGGAATTATTCAAGATTTATCATGGTTTACCAACTTGATGTTTTTTTCTATATCAAAACTACCTGATGTTAAAATCCAAGTCAACTTATGAAACAGGCATTGCCCTACCAGCTACCTGAGCTCTTCACTACCAAGCCTCCTTCGTTGTAAGTTCTCATTTGTAGACCAAAGGGCCCAAACCCCAGCTTTAATGGAAGCATAAAGGTAATCTAAAAAACTAGTTTGGCATTTCTCTAAACAATTCTTAGCTCAACATTGCTTGATGGCCTTCCAAATAACAATGTCACCATAATAAACATCGTGTCAGTGTAACTAGACTATATTGCAGACTTCCTAGTTACTGCATTGCTCCAACAAACCTTCCGACTTATTATTGGAAAAAAATTTGACTAGAGAAAGAAGTTACTCATGAGCCCACAATAACAAAAAAAATAGAGGGGTTTGAGGTCTAAAATAATCATACCTCGTCCCATTGCAGCTTTGCCAGATAAGAAGGAGAGTTCTTAGAAATTGACATGTCAGTGTGCATGTAGGCAATACAGGCAACAAACAGGAGGAAGAAGCCAGTAATCAACATCATCGGCTCAATAAGCAGCGAGATGTTACTGAATTTGTAATACACCTGCATATTGCAAAAAGAATGAATAAATAGTTTGCTATTGTTCACATAAAACACTTGAGGTATTAGTGTGCTGCATGCAGGTAAAGTACTGTTGATAAGTATAAGCCTTTATATGTGATGAAAACCAGTATTACAATCCTTTTTAGATTATTCAGTTAGGTTACCAATTTGGCATAGTTCAAAAGTTTAATTAATCAAGGGGACAAACTAGTTAAAGCAATCTGAAGACAAACCTGGAAGTGTAAATTATGCTCTGGAATAACATCAGGTTTCTCCAAGACAAGCACTGGTCGTCCAGCAATGTCAAGATGTGAGTACTTCACCTGCACCAAACATCACTTGTATTACAACGATGAATAGGATGGGCTAGCCGTTCAGTTACATATCATCCAGTGAGGAACCACCTCTTGCCATTGCTTTGTTGGAAATGGAACTGAAACATCAATATCCTTTGAACCTTCGGGTAGAACAACCTTGTTCAAAAAAAAAAGATAAAATTAATGTGAAATTATTAAAAAAATGGAAGCAATTGCATGGATAAAATTAATTGTGATTCAAGTTCAGTGAAAGATGGCCAAATTCATGTTTTCTCATATGTTATATGTAACCATGATTAAAGGATCTAGAGCCTGGATGTTACCTACAAAAAGGAAATTGTCAACTCATATGTAAACTATGTTTAGAGTCTGCAATTCTGGACCAGAGGACCTATTCTTTTTTGAACGCTGAACAGTGCAACTCAATAAATAAAAGAGAAGGGAAAACATGCAAAACTAAATTCTTGAGGATATGGGTTTAATGCAACTAGCTGCATACCTTTACAATAAGCTTTTCTATGAGAATCTCTTCCACTGGAGAACCAAATGTGATATTGAGAAATCGCTTTCCATCAGAAGTGAAAACAAAATCTTGAAGAGGTAAACCATAACCAATGGTAAAGGTTGTTTGCCAACCACCAAACAATGGAAACCTGGGTTCAATTTCGAGTTGGGTCTGCGATAAGATTGTTGGACATGTTATTCAACAAGTTACACTCTATTTGCACTTGTTAGGAACATTAAACCTTGATATAGAGATGAATAACAGCAGTACCTTCTTAGAATCACTCCACAAGTGTGACGTCGAAATGTTACCGATTTCATCCCTGTAACAAATAGAGTGGGCCGTTGGAGGCAATCTAGCAATAAGATGCCTAAATGACGAAACCCCTCTCACATATGGTCTAGATTGGTAGTCAATCCTGCAAATAGGAACATGAAGTTAGTTCCTTCTGGACATGAATTCTCACCAAGTTATGAGTTGGGCTACTTAAAGCACAAGTTAGAACAGAGACAAACCTGGAGAATTCGCCCTTAAGTCTGGCACCACCATGAGCAATGTTGTAATGTTCAGTAATCTGTACATTCCCCCAGTGGGATATCTCTATCTCCCTAACAAGTTCCTTTGCAACTGCAAATGGGTTGTTGTTCTCAAAGTGGACAATAACAGGGGAGTAGGAAAATGGGGGAAGGTCTTCAAACGGTCCATATTTTAGCTCAGAATCCACAAGTTTTGTATTTGCATACTTTGTGTATGATTCAACCCTTCCACCAGGCAATCTGATACTGAGTGTCTGGACCTTAACAGGGTAAGGTGACAGATAGTGAGAGCTATCCTGAAATACAACAAGCTGCGATTCGGCTTGGGTGATCTCTTCTGGGAATGGTTGGAGAGAGTGTGTAAATACAGTCAAGACATCTAAGTGAAGGATCTTCCCCTTTTGCAAAGGTTTGTGTAAAGATACTGAAAAGAACGTTAGTTCTGGGGGAACTCCAGAAGGTTGAACAGTTTCAATCGGAAGAACAACACTTGGACCCTTCACTTTTCCCTCGGTACCAAATGCTCTTATCGCTGCCAAGTTCTTTGCTTGAATATTGGGAAAAGCCAGCAAGACTTTAGAAACAGGCTCTGACACGACATTTTCAACCTAAAAAAATGGAGGCTATATAAGTAACAGAAGAATTCCATCATAGCACATACAAAGCCCATTAAACACAGGGAAGCACTTGCAAAAACGTGTGTGTTCCACAACAATAGAATGGTTTTAGACTTCTAGTAAGTGCTACGAAGGTATCTTAGAACTATGCAGATCAGCCAAAGAGTCCACAACCATCTACCATATACTGGCAAAAATCCGCAAGACATGAATCTGTTACCAGTGAGCAACGAGTAAGCACTAGCATGAACTAATCAAGGACTCAGACTCATAAAATGTTGCTCAACAATTTTAGAACTACAGAGTGATGTAGGTGGTTCCAGGGGTCGGTACCGGCAACAGTTCTCAAGACATGGGACCAGACATGTTTCAATTCTGATAATAAGGATTTGTTACCAGTGACCAGTGAGGCAGTAACCACTAGCATGGACTAACAAATGACTCAGATGCCTGAAATGCCAACTCCATGGACACATCGCATCATGTTAATGTCAACCATGCTAAGGAGACAAGCTACAAGAGTTATACATACAAAATCACCATGAATTAGGAAGCTCAACATGTCACAACGGTGAGCTGCACGATTAAATTTCCACTTAGCAGAAGCAGAGCCCAGCAACATACATACCTTGAGCGAAGTGAGGACGCGGACGATGTGAGAAGTCAAATCAACCTGCAACGACAGAGAGGAATCCACACACGCACACATCAACATCAGATCCGAGACAACTGCGGCGGGTCCTGAGATCTGGGGAGGAAGGCGACTGACTGACCTTGCGATCTGCCCTGGAGATGACCAGATCGGCGCGTACGGCGGAGGCGGAGGCGCCGGCGAGGAGTAGGAGGAGGAGCGCGGCGAGGCGGGGCGGCGGCGCCATCCTCGGCGGCCAGATCGCGCCGCGGAGGTGTGTGTTGGGCGGCTTCGCGGCGAGATGGATGGGGGGTTGCACTCTGGAAGAAGAAGAAGAATTAAACCCTCGGGCTCGGTGGAAGAAGAAGGAGACCGACTCGTGCGAGACCCGGGCCGGGCCGGACCGGACCGGTTTGTTGCAACTTCTGGCCCGTCCGGCTTGAGCCGCACCACGGGCATTCTTTCTCGCTTCACCGATTCACCCTCTTGCTCTCTCCGCCAATATCCCCCGGCGTCTCGCTCCTATCTCCGGTCTCCGGCGGCTCCGGCGCCGCTGCTAATCCTTCGTTGTGCTGCTGTAGACCTTGCAGTGGGACGTCCTCAGCGCCGCCGTGGGGGTCCTGCGTGCGCCTCCCCGCACCTCGACGGCCTCCTCTGCGGCTACCCCGACCTAGCTCGTCGCCAGTCGATACGCCTCGCGGATTGATAGAGAAGGACAAGGCGACTCCGTAGACGCCCAGTCCCCACGCGCGGCCGCGCCATGGGCGCCGAGGCCACCCAGATCAGCGCCTTCGCCGCCGCAGCCGCCCACGCGCTCTGCTTCGCGGGCCTCGCTGCCGCTCACTCCTTCGCTGGCCGCGGCGCCCTCATCTCCGACCCCGCCCTCGCCCTCCGTCTCCTCGTGGTACGCCCCCACTTCCCCCTCTCATCACCGCCTCGCTCGCTCCCACGTATCTCCTGACCGGGACAATGTTTTTCTCCAGGTCTGTGAGGCGCCGCTTGTCATCGTGGTGTTCAGTTTGCTCCGGCGAGATCCCGAGCGCTGCTCGGTGCGTGCCCGACCTTTACATCAATTGATTCTTCCTAGTAATTTCGTACCGACTGCGGCTTCAAGTTGATTTTGTTCAGTTATAACTTATGAAGTGATTTTGTTTCTTCAATTGCAGCTCATTAAGGCGGCTGCACGTGGATTGCTTGGCCTGCCCATAGGTTAGCTCTCCTTGCTGTGTTTGCATTTGCACTGTGATGTTTCTATCTAGTGTGAAGCACGTCAGTACCTGTAGGATAGCACAGCAGGCCTCCGAATGCATTACCAAAATCATTGCAACAAAAAAATGCATTACCAAAAGGAAAGCCTCACTGCTGGAGATCTGGGTCATTAGCCAGTAGGCTTGCTACCAAAATATGCAGATGCAGTAATATAGCTGCATAGGTTGATTTTCTCTTTTAAAATAACAATAACTGGCGTTGAGTTATTTAAGATCTGCCTATCGCTTTTAGTTTATTTATTCTTATGTTACACTTTTTTCACTGCCAGGAGCATTCCTAAATGCATTTGGTGCGATTGTTCTTGGGGCACCTGTTGGAATCAAGTAAGTGCCGACAAGGATGTTTTGATCATTGTTACTCCCTATGGTAGACACTAGGTAGGAGTCATGCCTAGAATGACCGTTTATATTATATATCTGATTTTAGCAACATTTGCAAGAATGTTTGAATTCACATATAAAAAACACATACCATTAGTACACTATCTTGATGGCATTTCACGTTTGCAGGTATTGGACAGCAACAACCTATTGGTCGCTTCTTATGTCATTGTTCACAGTATGTGGCATTTTCTCTGCTTTACTTATTGTAGACTGACTGCTTGAGCACAACAAGATTGACAACTGGAAACCGACACAGTTGGCTGATCTTGTGCTCATGTATCCAGGAAATTTTGATTTACCATTCCATACTTGTATATTTGAAACATGACAAGCTAAATGCATGAAATTGCAGTTTGTTCCCGCAGCATGTGTGTTCGGAGCTTCCAAAGTCGATTGGCAGAATGTGCTTTCATATTCCGCGTATATTCCTGACTCCTAAATAAGTTTCTAATGTGGGAAGTTCATTAGGTGGAGATGTTTTGTGTATTTTCCAAGCTTACCTGATTTTGCAGGGTTTTTTTGTTTTCGCATGCCAGTTATTGCACATCGTCCAATGTTGTGGACTGCATGATCTCTGTACCATCTCATGGAGCTGTCATAGGAGCATGGCTCGGTGCTTGGCCTATGCCCCTTGACTGGGAGAGACCTTGGCAGGTAACGCTACTGATTGTGACTCTCATGCAGTACGTTGTTAGCTACCTATGTGAAAACAGAGTATCATTGAGAGAACATGATCATCTAGAGATTTGTGTATGTTCAGTACTAACTGTTAATTTGTCTGATAATATGTTGTGGTGCTGCTGTTGTTTGACTACTCGGTACTCGATAGCACGTTTGTTTGGAATATTTCATGTTTTCTATCATGCATCCTATTTTTGGTTAAGTATTTAGTGGCACATGGATGAGGCTTACTTTTCTGAGCCTTACAATTAACCATCTGTTCTCATTGTCACCACCTCACTTTTGCAACTCATGATTTTCTTTGTTCTCATATTCCTTAGGAATGGCCAATATGTGTCACTTATGGTGCGGTTGCTGGGCATTTGATTGGCATGCTAGTATCTCTGATCCTTATAGTTGCTCACAAGAGAAGAGTTCGTGTCAAAGCTGACTAGCCTATGGATGATGAGTGCCCTTCTTCCTTTTCATCTTTCAGTAATGATTTATCGATATTATACTGTACATTATCTTTACCTCTTTCCAAAAAAAATATGTACTTGTTGATTAGATTCCCTGTTGAGGGATGTGCTGATGCCTTCCAATAGTTTCATCCAGGTGATACATTATTGGCACCCAGTTTTCCTTTTTGACAGCTATAGATTATTTTCTTAGTGTAATTTGAATGGTTGTCATTTGTTTTTTTTTATAGTGAGCAAAGATGGTGTTTGCTTTGTTGATTTGATGGTAGTTTATTTTTTGAGTCGGTGAAATTTCCGATCCTTATTGTATCAATCATCACATATTTAGCTCCTATGTTTGCTATACATTGAACTTCATCAATACAGAAACTTGTCTCGTCACCGTTGCATGCTGAAGGAAAAATCAGCACTGGCTATATCAGTGTCAAGGGCTGACGATGAGGCGGACCTCCTCCTGTCAGAAGGGTCTAGTCTGTGGGGTGGATGTGGATGCGATGTGTGCACAACCTGCGCAACCGGATACATGTCCATAGCCTCGTGCTCGGCCCTTGGCGAGGTTGGTATGCTTTGGGGATCTTCTGACCGCATCCTGTTCTTGTGGAGCAGATGCACCGGCGATGAGCCTTGGCTTGGTGTTGCGTCACCGATCATCTGCGCCATGAATGCGTCTGCATCCCGGGTCTTCTTCTTCTCCCTTGCTGTGTTCCTCCAATTCGTCAGTGCCTTGGCCGTCTGCTCATCGAAGATGGCCCTCTTCATGTTTGAGCCCATCTACAAGCGAGCGCTCACATGATTATGGTTGTTCCTATTCTCTCCAGGAGCAAAAAGATTTTATCGAGATTCTCATACAAAATGTACCTGTGTGACTAGTGCATAGAGTGGGAAGGTGATGTAGCTGCACAGAACCTGAAGAGCTACCCCCACCACGACCTTCATGATGCTCAGTCCCATGTTTTGATGGTAGCATTTCTTCAAACCGGGTGTGAACTGCGAGAGAACAGCCAGAACAGCTCTGTCATTGCAGTTCAGCAGACAGTACACAGCACCTGGCGTCTTTTTTTACCAATAATAACTAACATAGAAGTATCTCATACCAGTGCCCAGACGAAATGCGCCATCTGAAACGCGTTCTGGTGATTGATTCCATCGGCAGCAGCAGCAACCACAGGTTAATGTATGTTAGTAATGGCACGTCTATCCCCTCTCTTTTATATATAGATTGAGTAATTGAATGTGGTGAGGTTTATACTGCACATGTACCTGGAACAGTGTCAAATGTATGAGGAACAGGACCCAATCAGGCCGTTTGAACCAGAAGAACTTGTTGCTTGGTTCAACGACAGGAGCCCCCTTGATGACGCTTGCCCGATCCTGGATCTCCTGGGCCATCTCCATGATCACAATCTCTAGCTTGGTTCCAACCAGCAACAGGATCTGTGGACACAGACAAATGACATATGCCAATTAGTTAATGCCATTCTGCAATTGGGGTTTGGCTATTGCTTTCGACAAAGAAATCCGCACTTACGACGAAAGGGACGAAAGAGATCCAGATGAGCGTGTAGATCCCTATTAGCAGAAAAGGAAGAATGAAAAGGTTGGAAAATGACGGCGGATACGAGACAATTCAACAAAGTTTGAGGAGCAACGGAGATTAGGAAGAGGGTTAGGATTAGGACAAAAGAGCCGCACCGTTAATATCAAGGAAGAGCGTGAGAACCGCCACGAACCACAGCGGGAGGCTGCGAAAACAAGCCAAATGCGTCAAGATCCATCCATCCATTCCAAGGACGTTGCAAATAGCAATAGCATATGGAACCAACGGCTATTTAATTAGTATGTATATGTGAGTACAGAGAGACAGAGAGAGGAATGGGACCTGATACCGACGACTACTTTGAAGTCGTCCTCGAGTGACCTCTTGATGTATTTGTGGAAGTCGAACTTGCTGTTCTGCGACAAATGCGCCTGCGCAGCAAACAACAACAAGAAGAAGAAATTACATGTAATCCTTGTGCTGTGATAAAACATTATAACGTCTAATGTCAGATTTGAGTATAGTAACTTCAGAAGCTGCGCTCCGTTGCAGCAACGGTGAAGAGAGGTTCGAGATGGGTTAATGAATTAATTACATTGATGAAGCCTTGGCGCATGGTCAGGTAGTCCACCTTGGTGACTGACCCGAAGAACTGCCTGAAGAACGCCACCTGACATCGAAAACATCACAACCACAAGAAGAGGATCAAAAAGGGTTGCAAGAATCAACCATATATGATGATATAACGTATCAGGTTCAGGAACTCACGATCCATCTGACGCCAGGAGTGCTGGAGAGGCCCATGTGCCGCTTCACGAAGGACGTCTGGTGCGTGAAACGGAACCGCGAAGGATCTGCAGGAATCGAAAAGCAAACACATCAAGCTTGCTGCACTCAAACTCTGAACAACAGCAATGCATCAGGTTCAGAAAGAAAGAAAAAAGACTGTGGTGGATTCTGACCATTTGCGAACTGATACTCCAGTGAGGTTGTCTCCGACTCCCATTTCTTCCATTTCTTCATCTGCACGAAACAACGACAAATACGCCGGAGCAGGAAAAAAGATTAAGGACCAATAACAACAGTTCTGCAGTGGGAATTAATTACTCCCTACGATCCATATTACTTGTCAAAATATTACATGTATCTAGACGCTTTTTAAACATAGATACATTCATATTTGCACAAATTTGAGACAAGTAATATGGATCGGAGCGAGTAACAGTTTTGTTTGCACTGGAAGTCTGATGAAAGAAACCAATGTGATACGCTACGCCTGCAGTCAGACGCAGTCACTCAGAAACTCACCTTGAGACGCCCTAGAGCCATGGTGGTGACGCTGTAGAAGACATGGAAGACGGCGAGCACGAAGATGAATATGTGCAGCTGGTGCATGCTGCTTGCAGACATCAGCGCCACCTTGCCCTGCAACAAAGATGAAAGATACAAAGACAAAGTTATTATCGACCTCATCTTCCTCGTTCCTTCTGTAAGCAGAGGCTCTGTTTCGTCCCGGCTTCTGCAGCTGATGACGTCGATGGTCGCTCACCTGGCTCGCACAGGGGTCAACTCCGGGCGCGGCGGCCAAGAACCGACGGTGGATTTCTTCCTGGAACCAGAGTAGCCTCCGGCGGCCGTTGTCCTTGCCTTCGTCGTCGGCGTCCTCGGCTGCCACTGACAGCTTGCACGGTAGCATGACGCTGCCGGCCTCCTTGGAGATGCATATCTTGGAGATTGGCGTTTGCCCCACGGTGAGGAGCAGGGAAATGAAACCCATCAGCATCAGCTCTGCAGGCCGTGATAGAAAATTAGCTAAAGCCAGGCATGATCCCAGTCCCAGCGCGACAAAAAAATGGAAGTATATTTGTAACTTCCATTTCAGAAACAAGTTGCCTGCTGATATGTTCGGACCGTTTGAATTCGATTGCCGGTGTAAATTTTCGTACTATATGGAATCTAGGTAGGAACTGAAACCGAATCATCTGCGTGCAAGACAGAGGCTGCTAGTGCGCACCTGCTTTGATCTTCTCGAGCGCCTCGGCCACGGCCTTCTTCTGCCGCTTCTGGAACCACTGCAATTAAGATTACACACAGAATCAACCGATGGTCAGCACAAGCTAGAGCTAACCTCCAGAAACCAGAATTAGCAGACGTGCGTATTACATGGCCGAGCTTGTGGAGCGCGTGCTCCAAGGCGAGGGAGAGGAGTATCATGACGAGGCAGACGACCGCCACCGCCCACGTCGGCGTCTGCGGCAGCTCCCGCCCTACCGCCGGCCCCGCCATCGCTCCTCTCACGCCCTCTACCTGTCTTCACCTGATTCCCCAACGCGCGACAATCCCAAGTCGCAACCACCAAAAAACAGCCCGGCAGAAAGGCAACGCGAGACCTCTTCTCCGACCGTCGTCAGGCCTCAGCAAAAGAGCAAATTAAGCCCAACGAACGAACGACAAGACAAGCACGTATGTACGTGCAGCAAAGTACAGTAGCTTTGAACGAGCACTGCACCAGCCGCGCGAGCAGCTGGGTTCCGTAACTACGTGGCCGGCCGCAGCAGGCGCAAAAGCAAAGCAAATCAAAGCAAAAACGCACGCGCGCTACGTGTAGTTGCGTCCGGAGCGCGGGGGCTGTGCTGTGGGTGTGTCTGGCTGGGCGTGTCGTGGCGAGGCGGCAAACCGGGCGGGCGAGAGAGTGTTTTTATCGGCTCCGGGGGGGGCGCGGCCGCGTCAAAGCGCGTATGTGGAGGGATTGCCGGCGCAAGGGTGCCGGAGCGAGACAGCTGATCGGTTTCGGGGGCGATTCCGCGCTGCTTTTGGGACGAAACACCGTGAGATACTATGTTTTTCTTGCGGTTGGAATGGATCCGGGGTCGGGTCTCGGGTCAATCTATCGGGTGCGGTGGTTGAATTCGCCTACGAACGTACGCAAAAGCCAGCCTGATGGGTGCTCGGCCGGCACCGGGGTCCCCATCTCGGTATCGCCGTATAGCTATTAGCTGCAGGCAGGACAAATGTTCTCTTAACCCATGACGAGGGCCGGTGTTTCTATATTGCAGCCAGTGTTATCGGTCGGGCTTATTAGCGGGGACGGAGAGTTCGTTGGGACTTTTCATTTCACGGGAAAGAGCGGCGCAAAAATACAAGGGCCCCCCGACCGAATTATGTGACGTGGGATTCCCTTTCCGAGTAATCTAGTGCTTTTTTTATTTTTTTTGAGAAGAACGTTCCACGACAAAAGCTTGTAAAACATACCACGTTGCGACGACTTGCGTACGTGGACGTCTAGGTGGCATGAGTTGAGTTGGATCTGCATGCTGTTTTGACTGGTTTTGTTTTAGAGTACTCCGTAGTGTACAATCCTACTGTTGACTGCTAGTATGTGGTCGGTTTGTGTGTTTGGATGGAATAGTCCACGGCCCGCCAAGGGCTGTCTATGGTGGTGGGGGAAGCTAGCTGCGTCCTGGTGGAGTCCATTCTAGTGGACTACGGGTCTCAGACCGAGTCAACGAAAGCATTCAAGCATCCGGCTGCTACGAGCAATAAGTGTGCAGGTTTGAACATCTTACTCCAGCGGTTATTGCGACGATCAGTTACCACGAGTGCTTGATAAACAGACGGGATCAAGTCTCGCCCGGCGAAATTCGGACCAATTCCAATCGGAAAAACTGTTAATTTTACTGTTCAACGAGACAAACTGACAAAGAGTTGGATAGGTGTAATGTGCGTATCAAACGGAACCTGTTTGAGAACACGCACCGTTCCACGGTTCCACCGAGATATTTCGACTCACGCGTCACGAGCGCGAAAGGTAACAGGAAACGAATTAATTGAGCTTGATGATCAAGCCCAGTAACGGGCCCATACGTCAACAAGCGAGCCAGGAAATAACTGAAAGCGTGACCCTTTCGTGTGCTTAGTACGAGTATAATGCAGCGACTTCTAGAATTTCACGAATCATCTTGCCCGGTACAAGGATTCTCAAAAAAAAAAAGTAAAAAAAAAAATCTTGCCCAGTACAGTATTTATGATATCGGTCGTTCTTTCACGTAAGCCTTTGGATCAACGTATAACCGTCATTATCCGCAAAAAAAAAAGTCTAACCGTCGTTATCCTGAATCACAGCCACACCCTTCCAACAAAAAAAACCAATATTTACCAAATTTAGTATAATCATCCTAGATCGACTAATTAGTGGTGTGCAATCTTAGGTAACCGCGCGAGATTCTTCAGGAAATACCAAACAACTAGCTAAAATTGCAAGACGTCAATATGATGCCGGAATGACTGCTGATAGACCTTAAACTTAAAACTCAGCGCACGAGAATACTTGGATACGGGGTCTTTTCGTTCCAGGACAAAACTTGCACAACACAACCTCGTACACACACATACACGTGTTGCACACGTGTCGGCAGCTGGCACGCGTGGAAGCCCACGCGAGACCGCTGCTTTTGACTGTTCCGGTCGCGCGACGGGAGAAAATTCGCCATTGAAGGATGGAAAGACTGTGTTTCGTACCATGAATAGTACTGCTAAGCTTAGAACGGGTCGAGCTGGGGGAGTCAGTCGGCCCATCGTGTGAAGTCAAGTGCAGCCAACCAGGGCATCAGAGCGTGAGAGGCGATGGCCACGGCCAGCGCTCCGGGCGAGTTTAATGGTGGCGCTGCCGACTGCCGTTTGCCCGAGGTAATCGATGGGATAGCTTCAAAACCCCGGAGAACTCTGACCGGTTCGGGATGCCAGACGTAGACGAATTAACAGACGGCAGTTGCCCTAAAAAAGAGAGAGAGAGACGGCAGTTCAGAGGTTAAAAGATGGCAGTTCAGAGTTTGTTCCTTCTTCTGATGGACTGAAAAATTGTTCGGCATTTCGGTGATGATCAGCTCCCTGAGGACGTGTTTGATACCGGCTCGGCGCCAACTTATCAAATGGGTTTTTTTAGATCATTTGAAATTAAAATTTGAACACCAATCTCCGGGTCAACTATGGCACTGTGCGTGACCCGCGGCACTGGCGTATACGGTTGACAAAACTGGGGTACTCCGTTCCTAGATACTTGTCAAGAAGTGTGAGAAACAGACATGCGCGCTGATAAATCTAACGACCCCCGGAAATTCATGATGATGTGGAGGTTTCCTGCAACTTGTTCTGCACCAAGACATATCCGTCCGTTCGTGTTTATGGCTTCGTATACACGGTCAGGGGCCCTCGCAAAGCCAATAGATTAATAGGAAAAGTCAGAGGAATCACTTTCGTGTCACTCTCTCACTCCGATCCCAGCGTTAAATCTCGCTGGCCGGGCTCCTACAGTTATTACGATGTGGAAGCCTCCTTATTAGGGAAGATCTTTCTTTTCAGCAGAGTACTTATCTCCAGTACTACTAAATTTAGCAAATTACTCCTGGAGGTTTGGAGTGTCTCGAAAAAACAAACATTTTTCGCCAAAGGAAAAATAGATCCTGCTGCACCAGAGGTAAAGGAATAGAGTAATGTGTTGGGCGCGAAGGATAATATACCAATATTAGCTGCAGGTATTCATGGGCACCTGGTGGTTCAGGGATCAGGACCATCGCTCTCGTATCACTCTCTCGCGTCTTATCCCGGCGTTGAATTTCGTAGCTGGCGTGCTGGGTGTCTGATCGTGAGACGTACTACTTGCGCTCATAACTGGAGCCTGGGTGGTGCTGAAGGTGTCGGCTGCTTCTTTTTCTTACCGCAGATTAGAGGTAACTAACTCGTAATAATAATTGATCGGGGGAGCCTCGATCGTGAGACGTGATGGCGACTGGCGCGGCCCATTGGTGTATACGGGCCCTTTGTTGAACAACAAGGCTATGGAAGCAGTGTATGCTGCACTACCAACTGGGCCTACATTGATGGGCTGTTCAAACTACACGGCTTTACGGCCCAAAGGAATCTGCAGCCCGGACAACAGCGTTTTGCGCGAGTTCTTTTACTCCTCTGTGTTTCCGGCCGCGGCGGCTCTGCCGTTATTCGAAGCCAAAATCCTTTTCTTTTCTTCAGGAAAGAACAAAGGTTTCGTTGTCTGCGCCGAAGCGCAGATGGAAGCACCTGGGAGCTGACACGTTACGCGCGGGGGCCCTGATCATGAGCAACGTCCGCGGCGATGATAACAAACCCAAAGCGGTTGCGCCGCGTACGCAGATCGTCGCGACCAGAAGCAGCAGCATCACAGCAGTCAGCAGCTTGGGTTTTCCGGCAATTTCTCCCCGAAAGCTGCAGGCGTTTACAACCGTTTCTCGTCGCGCCCTGCAAGGCTGCAAACACAAGAAGCACCGCCGGAGACACGCAAATACAGTCACCGGCAGGAGGCAATTTCTTTCAATCTTTCCTTGCTTTTCAACTCAATTTTCTGTTGCTCGCGTCGCCGCTCCGCGCATTTGTTCCAGAGGAGGTTGTGATCGAGTCGCTTGATGCATGTTTCTTCTGCCAGGTAAAAGGAAAGGAGGAGCAATATGAGGTTCTGGTCTCTGTTGGCCGTGGCATGGATGCCTGTTCTGCAGGTCCTCCTCGCAGGCTTGCTTGGAGCCTGCCTCGCGTCCAGCCGGTTCAACGTCCTCACCTCTGACGCTCGAAGGCACATAAACAAGGTCGCCCTATTCTTGAATCTAAATCTAACACCCACTCATTCCCATACAGTGACAAAAAAAATCTTTTTTGTTGTTTTACATTTTGCAGGTTGTTTATGTTGTGTTCGTCCCATCGCTCGTCTTCTCAAGCTTGGCAGGCACCGTCACGCTCAAGGACATCGTTTCCTGGTTCGAACTGGCCACCTGCGAGCTTATTTACACAGATTGGTGAATAGTAGTATGATGTTTGATTTACTGAACTTGATGAGTTAAGGTGGTTCATGCCAGTGAACATGGGCATCATATTCCTGATTGGGGCAGCTCTGGGTTGGCTGGCTGTGAAGGTCCTGAGGCCAGGAGAACACATGCAGGGACTTATCGTTGCTTGCAGCTCAGCAGGCAAGCTATCTCTTACATAGAATTGGGCCGTTTTATTTTAGAAAAAAAATCAGTCAAGATTTGTAAATGCTAAGCTAAGTTGCATGCATATTTTTCAGGTAACTGGGGAACAATTCCTTTGATGATTGTTCCGGCGATCTGCAACGAGGAGGACAGCCCCTTTGGTGATGCCAGCACCTGCAACTCCCTCGGCCTCTCCTATGTCTCGTTATCGATGGCGGTAAGGCTGTCCTCCCCTGATTGATTCTGTCGAGGCTATCATGGTACATTTTGGATTCATAAATGTTTCATGCAGCTCGGAAATTTCTACATATGGACTCATAGCTACAGCGTCATGAAGAGATCTGCTCAACTGTACAAGAAATCTCATAATAATCACCTTCCAACTAACATAAGGAAAGAAGAAAATTCAGGAGAAGATGCAAATGGTCACTATAGGGCTTTTCTTCCCCAACCATCTGGAGAATTCTGCGAGGATGTTAGGAGTTCCATTGTACTGTAAAGATTTGAAGAGTGCAAGTGATGAACAAATCTTAACTTCTGTGAGTTTTGATTGTAGGTCAGTTCTGGCTTGCCTTCTAACCAGCTTGCAAGTAGCTACATGTACTACTTAAGAAGAGCAAAGGATTTGTTAGTAGAGATGCTGAATGAACTATGGTCACCTCCCAGTGTTGCTGCGGTATGTGACCTGCTTTGCACCATCATGAACTCTTGAATTCAGATATAACTCCTACCACTCTGCAGCTCATAGGGTTTGCTATCGGCACAATCGACAAGCTGAAATCACTTGTTACGGAAGAAGATGGCCCTCTTCGAGTAGTCCTAGATTCGGCAAAGTTACTAGGGTGAGTCTAAACAACAGCAGCGCTGCTTCATCTTTTATTTAAGGCTGCTGCATCTTTGATGTCAATCTGCTGCTGACCTTCTTTTCTGGGATGACACCCCCAAACTTGGGAGCAGAGGTGCTGCAATACCGTGCACTGTCCTCATACTCGGTGGGAACCTTACAAAAGGTACAGTTCAGCCATTGTCTAACTTTATCCATCCCTTCCATTCCATGTTTACAAATTTTCTGCACGGCCAGGCAGGGGCAGGACGTTGATGAAGCCTCTGGTAGTCGTGTCGATCATCGCGATACGCTTCGCCATCCTCCCCGCCTGCGGGATCGGCGTGGTCAAGGCGGCCGGCGAGCTTGGGTTCCTGCCGAGATCCCCCCTGTACCACTACGTGCTCCTGTTGCAGTCCACGGTTCCCCCAGCCATGAGCATCGGTATGCAGAGTTACAAGATATTCTGCTGATGAGTGTGTTGGGGCGGCTGTGTTCTGAGATGCGGTTTCTTGGATGCTACAGGGACAATGGCTCAGCTGTTCGATGTTGGGGAAGAGGAGTGCTCGATCGTCTTCCTGTGGACGCACCTGGTTGCCGCCATGGCGCTCACGCTCTGGTCCACTGTGTTCATGTCACTCGTGTCATGAGCCCGTATATCCATCCAGCTGAAAGCACTCGGCAGTTGTTGAGTTGTGACAGCATATGACAACGGTGCTCAATCTTCTTACAAGTCCATTCAGCACAGGAGAACATTGCATCAGCACATCTTTAATGTGTTCTAGCAATGCTTAGTGGCAGATCGAGTCGACCATGGAAAGAAACATTGATTTGCAAGTAAATGTGATGTAATGGGCATAATAAAAGCTCTTCCGTAAAAATAGAGAATTTTAATCGATTCTGTAAAGAGAAATTCCATGCGCCTATTTTGGTAACGTCAGAAAATCACCAATATTGAAAGAATTGACTCAGGATACAATGTTACAGTGAAAAAATATGGATGCACTAATATTACAGTTGATTTGTACATTTTCATAAGAGGGTGAGCTGCAGCTTTGGGCGGTGAGGCTGAGGCTCGACCACTTCCATATGGATCATAACACTCTGCAACACAGCATAGCTTATGTTTGCTCCGGGCTTGGTTACTTTCTGGTGCACCTCGTCTACTACCCAATCAGCCCCTTTGTCTCCCTTCGCTGTAAGGTAGATGGGCCCTTCTATGCCAAACCTGTTCAGAAGAAACATAGAGAGAGCAGATGATGTTGAAGTAGTTATTTTGCAGGGAAGCATTTGGCAAAAACTAGAACTCTCCCTGGTTGAGAACAAGAAAAAAAAACATAGGGCTGTTCCGTTCATGCCCTGCAAGAACCTTAACAAAAACTGGTCACTACCTAATCCATGGCAGGACAGAAATGATAGTGAAGTAAGGGAGATTGCATTGCAACTACTCACCAATAGTTGGCAAAATAGACAGGTTAGTGTTGGGTTTCAGGTCAAGACATAAAAAAGTTACTATACATGCAGGCCCACATATCTAGTATTTGTGGCTCCAAATTATATACCCAATTAGTACCATATGATCATGAGAGAGAGAGAGAGATACGTACTTTGGGACGAAGACTATGAAACCATTTGCCTTGATCTTTACTATTCTAGCTTCAGTGTCGACCGGCCTACACAGTAAAAAATGTAGCAGTATTGATAATCCTCGCAAAGACCGTTCAGAAAATATGAGTACTCCTAGAACAGACAACCATTACTTGCTACCTTCATCTTAATCATAATTCAACATACTATCTACTGCTAATTTATAACCATCTGATCCCATTGACTATTAAAATGTACCTTGTCCTGAAATATATGAGGGTGTGGAGCTCAACCGATGCTCTGCTTGCCATCTGGGCGTTTCGGTGCCTATAGTTCAAGTCTGACAAGACAATAATGTCAGCACCAAAAGTAGCACACCATATGAAGAGAGACACTGCAGTAGTGCGTTGGATTGCTTACTGTCAGCGATGCCTGTGAGTTGTGGACCATCCTGAAAGACCGGTGGAAGTTTTGCAATATCTAAAGCAGCAGCTAGCAACCTATGGACAACAACATCTGCAATGAATGGGACATAGAATCAGACACAGCGTTTGTAATTTCTAGGCTTCCTATGCTTCTACAGCTTAGAATTGTATAAATAACTAACTACAAGCTTCATGCACAAGAGGGATGCTAGACCATCCATGTGTAATGCATGTTTGTGGATGAAATTGCTTCTCTGTCCTTTAACAGTGTCTTATATAGTTATATAATCTACACCACGTTACAAAAACAATCATTTTGTACAAAAGGTTCATGCAAATAATTATTCCAACTGAACTTTCCCACTAAGTTAATTAGCTCATAGGCAGGACAAGAAATAAATCAAATAATCAAGTGAAGGGTTCGAGAACAAAAAGAATTAACCAAGTGAATTACTCTCTATGTCCTACAATCATCAATCAATTTCAAATATAGTATCTTTGAGCATCAAATCATCAAAGAGCAAAGGAAAATTAACCTGCATATCTGCGAATAGGAGAAGTGAAATGAGTGTAAAGAGCAGACGCGAGACCGTAATGGTAATACTCAGACAAGCTCAAATCTCCACTGCAGAAATAAACTGCCTGCGTGTTGCAAAAGGGAAATTATATGGATAATTGGATATAGTAGCAATCAATAAGCCAGAATGTGGCAATATATATGTCTTACTTGTGTCATGCATCTAGTTGCCAAAATTCTGATAAGTTTGTTGAAGTATGGGTCGTCTCTCTGCATGTCAAGCAGTAACGATGCGTCAGTATAAAAGTCCAAACAAATATTTACCCTGCTACAATGAACTGTAAAGTAAAATAATACAGGTCATTCTCACCTTCGCGTTATCAAGTGAATCAGCTAATGCTTTTGAGGATGACACGTCCAGATTTAGGCCAACAGAAGAGGCAGTACGAAGTAATGGCTCAAGCATCTCCTTTGTTGGGCTAGGATGACGCCTGATGCATATTATAAAGAAGGCAGGCTCAGAAAAGGTGAGGAAGCAAAATGATATGGCAACTTCAGAAAAGAACTAGTATGTTTTCTGAAAGCACTACATAAATATTCAGAAAATAGCAGTCACGAATAAATATATAAGCGATTCCTTGGCAAGGATAAACGGTAGTCAAACACGACTTTTTTTCCTCATATCTGCCAATATGTTCCAAATGGCAATTTTGGTATTATTGAGAATGAGTTCATGAACAACTGTATCTATGCAACATGGTAAATATACAGAGACATGACAATCGTAACAATTTTTGGCATCCTGCCTCATTGGAGAGGTCGCCAAGTGTACTCAATTATGAATAACATGCGATCAATATTTCTAAGGTTTTTTTTCCTATAGATTCAGGTATGTTTGACTGCACAAAATACCAGAATGGTAACCTACAGATGACCTGAAACAAGATAAAAGAACAGAACAAATGTGTACCTTAGCAATGAGCACAAGGGGTAGTGCTTCAAAATCTTCTCTGCAACAGAAACATTTGCTGCCAGCATAAACTCTTCAATCATTTGATTTGCCTCACGAATTTGATAGATTCCTGTTCAAGTTGAGTGTGAGGAGTACTTCATCTTTAGAAATATAGAGATAGCACACCAATCCGGTTTACAAATATACAAACCTATGTCAAGAGGATCATGAGTTTCACTATCAATTTCAAATTTGACTTCTGCAGAAGCAAGAGTCAGAGCCCCTCTTTCGCAACGTCGGTTTCTCATTATCTGTATAAGCATTGACAACATAAGCCAAAAATAATATTCAGTAGGACATAATAATGGACAGGAATATTTCTAGCACCGCAAGATAGGATAACAGAAGAGCAAACCTTTGCTAATGAATTTAAGTTTCGCAAGTCCACAGTTAGCGGATCGACCAAACGGCTGCAAATTCAGGGGCAAAAAGCCAAAAAGTAATCTAGTTTATTTAACGTTTTTAACCTGTAGGCCAACTAAGATTTCTACTTTCACATATAAGTATGCTCAAGCTGAGAAAGTCAAATGACAGGAAGTACCTGTCATCCATTCTTGCTTGGGCTTCCACATAAGACATTGCAGCACAAGACTTGATAACACTCTTTGTGTATCTTGAGGATATGATATCAGCATCAGGTGTCATTTCCTATATACGGAATAGTAAAAAAATCACTTCAAGGAACACAGGCACAAAATCACTTCAAGATAGTAAGATAAACAAGCATAATAGCATATAAAAAATTGTCAATTGCAGGTGATGATAATGCTCTGCTCATGGTACCGCAGCATCATAAATGAGAAGCTATATATCCTTGGAGATGTCTTTTCTTTGGGGAGAAGGACAATTTATTACGCTTCTAATCACACTGTACAAAAGTCTTGGAGATGGCTTTTCTTTGGGTAGAAAGACACCACAACTTATGTATAAACTAAGTGCGCAACAATAATGACTCAAATCATCGCAATACACTAATGAAAAAGCTTAGTGAAAGCTGAAACTGAAGACACGTGCAAAATCATTTACTATATCTCTAAGCTTGAATGTAGTTTGGCCAATATGAGTTCTAGCTAGCAGTGGCTGTAGTTGCTGGTAGACAATCGTTTTGATGCCTTCGTGCAAAACTTGGCCGGACTGTTGCACTTCTTTAGATACTTTTGGTTGGTAGGCGGTTGTCATGTCATGTGACTCATGTTCGGCTTTCTAATAAAGCTGGGCTGAAAAGCCTTTTCTCTAAAAAAAAAAGTTCTGGCTAGTAGGAGGAAGGCAACGTGTACGTCTGGTCCAAACAACAAACCTTTTCCAATAAGAGCAGAAAAACTAGTAACCACATTTAAATGTCCTTCTATATCCTACATGCTGATTCAACATCAGCACAATTTCATGAACTAGACTCACCCAAATGACGGAGAATGCCAACCTCTCAACATCAGCACGGAGAGAACAAACATCTGGAAAACAACATAATTCAGAGAAACTATCAGTCACACCTGCTAGCATGAGTATTATTAAGTTGAATATGCAATACCGTATTTGAGTTGATTCAGGAATAAAGCAATTCAGTATACATGCCATATAAATGATAGTGATACCTTCAGTTAGAGGCTTCGGAAGCATGTCAATCCGTTGCCCAACAAGATAAACAGAAGTAGCCCTTTGTGAGGCCTCCTCATCAAGGGGGGTACCAGGAAGGACAAAATTAGTGACATCAGCAATATCTAGTCAGTCTAAGTCAAGAACTGCAATCCCGCATCAATAGTAGCATTATAAAACGTGCATGGAGTAAATGAGAATGAAACATGAATCGTATGAATCTCCTTTGACAACAGATAACTTACGTGACCCATCGAAGATAAAAATTACTTCGTGGCCAGACATAAGAATGTGAGCTGCTAGCATAACAAAAACTGCATAGATATCAATTATTGCATCCGCAACGCTCAAGCCCATTTTTCATATGGAAATTAAATCAACCTATTTTCTTTTAAAAAAAACCATTCAAGTGCCTTTTAAGGTTGCATTAAAATGAGTAATCTTCTCATCGAAATGATATATGAATCAAAAGGATTTACAAATTGAGTTTTTTCCAAGCAACAATGCCGTAAGTTGTGACTAAACTATCTGTCATGTGTGGACAGCTCGAACCGAGGTAAATGCAACCCATTCTAATCACAATTGAAAAAAGTGAAGCCGTCATCAACTAAAAAGGAAGTTGAAAAGCTTAGAACACAGAATTGACTTGCATTCCAAAATTGAACTTTGTAACTAAAAAAATAAACTGACAGAGGATACGAACTCCGACTTCAAAATTCCCATTTGGAAGTGGTGTACAATGTAGTGCGTCATCAATATCCCTACAACCTAAAAGGTGGTTGAACTGTAAGAACTCAATCCAATTACAGAGATAACAAAATGGTATACGCATCCTAATTAACTGTCTCGCAAAAAAAAACTTACCAGGTGGATCCACACTAAAGACTCTCACATGACGCAAGTCTTGTCTATTAGGATTAGCCAAATCATCAGGTGATAATGACCAAGGCAAAGGTGGCAAGCAAGCAAGAACTTGCGTAGAGAAAGGTCTTGTGTTAATGTCATTCTCAATTAGGACAACCTGTTTCATGCATAAATATCAGTTAGCGTGTTAGTACTAAGTGCATGATCCTATATGCACCAACTAATTTGGATAGAGTAGAATCAACTGCAGCACCAACATAGTAATTGTAATTGTTATCCTGCATAGTACTCGGCGCAGCTGTAAATTTTAGGTACAAAAACTTGCCTCTGTTTCGGTTTCCTTGTCACCAATATCTCCTATAGTCCGGACGTAGTGTCCTGATGGGTATCGAGACAGGACATCCCATGAATCAACTGCAACGACAATCCTTTTATTTAGAAGATTCCCAAGCTGCCTAGTTTGAATACGAATTTTAGGAATTCTTCGATCTTTCGACACAAATAGAGCATGAGCAACACCCCCACTACCAGCAGGCATGGGCATTGGCTCCAAGGACCCACAATACCTGTGGTAAAAGCATTTATGCATCAAAGAACATAAAACAAACAAGAAGTTGTAATAAAAACTGAATGTTTGGTGGATGAAGCAAGTATGGACATAATCCACATTGGCATTATACAGATAGCCATGACTGCATGAATTGTGAATCTTCTCATGGCATTTTTCAGGCAAGGGTCATAATTAAAAAAGAATAGCATCCAAAATTTGTAGAAACTCACGAGTTCCAGTTCCGCTTGATGATACCAACAATCCGTCCAACTGGACGACTGGAGACAGAAGCAGCTGATGATTCAACTGTTGATTGCGTGGAATTGGTGTTCCGTGGAGCATCATCAGCACTATTTGGAACCAAATGGACATCCTCTTCATTATCATCTTCTGAAATAGCACAAACATCCATTAAATAAGAAAAATGAGATGCATGAAGAATTGAAGAACATACCATCATCATCTGCAATGAAGGACTTTGACTCATTCCATTGATCTTGTGGCAAGAGCTCAACAGCAACTATATCTCCATCAAATGCCCTGTTCATATTTGAACGACCACGAATAATAATCTCATCACCAATGCTCTCACTTCCAACATATGCTTCAAATGGATTGTAACGATTAACTCGAAGCTTCCCTTGATGGAAAATTCCGCAACGCAGACCAGATGTAATCTCTGACATAGGTTTATGCTGCAATAATATCAAGAAAGCATATATTATATGTGAAACTAGATGGTTATTGTATCAAAAATGCACAACAGAAAAATGTGTAGTTAAAAAAAACTATACCTCACTGTAAATTACTTTCCTTTTGGATGGTCTAAGATCTTCTACATCTTCCATGGTAACATCTCCACTGCTTGGGACAACGACCAAATCGAGCAAACCAGGCTGCGCAAGCGATCGTACATATGACTCGACTGGAACCAGAAATAGTTTGTTGAGGCTACCATAAAATCATTTTTTCAGTATTTTTAAGGGATTCAGCTATCAATTTATTGTGACAGAATATACAAATTATACCTGTCTCTGCATTGAGACCTTCTTCGGTAGCTTTCCGTTTGTTATCTCTATCGTTTGTAATCAACATCACTTTGGCACTCTCACCAAGATGACTTTGGTACCAACGAGCAGCAACACGAATTGCTGAATAAAAACCAAGAGCCAGTAAAGAGCATAGCATACATCAAAATTTGTATGTAATAACTGTAATGAGATGTAATATAAACCAAGATAACAAAACAAATTGGTACCTCTATCATTACGATCATTAGGGCTCTCCCCAACCATCTCTTTCACGTAAGTATCCCTGTTTTTTTTCAGTAAATTCGTAATGCTAACCTTTGTTAGAAGATATAAGTTGATATGAGCATCTTACACATCTAAAGTGACACAGGGATAAAATCTGTTGCACATAAATAAATGCATATATAATCATGTACATGCTGCTAAAGTCGAGGGGACTTGCCATACATGTATGCCGTCTGTACAGAACACCAATTGAACACAGTTTTAGGAAAGATAAAATCAACTTGCCCTCATTTAGAGAATTCACTAAATATAAGCGCCGTTACCTTATTCCTTGAATTTATTTCGTCAATTTTGAAATGCTAGTAACTTAATTATACTTCTATACCTACTTGGTGTTTTATCTGCACCATCCCATAGACTAGAAAGTTGAATTTGTTTTGCTTCAAATAGAAACATAGAAAATGCACCCGATACTCGCAGCTAACTAATCAAAACAAGCACTGGGAGAACCGAGGTAGAATTCAGGCACACCTGTGGTGCTCGTTGGTGAACACGAAGAACCTCCGCGCGGTGTTGGTGCATAGTGTTTTGATCCTGTTGTACACAGAGAGGTTCTTATTCTTCACCTCATCCAGCACCACCGACAGCACGACAACATCCTCAATCGCTGGATTCTCCAACAAATCGATCTGCAGCAAGCTCTAGCAGCATCAGCAATCGGAACCCCCCAACCGGACGCTACCCATGAGGAGTGGGGAGCGGGGAAAGCAGGGCCATACCTGGTGGAGCACGACGTTGGTGTCCACGACGAGGATAGCGGCCGCGTCGACCCCGAGGCGGCGAGCGGCTGTGTCACAGGAGGAGCAGGAGGCGGCGCCGCAGGGGATGTCGTCGCGGAGGTAGTGCTCCCTGACCACCTGCGCAGACGGGAGGACCGGGTTAGCTAGGGTTTTGGTGGGAGGGGGATGGCTCGCGAGCGCGAGAGAGTACTAGCGACCTTGACGACGCGGCCTTGCTTCGTCTTCTTCACGAAGGACTTGCTCTGCAGCATGTTGGCGAGGTCGACGGCGCGCAGACGAGCGGCGGCGGGGAGCGTGAAGAGGGCGGACCTTCGGCGGCGGCAGAATGGAGGAGGCGGCGGCGGCGAAGAGGAACAGGGGTTTAATAGGGTTGAGCTTGATCTGGGTTTGGGTTTGGACTCCAATCTGTCCGTTCGGAACTGGTTTTTCATTAGACCTTCTCAAATGCTAAGTTTCGCATGGATGGATATTTAGCTTGTTTAGTTGTTATTTGTTTGTTTTGCAAATTAATCTTAGACAGTATGATTTGTGTATAATTTGTACAATAATTATAATTATAAGATAAATTTGGCGCAACACAATTCAACGGCCGCAGATTGCCTTCGGATAATTGAACTATATTATGATTTGCTCATGTATGAAAAACTGAACGGTTCTTTTAGACTAAAATGTGGAACATTCTATATACTTGGCCGACCGATTTATTTTAGTCTTTCTATTTTCAAAATGGTATTGTCAAAATGTATTACTCTCTCGGACCGGTATAATTTGTCTCAAATTTGCCCAAATACGGATGTATCTACGTGTAAAAAACGTATAGATACACGTAATATTTCGACAAGTAATTCCGGCCGGAGGGAGCAGTAAATTTTATCCCTAAACTTGTATGAGTGGCTCACTCTCGTCTGAAAGCATATCCACTTGAATAAAATGTTCGATGTGGCAGTTTTATTTTGCATTTTGCCACTATTTATTGCTTACTTATTTTCTCGACTCTTCACTTGGCTAGTACAACATGCGGCATGTTGAAGAAGATCCCCAATTAGTGTGTGTTTTACTGAAGTGAGTTACTTATACTTCCTCCTTATTATACAAATCCACGTCATTTATTTCCGAACGGAGGGAGTACATGTTTAGGGGCAAAACTTGGCATAATTTATTTACTTTTTCAAAGATTTCTTGGTGTCCACTATCCGAATTCTTAAATTAGAGCTTGGAAACCTTGTGAGATGAGACCCTTTGTTTCTTTTTGAGAGGGAGACCTTTTGTTTCTAGTGATTTGGTGAATTGGATTTGATTGTTCTCCAGGACCCTTAACTTTGACTAACAGAGAGGTGCCATACATGCGCCGTACGTTTCGCCTTATCCCGACACTGATCGGTGACCACCCACAGATTCAAGTCACAGGAAGCTGCGAAGCACCGCATGCACGCATAAAAGAAGATGTAGCATGTAGGGCGGGAAAGCAGTGTCAACAGACTCAAACACCACACGCACACACTGCCAGAGCAAATCGAGGAAGGTAGGAACAATATCCGCCTTTGCCCGAACGGGTGGCTGCGGCGCAGGCAATCGTCTTATCCCCCGGCCGCCCGTCCCGGCGCCACAAGCCCAAGCCTCTCCCGGCCCGATCCACCGACGGCCGCATAAATATACAGGCTCACCACCTGCTCCTTTCCGCCTAGCATCAGCAGAAGGAGCAATGGCCGCCCATGCTGCTCTCGCCGCGTCCCGCATCCCCACCGGCCGGCTGCAGCACGGCAAGGCCGCCTCCTCCAAGCTGCAGAGGCTGGACTTGGCCGACTTCTCCGGGCTCAGGCCGGGGTCCTGCTCCGTGAGCGTCGCCGCCACCAGGGAGGCCTCCTTCTCCGATGTCCTCGGCGCCCAGCTCGTCGCCAGGGTACGTAGTTCGTCAGAGCTAAGATATGGGTATATGCAGCCTAAATTTGGTTTCGGTTAACTTGATCGATCGTGTCTCATGTGTGCGTGTGCAGGCGAGCGGAGAGAACGCGGTGAGGGCGCCGGCGGAGGCGAAGCTGAAGGTGGCCATCAACGGGTTCGGACGCATCGGGCGCAACTTCCTCCGCTGCTGGCACGGCCGCGAGAACTCCCCGCTCGAGGTCGTCGTCATCAACGACAGTGGCGGCGTCAGGAACGTAAGCAAAACCGAATAAAACGATATAATTAGTCTCGGACATGTTTATGATCTTGCAAGGAGTTCATCTAAAAAATGATCTTGCAAGGACTGATTCAGAAGAGAACGTGATGTTGCCCATTTATACAGGCGTCCCACCTGCTCAAGTACGACTCGATGCTGGGCACGTTCAAGGCGGACGTGAAGATCGTGGACAACGAGACCATCAGCGTCGACGGCAAGAACATCCAGGTCGTCTCCAACAGGGACCCGCTCAAGCTGCCATGGGCCGAGCTCGGCATCGACATTGTCATCGAGGTATATAAGCACATACATACACAGATCCCCTTGGCTAAAGTGAAACCAAACTGAAAACTGACAGTGCCTTAACTATACCGTGTCGTGAAGGGTACCGGAGTGTTCGTGGACGGCCCCGGCGCCGGGAAGCACATCCAGGCCGGCGCCAAGAAGGTCATCATCACCGCCCCGGCCAAGGGCGCCGACATCCCGACCTACGTCCTGGGTGTCAACGAGGAGGGCTATGACCATGACGTCGCCAACATCGTCAGGTACCCACCCTTCAAATGCAAATCCATAGAAACTACTACTGTTGTACTATGTTGCATTCATCAAACATTCAAACTCTGTTTTCTACAACAGCAACGCTTCCTGCACCACCAACTGCCTCGCGCCATTCGTCAAGGTCTTAGACGAGGAGTTCGGTAAGAAATTCTTCCTTTTCTACCTTCATCTGAACCTGAATATCGGATATTCAGTCAAGGCATCCATCAGGAATCTGACTGTTGTGTGGTGCGTGCAGGAATCGTGAAGGGAACCATGACCACAACACACTCCTACACTGGCGACCAGGTGAGCTTTCGTGCAAAGATGGAATTAAAGGAATTCCTTGGTTGATTGTTCACTCACTCCATGGTTGCACGTCTCTTGAACGAACAGAGGCTGCTGGACGCGTCGCACCGCGACCTGCGGCGTGCGCGGGCGGCGGCGCTGAACATCGTGCCGACGAGCACGGGAGCCGCCAAGGCGGTGGCGCTGGTGCTGCCGCAGCTCAAGGGGAAGCTGAACGGGATCGCGCTCCGTGTGCCGACGCCCAACGTCTCCGTGGTGGACCTGGTCATCAACACGGCCAAGACGGGCATCACGGCCGACGACGTGAACGCGGCGTTCCGCAAGGCCGCGGCGGGGCCTCTCAACGGCATCCTCGACGTCTGCGACGAGCCGCTCGTCTCCGTCGACTTCCGCTGCTCCGACGTCTCCTCCACCATCGACGCCTCGCTCACCATGGTCATGGGCGACGACATGGTCAAGGTCGTCGCCTGGTACGACAACGAGTGGGGATACAGGTCAGCCAGATCTGTCAAATGCCTACAGCTGCAATTCAGATTAACATGAGATGTGATTTGGGTTCTTTGGTGTTTGCAGCCAGCGCGTGGTTGATCTGGCGCACCTGGTGGCGAGCAAGTGGCCGGGATCGGAGGTGAAGGGCACCGGCGACCCGCTGGAGGACTACTGCAAGACCAACCCTGAGACCGACGAGTGCAAGGTGTACGACTGAGCTTCAGCTCGTCTCAGCTCAGATCGGGGTGTTGTAGGTCACCGAGGCTGTTCTGAGATTGCGACCAAGCACGTACATACATTGTCCTCTATATGTCAGGATTCCGGCGGAACAAACTAAAATCTAGTACTGCTCTTGGATTGGATCTCGGGTGTTGTGTTGTGTTGTTTCGATAGAGAAGATTCTTGTTGGCGGGATGAACAATTCCCCTGCGAGGTGTACTGAACTCGATATATATGCCAGCGTTTTACTCTTATGACTTTGCACAAACTTTGCAGTTTGACCTGTGTGTGTACTTCGTTTATTTCTTAGAAAGTGTTTTTTTTTCGTCTCTCAAATTGTCGTCAAGTTCATTTTTCGTCATTCAACTTTCAAAACCGGACACTAGGGACGGATTTAAGGCGGAGGGCTCCCAAGATCGCTACCGCGGATGGTTTTTGGTCAGGACCAAATGCTAAGCTAGCTAGGCGCACGTCACCAACGCCGCCTTCGTCCTCCGGCTCATCTTCCCATCCAACCATTGTGACTGTGAGCTCGTCGCCGCCATCCTTCCTCCCTTCCACCTCGTGTCCGTGGATCCCACGCTGCCACCGCCGCCGAACATCAAGATCGAGGCAAGTAGAGTGCAGCCATGCTCCAATGGCCGGCCACCGTAATCCCACGCATCCTCTACTTCAGGCCTTACTCCCTCTTCAGCTCCGTCAGCCGCACCCGCGTCCCCGATACAACCCCAGCTTCATCTCGGTTCTACTGCCGCAATGACGCGTAGTTGTCGCCGCCACCGCTCCGAGGCGACATGTACGAGCTCGACACGTGATGCCGCTCGGCGGCGTGGTGATCCACCAGGAGAAGGAGTTGAAGTCGTCGCTCGAGAAGGGACCGTCGCCGACCCTGGAAGAGTACTTCAGGCGGAGCTAGTTGAAGTAGCAATACCTACTCCACAGAGTTGGGCATAAAACCATTCATGGTGGCGGGTTTGGGCAAAACCTTGTCACGTGGATAGATAATGGTATTAGACCTGATTCATGGCAAATCATATTCCATCACGCTGCGACTTACATAAATGTGAAAAGACATTCACACATGGACACGCGTATATTCAAGCTCTGTAATACGTCTCGATGTTTGTGTTTTTCATTAGGAAAATCTCGATTGAACTAAATTGCAAATGCCAAAGGCTCCGAAAGATGCATGGTCGGCGTCGGATGGCGGTGAGGCAGAGCTGCGGGATGGAATGATATTGGCGAGGGACGCGACACGGCTAAGTGCTATGAACGGTCCGATGACGAGTCGCCAAGGGCGTGCACCTTTACGTCCGGGCCATCACCTGCTAGAAGAAGACGCCAGTGGGAGGGCCGCCTCGCCGTGTGTTCGAGTCGTCAATGGTAGCGGAGCCGAGGCGGGAGACCAAAAGTAAAATGAAATACTTCCTCCATTCATAATTCTTGTCTTAAATTTGTCAAAAATAAATGTATCTATTTTTAAAAAATGTCTAGATACATATAATTTTTAATAAGAATTATGAACCAGAGGAAATGCTAGAGACGAATTAAAGTTATGAAAGATCGTCTATGAAAAAATTGCACCAACCTGGCGAATGGATCGTCGACAGCGAAGCCTGTGGCGCGTGGATTTGGTGGCCGAGTCGCCCGTCCGTCGCCGGTATCGGCCACGCCCACGCGCTGCTGCAGTACAACTTGTACAAACTGTACCATCCGAAAGTCTGGGGGGAAGCCTGAAGTACAAGCCGCGACCGTACTGGACGGGGATGCTAGTACTACTTCCTTCGCTCCTAGCTTCCCCTGTGTACTGCAACCAACCAAGCAACCTGTACTACGGCTGCTCCCTCGAGCGCCCGCGGCGGGGCCGGGCAGATACAAATAGACCAGCGACGTTCACCAATGGAGGCACCACCATCAGCAGCTACGGATATTTGGGATTTTTGGGGTTGGGATTGGGGGCTGGAGCAGCAGCGGTGGAAGGGGCATGCAGAGGAGCAGGGATGATGGGGGGTTGTACTCTGCTTCTTCCCCTCTCGTTCTCCTGTGCCTGCCTCTTCCATTCCTGCTGCTACCGCCGTGCTCGGTGGGCAGGGCTGGGCTTCTGCCGGCCATGGCACGTACTGGCAGGAAGACTCGGCACAAGGAGACGAGGACTCTGGTTCTCTGAACCCGTCTCTGTAATTCCATTGCTTGAGAGTTCAGATCTCTGAATTTATACTCTGTTTTTTTCTTTTTTGCTCGTTTCAGTGGACCTGTTGACTTTGGAAGCCATGCTCAGGATCTCTGAGTTTCTGGACTTGTCTCACGTGGTTGCAAGGGAGCGGCTGAAGACCTGAAGTCAGAAGCCATGCCTACCTTTGCACGTCCAACTTTCTTGCCCATTTTATATCCACAAAAAGTCTGATGCAACATGTTCATTTCAGTGAAAAACATTTGTACAAGAGATTCTCTATTTTTCGAGTTACCTGGAATGTTTGAGAAATTGAGGAGATTAATTTGTATATGTCTGAGTCTGACCATCCTCATCCCAACCTCTGTTTTTTTGTTCTGAAATGTCGGTCCCTTACATTTCTAGGAGGGGTGTTACATTTCGAGGATTTTCAGTGACAGTCAGCAGGGTCACTTACTAGCAATGAAATGTCTGAGTCTGACCATCCTCATCCCATCCTAATTCCATTTCGAGGACAATATTGCAGATATTTGAGAAATTGAGGGAGATTAATTTCTTTTGTAAAATTCTAGGAGGGGTGTTACATTTGGTTTCAATAATTAACACTACCTGATTCCTGTGTCTTCCTACCTTAGGAATGACTTGAGATAAGCTGGCAAATTTTCAGTGACAGTCAGCAGGGTCACTTACTAGCGATCTATGCACTGGGGGGTACAAACAAGCTCGTAATGTTGTTAACGACACATCTCTACACACCTCCATGTCTGTCCTTGGTCACCAGCTAATCAATTGCTAACACAAAAATCCAGTCCCCATATCTCCAACGACTTAACCATTCCATCCAAATGAGATGTATTCCCCCACTTTAATTTGCCCTACTCCTCCACTTTATTCAGACTGCATGCAAAGTGAACACAAATTGATCAGACATGCAAGAAACATATTCAGAAGGGTTCATGGATCATCTCTGCAAGCAATATAGTACTGCTACTATACGGCAATCTCTATAACTCGGGTCGCGTTAATTCATTACCTGCAATTCCGGGGCACGCTCCAGGACACGAAGAGCCTGTCCTGGTTCCTTGTGGCCATGAACCTCCTCCAGTCCTGGAGCATGAGGCTCAAATCATCCACCTTACGGCGCAAGCCAACACAACAGTTAGCGTGCATGGTGCAGACGGCGCTGAGGTTCCTGCTGGGCTCGCATAGTCCCCCAAAGAACTCAGTGCTGAGGAACCGGATCCGGAGCCCGATCTGGGCCACGTAAGGGTCGCCCTTGATTATGTTAAGCACGTCCTGGTCATGCATCCCCGGATGCCTCTCCCTGGCCGCGTACCAAAACCTGTAAAACTCCACCGTCTCCGTGTTGGCCCTCACGTAGGCAAACCCGCCGTTGGGGGAGTTTTGCAAGTCGTCCGGATCGCCCGTGAAGTGGTCGCAGGCGATCTGGAAGTCGCCCTCGGCGTAGAGCCGAGGGATCGGGCTCCGGAACCAGACGATGTCGGTGTCGGTGAAGATGAAGCTGAACCCCTTCTCGAGTACCTGCCGGAGGAAGTCGATGCGGCGCCACATCATTTTCAGGTACCCGTCGGTCATGAAGTTCTTCTGGCCCGAGAAGTCGACGCCGTCCGTGGCCACGGCCAGGCAGTGCGCGTGGATCTGCTTGCACCGGCGGTGGGCGGCGTTGTCGAGGGATACGATGACGAGGTGGTCTAGGAGGTGCCGCGTGTTGTCGCCGATCCGGAAGCTCTCGAGGAAGACGTCGACGACGGAGCCCGGGGCAGACCATGCCGAGTTCAGCGTCGTCAGGATCACCGTGTCGTCCGCCATGGCCGCGGACCGCAGGACGCGCTCCAGCCGAACGTCCTCGCTGTCGCTCTCCTGCACGCGTGCATGCACCGGCGCGCCTTGGTCAGTCAAAACTTGTTAGCATTAGCATGCATGTACCGTGAAAAATGTCGCCTACCTAAACAATGTATACCAACAAATGGGGGGAATGCTGTCCGAAAGAGAAATGCGCGGAAATCTTTTTTGTTTTCTACTACTAGCAACCAAATGTGGAAAATTCTCACACGAGGAAACTGAAGCGGGCACGTTACATGCATCACTGGGACGAAATTGAGTGGACAAAATTAGAGATGGGCCAAGGGAGAGCTCTGCCTATGCTATAGAACTGTGGAAAGTTCCGACAACGACGAAATTGAAGTGGGTACGACGCACGTCACATGCATGCTAAACATATATACTCCCTGCATCAAATTAAACACTGGATGGATAGTATTAAAACCTAGGTAGCAACAAATTTGATCATAACACTTTGCAATACCAGTTTGGGAACTAACCCGACCCTACTAATAACCTGGTCGTCGGTAAATTAATCATCTCATTCATTATTTTAACGTTTTAAATACAGTTGTTTGTATGATCGCTAATTTGGTAAGAAAATGACCACGAGGTAATCGTGGACCAAAATTGCGCAAGTAACTTAACCGTCAAACCGAGCAACAACGTTTACTACCACTAGCAATTGGCTGCCGGAGTAACGAGGGTATTCTAAGCGACGACCGAGAAAACTGAAGAAACGATCTACAGAACCGTAAATCCCTGCTTTTCGCAAGGAAAACCATGATGACAGCGGACTTCTCAAAAAAACATACGGAGTAACAAGTTTGTCTCTCGAGAAGAACGAAGCAGAAAAGAGAGGATCATTGACCAAGAACCGCTGCATGGCGTGATCGAGAGGCAACCCAAGACTTGATAGTTGATACTACGAATCCGTAGAGGAAGGAGAGCGTTTCGTTCCCGCGTACGTATATACACGTACGTACCTGGAGGTCGTCGACGAAGAGGCCGTCGTGCGGCGGCGCCCCGGCCGTCTGCTGCTGCGTGGCCCAGGGCATCAGCGCGGCGGGCTGCACGAGCACCCCGGCCGGCGCCACGGCGCGGTACAGCACCAGGCACGGCAGCGCCACCGCCGCCAGGAACAGCGCCGCCGTCGCCAGCCGCCTCGCCCCGGCGCCGCCGCCCTCCTCCTTCCAGGCGCCGCCGCCGCCCTCATTGGCGGCGCGCGTCGTCGGCGGCGCGGCCATATACGGGTTTTATAATTACGAGGGCCTGATTAATTTCCGGCCCAATCCACGGACGCCCGCCCCAAAGCGGAAGCGGGAGGTGGCCTGGCGGGGGGGTTAAAGGCGCGGCCGCCGTGCGGCGCCGGGATTCGGGCCGCGGGGCAGGAGGAGGAGGCGGCTCGCGCCAACGTGAGGCGGGGTTTAGCAGATGAGTCCTCCACGTCTCTCTGTATTCTACTAGTACTATTCCGCATCCCGCATTACTACCGGCTATCAGAAATTTAGAGTCGGAATCAGACATTTAACGCTGAGGACACGAATTTAATTGGAATTGGAAAACTCTATCGCTGAGGGCACGCCGTTTGGGGTTTCTCAGCATGCATGTCTGTGTTCCTAAACACTGACTGAACGTCTGTAACCGTTGCCATGCTGCTTTCTTCTCAGTTACAGAAGATAGGAGTTTCGTCGATCAGTTTCTCAAAAGCGTCTATTTTTTTCCTTCGGAGGGGGTAAGGTCTCTCTATTACATTTAGCCATGCTGAGTAGACATTTCCTCTTTCTGCTCCTGCTCAAATGCCCTTCTTAGTACTGTCGCGGCAACATTGTCGTCCATTGCCAAATGCGCAGAAGCTGCGTCAAAACAAGTGGCGATCGACAAAGTGGAGAACGGTTTGTTAATTACTGGCAACCCCGTGGGGTTAGTTCAGCTCACAAACGTTCCTATACAAGTCATGCATTTATGTTCAGGAAGCAATCAAAGGCAATCACAGCTCACAAGTCGCGTGAGCGAACTAACCTATGATGATGCATGGGAGGGATTATGTGTGAGTACATGCACATTGCACAAGCTTAACTAACCTATGGTGGGACAACTTATGTGTGCATCCATGCTCACGCTTAACTAACCTATGGCTGGACTGGACTACGTTGTTAACTCGTTATACATGCATGGCTCCCAAGTCCTAGCTTAGCAAGTTAGCAGCATGTGACCGTATCTGGACATTAAAAGATCGTTTGACCCTCAGCTGTTGACATCACAATATGCGGCAAATTTAGCAGAAGAGAAACTTGAGGCCAGCGCCTATAGACATAAACAAGCCTTGCGCGTGGTCGCAGGCTCTCGATGCTGGAGAAACAGATGTAAATACAAATAACCACACAAACACAGACGAATCTTATCCACAACCAACAGTAGTCTCACAAGGTTTAATAGCTTGAGACCAGATATTTATGCTATAAACCGTCTACTGCATAAAAGTAGATCTACACAAGCAGAGTTCATGAATTGCATTCAAAACTTCGAGGCGTCATTTCACTCATCGAGCATAGACAGCTGATTCCTTATTCCAACAAATTAAAACTGAAGGTACTCACCAAAGGAGGAAAGTGAGAGGGGTAGAAGACAGGAGTTAACTTTATGCCAAATTCAAACAGATGATTTGTTCATAGAACTAACATTCATGATCCTGGCATGGTGCCCATCATGCTCTAGTCACCAAACCTGTGCATCCAAAAGGAATCCAGTTGGTCAATGTGACTGAATGATAAACATGCAGTACAATAAAGTACAATCTCAGTGACTTCTAGACATAGAGTGGCCTCATAAAAGGAATAAAACAGAACCAAACATTATCATAGGAAACACAAGAAAACAGTTTACGTTTTCTGATCCTGCTTGAGGCAAAAATGTTGGCGTCCTATTGGATAGCAAAGATCTAAAACATACTCTACTTATCGAAAACAGTTTATGTTTTCCTGCACCGAAACGGGGTAAGAATCAGTGGGTTTCCTAGTACTCCTAACTAGCTTTCCCTCTTTCCTGTATCCCCCTGCTGTTTGTGAACTCTGTATTTCTGATATGAAAGTAATGGAAAGAGGGTTGGCCCGATTCAAAGAAAATGAGAACTTCCATAGGTTGTGGTGAATACCTTTACATGGGATACAAACCACCTAGAAGGTCATTATCATTAAATGGACACTATAAAGATCAAACTTATGTGTGCACTCAAAATTGCAGTTCACAAACAAGGGACTGAGCAGAACATCACTTTGAAAAACAAAACACCTGACAGCACAGCAACGCCTAAATTTTTATTAGCAAGTTCAAGCAGTGGCCATATGGTATTAAACTTCATGTGGTTGGCATTTCTAGTCTAGTGCAAGAGGCATGTAAAATGTAAATCATTGAATTGATATAACACCATATTTGCAGAAAGCAGACAATATCTAGAGTTTTTGACGGAGAACGATATCTAGAATTAGAATTGAGGGACAATTTTCTCAATCTTCATTGCTAGGTCACTTAGAGAAAAAACTATCAGTTCCAAGGGGATGGATAACAGGGCCTCCATGCAGTTAAGGAAAACATAAACAGGGGGACCGGGTGTCAGCATTCCATTTCAATGGCTATGTGATATTGAGAGAAAAGCCAACATTTTGTGGAATCCAGAGGTTGGTTGCGGACCTGCTTTTAAGTAAAGGATGGTCAAGAAATAATGTCAAACAGTCAAAGGGCTCAGAGGCGGAGACAGGCCCCAGGCACACCGGGCTGTGGCCTGGGGCGTTGGCATGTTTTTCTTCATACTTTTAGCACTGTTCAGCTCTGTTTAACACTGTTCAACGAAGTTGGCCTGGGACGGCCTGGGGCTCGGCCCAATCCTGGCTCCGCCCCTGAAAGGGCTGATACTTTGGGCATTTTGAATTCATGCAAGAACTGGTTGTGAGAATGGCCTGGGTCACCCAGTCTAAAGAGAAAAAGATAAATTCTTGAGAAAAAGAAGAGAAAACAATAGATACATGTACAGTTTTCTACAGAAATATGTGCCTTATGAAGTACTAGTTTAATTTTCTTCTGGTTACTTAAAAGCTGGTCCAGTCCCAATATGAAATGAACTCAGAACAACCAAGAAAATTGAGGTTAATTTTATGCAGCCTTTTGACCTGATTAAATTGATAGAACAAAGCAAAACTGAAAGCTGAAGCGATACCTTGCAGAATTTACAAAGAAAAAGTGAGACGATAATCTAGCAAGCAAGTTCGCCAATAAGGTTACGAAGTACTAGTTTAATTTTCTTCTGTCACATATAATCAAAACAGCTACCACCTCTGTTGAGATCAGTATAAAATTAAAAGGCTCCGTTAATACATGAAAACCAACCATTAAAACGAACTACAGATCATGATTTAGTTTTGAAGCTCTAAACATCCCCAGGCAGAATAGCAGGAATTCACCATAGCTTTTCAGCTATGTAAATCCTTTTTGCGTACTTAAAAGGCACTATGCGCACCAAACATTCACAGATAGTATCCCAAATAGTACACAACTCCGAAATAACACCAGAAGTGGTTTAGATAACATCCAAATGCAGGGGTATGACATGAAAACTGATCCCAGATTCCCTCTTACATTGGTTTACAGATCCAGCCTGTTAACGTGCATCAGGCTTCCATGAATTGTGTCGAACTCAATACAATATGTACCAATCAGCTGTAGGGGTCAACTACCGCAAACCCTAACCTATGCATTGAACTACCCGGCATCAGAACTTCACCCAATCAACCTAATATTCACGCGGATTCTCGAAAGAAACAGGGATGAACGAGAAGGAGCAGGCAATCACCTGAATCATCCAGATCGGGCAGGGACCGGATCAGGCGAGCTTTGCGGTGGAAGGGATGAGGGGCACGCCAATGGTGGCGCCGCCCTTGACCTTGGCGCCCCCCTGCGCCTCGCGGATCTTCTGCATCTGCAGCATCCGTTCCATGACGAGCTCGTACTGGCACTTCTCGTACGAGTGGCGCTCGGGCTCGCACTTCCAGGGGAGGTAGAACTCGGCGACGCGGCACTTGTTGAGCGGGATGAGGAGGTGGGCGCACTGGTCGCGGTACGGGATCGGGATGCGCGCCTCCGCCATCTCCGCCTGGGTCGCGATCTGCGGCTTCGAGGTGCCCAGCTGCACGCCGGCCGCCGCCGCCGCCTCCTCCATGTTTCGCCTTGTCTGTCGCCGGCGAGGTCGACGATGGGTTGTCCGGGTCTGGTGCGGTGTGTGGTTGGGGCGAGTGTTGTGGGTTCGGTCGCTTTGGGCTCGAACTCGAAGGTCGACTATTGAGCCTGCTGGGTTTGGGCCCGAAGGGCGCTTCGGAATTTCGACTGGAGTTTGGGTTCGGGCTAGATTTGGGAACCGAGAGTTCGTAACTGTTAATTAACGGTGGCATGTGTTTTGCGCTTTTACTCCAATATGAACTAAACAACGACAATAATTTAGGATCGGCGAGATGAAATTTGAACTAAAACAATAACAAATAATTTAAAATCGCAGAGAGTAGTATTTTTAAATGATTCCTGAAAACTATTTTGTTGATGGTGCCAAATTTTTTTTGCTGGGGAGCATTAGCTCACATCTTCAATTATAATGGTGTTATGAGAAAAGACAATAATAATCGAGCCTTATTTGAGCGCAAAGGCTTGGTGTAGAAGTACAGCCAAGACACAACATAAGGAGACGGCGAAAGGTGTAAAAAAAGATGATTGAATACAATGGTACCATTGAAAATAAAATGGAAGAGCGCTGTTGTGTCTTGGTATTTTTGTTGTGTTTGGTACTTTTGCTGTTGATCCTGTAATTTGGGTAGCAAGAGCGCTGTATTTGTTAATGTGTGCCGTCCGGGGGTTTCCCGGTGATTGTTGCTTTTCCTTTTGAACTTCGAAACACCTAATCTGTACGGTGATTTCTTAATTGAAATCGGGAGCTCGCTCCTAGTTCCAAAAAAAGAAGAAGGAAGGATAGCGAAGTAATACTATGAGCAAGCGACCATGTTTGGTTTTCAAGACAATGGTAATGGCAGGACGAGAGCATGGGAGGTGTGGCAACCAGCAACACCAAAGAGGTAGTGGCGGTATGACGGTGCTCGTGGTTGGGGCGAGTGAGACAGTGTCAAACTGGCAAGTTGAGAATACGTTATGGAGATTTCCTCACTATGCCTCGTTTTCACAAGTTTCAGTTGGACAACTTGGACTACGAGTCTTCTTTAAGCACTATTCTTCCTCTTACAAAATGAAGATTCGGCTATAAACTACTTCTTCCTCTTATGCCTCGGCATTACAAGCTGAAGTGTGGGATCTCCTTGGCGACAAGAGTCGCTACGAGTCTCGATCACTTCACATGAAGTTTTCTCACGGGTAACTTTCAAAGTTTTTTCTTCCAATTTCTCAATCTCTTTGCATGAAGTTTTCTCACGAGTAACTTTCAACGATTGTTCTTCCAATTTTCACATTCCGACTGACGTGATAACTTTCAACTTTGAAAAAAAAAACTTGTCCAAGCTACCAATCTTCAACATTTGTCATCAAGTTGCGCAGTCATGAACCACATCAACCTCTTCCGACATGGCAATGACGGAGATGTAGATGGTATATGACACACAATGGAATAAATAAATCGGTCATTAATTCAATTTTTGTTAGGATCAGTAGATGAAGACGCATGTCTTTTTGCTGAGTTCCACAGTTGTTTCTGACTTAGGGTCACGAAATCTCTAAAATATTGGCACGACCAAAACATGATCATGACCAAAATATTGGCAAGTTGTTGTAGTTTGGATTGTAACCATTGCATATGCAAAAAATTGGTAAAATTCATGCTTGTATTTGGTTTAGAGCCAAAATGTCAAGAACAAACAAGGACATCAATCAAGTTGGTATAATTAAGGGGACCAATCGATGTATAATGAAGGAGATAAAAAACAAAGGACATCAATCAACGATTTGCCAATGCGTTCACGTCAACCAAAGGTGCTGTTGCAATTCTGACGTTCCGATTCCCAGTTTTTTTACTTCGGCGTTCACGTAAACAACGATTGGGGAAATCTCGCAGTCTCCTGCTCCCGTCACTACCCTCGTCCTCGTGGCTGTCAATTCTGGCCTGTGCCTCACCGTCGCATTGGATTTGTTCCGCGCTGCCACCGCGAACTTTGCTGCCGTTGCTGAAGACCGGCAGTGGAGACAGAACTGTGCAATTCAATCGCATTAGAACCTCTACACTCCTCCAGGAACAAGACGCCCTGATCGATTTACTGATTCATTGACCATGCCTCGCAAATTTCGTGTTCTTCTCAAACATCGGCCATTCCCCTGTGGGCCCTGTATGGCTGTACAAGCCTTCGGCCACCTCGGCCAGCCATCCGAGATCGAGCTGCCGGACAAGCTGACGGCGTCGTTGTGTTGCCGGAGCTCCGCTGGTTCCATTTTTGTGGTTACCCACCACCTGCGACCACCCCAGCACCGGTGACCACCTCCGCCATTGAGGAGAAGAAACAGCAGCGGGATATGGCAGCCAATTCTTTGAGCAGGTTGGCGAAAAAATGCACGGCCACCGTCAGGCTGGACTGGGCTGGCCAATTTGTTGGTTACCATCCAAGCAGTGCCCGAATGTCGCGGGCGTGCCAAAAAGTTGGTGAACCCAGCTTTGGCCAGAAACCAAACGTACCCGACCACGCCGAATACACCAATTTTGCCGAGTTTGCACGTTCTCAATGTTTTTAGGACGCAAAACAGTTCAGTGCAACGACGTCATAAACTGGCATCGAAATTACAGAGTACCGTTTTAATTTATGCAAATTCTCAAAAACTACAAATTTGCAAGCTCGGTGATATTCTTCCGAGATCGAGAACCGTAGAAACACGACTATACACCAAGGCTTGTCTTCTGCTCTTCTTCAAATAACGATTGCGTCTTTCACTTTCAAAAAAACGATTGCGCCTTCTCCGATTCCCCCAAATATTGTTTGCAGTGATTATGTAATTCCGGTCATCGGGCGATGATTTCTTCACGACTGTGGCAGATACTTACGGAGATCTGCAGAATCGATTATTAACGAAGATTTTTATACTGCTGCACACGAAAACAAAAAACACTTGAGAAAACTTGTGTTTGCAAAAATAACAAGGAATGTTCAATGGATCAGATTTCTGGCTTGGAATCCTCTGATAAGGATTGCATGTGCGCACAGTATAATCAGAGTCGATCATTTGGGGAAAGGATCGTCATATCCATTCACTTATTAAATTAACCAGGAAACTTAATCTACAAAGCAAAACTGAGAAGAAAAAAATAGGCAACAAAAACAAAACGGTTATAAGATGGATCAGATTTCTGGCTTGGAATCCTGATGGGACTACATTTGCGCACAGTATAATCATAGTCGATCATTTAGGGAAAGGATCCTCACTTCCAATTCATTGACAAAAACAATCAAAATCTAAGAATAAAGAGTTTATAATGAGGGGGATAAAAGACAAGATGGATCAGATTTCTGGCTTGGAATCCTGATGGGATTACATTTGCGCACAGTATAATCATAGTCGATAATTTGGGGAAAGGATCCTCACATCCACACAATTTTTGTTTAGCAAAAAAAATTAGAACCGGAAATCTAAACTGGAAAACAAGCAAAGAGAAACCAAAAAAAGGGTGAAAATTACAAGAGATGGATCAGATTTCTGGCTTGGAATCCTCTGATAAAGGACTACATTTGCGCACATTATAATCATAGTCGATCATCTGGGGAAAGGATCCTCACTTCCATCGTTACTGGGAACACAACGGGCTATCTCAGATCAACGCAAAACCAAACGGAAAATAAATCAAAACGCGAGGAATCGACAATCGAAGAGAAAGAGCAGATCTGAGAAAGAGAAAAGGCGGTGCGACGAACACAAGGCCGCCGCGTACAAAGAATAGAGGCACAGCTTCTGCCGGCTGCGGTCCGGAGGTGCGGCTTATATTGAGGTGCGGGCGGAGGGAAACCCTAGCTCGCATCGGATTCTGATGGACGGAGGACAACGAGCCACGTAGTTGGGTCGAAATCGAATAGGAGTCCAATAGCGGCGAGGTGGCCGTGTTACCAGGCCCGCTCTCAACCAAACCGGCCCAACAATGGGGTAACACGGCCATTGGATATTCTGGGCCCAGTGGCACATCGCCCTTGATATTCTGTTGAGTTTTTTTTTATGAACTATGTTTGAGAAAACTGGAATCCAGAAAAACTTAGTGCACATGCCAACTAGTATTTCTTGCGACAGTAAAATCGAAATAAAAGTCGAAAAATCAACCGAGAGTCATGAACAAGTAAGATATACTCCACTACAGGCTTACAAAATTCAGCTGGGTGAAAGGAATTGCAGAAAATGCATAAGTATCTGACTAGAATTAATTAAGGTGCCCATCTAAAATAACGATGAAGCCTAATCTAATTTATCGATCAGCTAGCTACAGACACAGGTCTTCAGTGGCCAGAAGCCCACGATTGACAACAACGGCGGCGCCGGCAGATGGACGACAGGTGCGTTCGTGTCTTCCAAAAATGACGACGAAGGATGCATTCGCGCGCGCGGCGGCGAACTCTCGCGCCAGCTAGAGCCACGGCTCCGGCACCGGAAGCGAGTCCACGAACCGGGCGAGGTCTCTGCTCAGAACCGCGTTGGACTTGACGGCGATGTCCTCGGCCATGGCGTCCACCAGCTTCCTCGGCACCAGGCACTTCCCTTCCCCGGCCAGCCGCTCCTGCACCCCGCCCGAGGCGAGCAGCGCGCGCATAATCTCCTCATCCTCCTGCCGCTGAAACCAAACAAGAAGCGTAGGAGTACACGGTTGAGGGATTGATTCATCAAGCTGGACCAATATCTTGCGTAATGCAGTTGCAGCGGTTTACTGTACCTGGTAGATGTCGATGGTGCGCATGAGCGCGAGCACGCCGACCTGCGCCTGGAGGACCCTGACGTGGCGGCCGGCCTCGCGCAGCATCTCGGCGGTGTTGAGCCTGCGGCCGCCGGGCACCAGCCGCGACAGCTCCCCCGTCTTCTCGCTGATCCGCTTCCGCCGCTCCCTGGCCGCCGCGCTCGGCGCCGACTGGCACCCATTGGTGGTGGCGCCCGCGACTTTCTTCGCGTCCGCCACCGCCGCCGCCCCGCGCATAAACAACGGCGCCGGAGCCATCTGCATCGGAGGCGGCCTAAGTGGCATGAGGAAATCGGGCGTCGCTGCCGCCGGCTGTGCCTGCTCGTGGTCACCGTCACCATTGCTCCAATGCAGGGCGCGGTGGCTGCCGCCATTACCAGCCGAGCACGAGTTGAGCCAAGCGTCGTTGCCGAGACCGGCCCCTCGCGGAATCTTGCCGCAGCGAATGTTGCCGTCGTCGTCGGGGAGAGGGGGTGATGGGTTGAGATCGAGGAAGTGGTCGATGCGTGAGTTCACGGCGGGGTCGTGGACAAAGCCGAGGAGCGCGTCGGCGACCTCGGATGACTCGTCCTGCAGGAAGCTCATGCTCGGGGCGTCAAGGTGGCGAAGCAGCGGGTGGAAGAAGCTCAGCGCCATGGACACACTGGACTGGAGCGTGCGTGCTGCGAGAGGGCGTTCGGTTAATGCTCTTGGCCGGATGCTACGGCGCGGCAGAGCTCAACCGCATTTAGACAGGAGTAAAAGAGAGAGAGTTTACGAGCGGAGGATGGAGTCTTGGCCGTGGATGGCTGTGCCACGCCCTCGATCGCGCCTTGGGAGTTTGCAACTGCCGCCAATCTGCGCCGACAGGCGACCTATCCGCTTCGCACGATCCGTCTCCCGCCGTTCTCTTCGCAACTCGCAACCGCCTCCCCGTTCTGTCTTTTTTTTTTGTTGAGAGCATTCTGTTTTTTTATTTGAGAAAATTCTCTTTTTTGAGAGAGAGAGGGCCTCCCGTTCCGTCAGTACGGGGCCTGCGAATTTTTTTCCGATGGACCATGTTTCTCGTGCTCATTGGGCTCGAGTGAATATACAGCACAATGGGCCGATAAATTGGCTCCCACTTATACGCGTAGTTCGATCAGCCTGGGCAAGTCGGCCCATAAAAAAGGCCCATCATGTGCTCCGCCAGCCCCAGCAGATGTCTTGCGCGACGATCGCGCCAACGACCACCGGAGTTTACCTTGTAAGCAAGACGGCGACGGGACATCGATGAACCGGCCGGGGCCATGCAAGCGCAATGATGCACAGGATTTGGAAGTAACCGGAAGTATACCAGTCCGTGTAGACAGTTGGGAAATGGGAACACATGTTCCTATTGCCCGGATTGTTCTACTGCGTCGTGTTTCTGAGCTATGAGAGCGCGACCAGGAAGTTGTAACAAAAAAATTCCACACACACGTCTATAACAGAAATGTGAAATTATGATGTCACCGCGGGTAGCGAAAATATATAGTGCACAGCAGTATATACATGAGATGCTACTGCTAGCTACGAAATGTCTTCCTGTGTGTAGATCGATTCAGAATCAATTTCCTGTAATGTTAGTATATTGTCATTTCTAGACCCTTCTCTATACCACTTACTGGCTGCGATCTTTAGGTCTTAGAGGTGCGGTACAATTCCTAGTCAACATAGTCCATTCGTACGTGAAAGGACGGAGTTCCATTCGTACGTGAAAGGACGGAGTTCACGATCATCTCAAGACTGTATTGTATGAACGGCAGGGACCATTTGGTTTATGTGTGCGTTTACATTGACGGACGGACGATCCTAGCACCTAGCTCCTCTCCCGGCTACCTCATCACGTGATCGATGGGCCCCTGGCACAACCTTGATTTTCAGGTTTTTTGGCTACATGTTTGGTCTGCTGTCATATTTCTACCGCGCCCAACTTTACTGATGTCACTGTATTTCTCATACACAAATCTACGACCGAGAAAACAGAAAATAAGAAAACCACTTGCTTTCCTGTTCTCACTTGACCAGTCATAACAAATTGCAAGTCCCATCTTCGTCGCAATTTTCAGGGGTCCATCTCGAAACAAACCAAAATTGTCTGATAAGCTAGCATCTTCGCAGCAGACAAATTAAGGATTCCTCCCCACGCATCGCAACAAAATACCTAATCTGGGGCCGTGTCTGCGCGACTATACGTATACCGGGTCCGTACGATGTAACTGACGACTGACTCCTCCACATGCCCCATGCAAGTGTCTCCCCCCGCCGTATTATACCTGCCACGATCGCCGGCCGTCACGTAATTAAGTTTTCTTACGGTCTAGCTGCCTAAGTTCTCCCTCCGTCCAATATTAAGTGACGTAAATTTGTTCAAATTTAAATGTATCTATATCTAAAAGAGACGGTATCTAAAATGTATCTACATACATATAATATTTTGTAATTTAATACAGGACGGAAAGACTACGTACCTTACGATTCGACGGCCGTCAGCTTCCTCGCTCTGATGTAATCCCCTGATATTGCTTAATTAATTACCAAGGGACGATAGATTTTGGTCCTGCAAACATGGACTAATCGTGATCCATGCGCGCGAGCGGCCGGCAATCCACGCTCGCTAACTAACCACTACGCGTGACGTCCATCCACGCGCGCGTCTGGAAAGGTCGCACAAGGACCCAAGTTTTCCTGGAAATTGTTTCGTCCATGTAAGTATAAATTTGTCCCAACATGTCTGTACTATATTTGTTTTTTGTTTTTTCAACAGTAGTATGTACGTTACGTGCTGAGATATGCATTATGACGCCGGAGAAATGGACAGTAGTTGCTATAGCTCATGAAGTCGTGATTAGCTCGACAACAAAATAATACTACGTACTAGAATATGGTGAGATTGATTACAACCCACCAAAAACACATGACAATTGACAAATCGATCGTGAATACTTGCGATGTATAAACCGAGAAGACTCTTTCATGCGTCACCACGCCAAGCCGCCGGATCGACGGAAAAAAAAGTCGACCTACCAATAGTATCTCTTTACCATTAGGGTGTGTATAATGAGTTGATACGAGCATCTATCTATTATATAATAAAAACAATATGAGGGGTACCGAGGGAAGACTCCACGTTGATCCACATCATCCTAATTAATTTGACCGTTGGATCTGAGATCTAGAGCCATAAAAGGACGTAGAAAATGTTCAACCTTCTCCTCTTTTGACACGCAACGACCGTTGGATCTGAAATCTAGAGCCATAAAAGGACGTATAAAATGTTCAACCTTCTCCTCTTTTGACACGCAACGACCGTTGGATCTGAGATCTAGAGCCATAAAAGGACGTAGAAAATGTTCAACCTTCTCCTCTTTTGACACATCACGTTGATTCGTACCTGACCGATATGTACATGTTACGTTTGGAAACATACTCCGCATGACGTACGTGGCTGGCTGGAGGAGAGTCCCGGCCGAACACAACGTAATTAAACAATTTTGCCTTTATATACGTATGCGCGTTCTCTCTTTTTTTTGTGCGTTCTCGGCGTAACTGACAGAGATCAACACGAGATCAATTAGCAACACACACATGCCGTCCCTCATCGATTCAACAGCGTGAACTACGCCCATTAGATGACTCCATCCCATGGATCTATTATATATAATATAAAAGCACAAAAAAATGGTATCAAGAGAGGCATCGTGTTTATCCACGTCGTCTAGATTATTTTGACTATTGAAGTTTATATCTATGGATCAAGATTTAATAAGTGAAATCAATACAAGAGGTACCGAGGGTAGGCTTCATGTTTATTCACACCATCCTAACTGTTTTTATCCACGTCGTCAGAATTATTTTGACCATTCGATCATATATTTAATGGACACGATTTAGTGAGTGTAAGATATATACGACATGCTAGCGATAAAACACCGGTATGTTACTATTAGTGGTAATTAAATCAATATTTTCTTTGTGGCCCAATATGTTACTATTAGTGATAATTAAGCACTTCCTCCGTTCCATATTAATTGCCACGGATTTAGTACATGTCAATTAATATGGAATGGAGTTGTACTAAATCCGTGCCAACTAATATGGAACGTAGGGAGTAGTTATTTGTTCGTGTCAAGTGTAGCATACTCTGTTGTGTGGTCAATATATAACGACATTTCAACTTCTTCCTTTGCTTCACAGGTCATGAAAATAAAAGTAGTACCGTAAACTCCATTAATCATAATCTATTCTATATTTTTGCAAATAGCTATTTAAATAGTTATAACTCTAAGTATTAAGACATGCGTCTAAATTTCAATACCAGCTACTAATGGACATCAGATACGAGTGAAAGAGTCACTAGCAAATTAACCACATACTCATGAATAAATATCTCTACAAACTCAATAAAACGACTAGCTAATTAGCTAAATTTTAATCTGAGTATCGATAGACTAACTGCGTAAAACTTTAAACTCACTTTATGATTTATTACCATGAAAAATGCACCTACTAATATAACTTGACAAACGCACGATCTATTAGTGCAACAATCGATCACCATTTTCCCATTTGAACTTTAGTTTTGTGTACGAATGTGATATATATCACATGATCATATCAGGTAAAGACCATAGGTTGGTAGGTGATCTGAACTTCAATTGATACTAAACTAACATCACCTGCAGATGATTAATCAGTCTGATCCACATCATGTAAATTGTTTAAACCATTGCTAGCAAGTACTCCGTAGGAGTAACAAGTACGTAGGTCTCTAGCTGACATTTTGTTAGTTAAGTTGGTGATCTAGGAACATGTGCATGCCTTATAAACCTGGCCGAAGGTAGTATATAATAAAATCAAATGTGTGGTTCTAGAGAGAAAACTCTATGTTATCCACGTAATGTGAATTATGTAAACCATTGGATCTTATATTTAATGATAAAGATTTATGAGTATTGATAGTATTTGCAAAACTATAACTCTACATACCAATATATCGTTAACCAACGTGAGCTACACATAACTTTGAATTTTACAAAGATGAGTTATTAATGGCAGTTGAAGCTTTTTTTACTCTAGATATCAATATATTAGTGCTAAGAAAATGTGAACTGTTCAGACTACTAATTTAATACTCCCTGCTTTTCACAAAGTTTGGCATATTTAGTTTCGTTAATGCAAGACTTTGACCAATAATAACTTAATAATATGTAATTTGTATGATAGAAACCATGTCTATTAGCAAGAACTTTTGAAGACGAATCTATTGATATAAATTTCCTGTATTAAAAAACACTTATTACTATTAAAGTAATTTTTGGTCAAAGAATGGTGTTAACGAAACCAAATATGCCAACATCTGTAAAAATGAGGTAGTACCATGTATGAGCGAATGACCGGCGAGCGAACCAAACACGTATTTATGAAATATCTCTACGAAGTACCACAAAAAAACAAATGGATATCTCAAACGATCGATCTAATTCTAATCCGAGTATCGATAGAGTAATCAAGTAGAGCTTTAATTACTCTTGCATCACGATGTATTAGCACGAAAATCTCACCTACTAATATAACTTGGGATACACACCAACCAATGCAAACAGCCGATCCATCAATTTGACATGTGAATTTGAAATTTGTTTAGAAATGTGATGCCAACTGTTGGTAGATGATCTGAAATTCACTTACATACACTAAGCTAACATGACCCACAAACAATAAGTCCGATGCAAAACAATTTATCTTTTCGAGGAACAAAACAGAGTTGGCTCAATATACTTCCGTACTTTTTCCTAGATATATTGGGTTGATTAGACATGTTTTTTATCAACCAATCATGTAAATAACACAACAATACATACCTACGTTAGTTAGAAAATAATGATGCATGATAACAGATGTTTCCCGCGCGATTGCGCGGGACACTATGCTAGTTTTCTTAACAATAAAACATACTATAAAAATCCCCATTATATCTTGTAAGCACTCATGGTAATATATGACACTAAGAGATAACATATTGTATTACACATATGCATATACTGTTGTCTTACATAAGAAAAGACAGTCGTGTGAATCATTGTAACATTTGTAAATGCTCTTAACTCTTACCCTCACGCTTCCCTCTCCGTCTCTCTCTCAACGATCAATCCTTGCATAGTGTCGCTCTGACCCTGCTCTTAACTCTGACCTTTCTAGCCAAGTTGGCTCTAAAAAATCTTTGTAGCCAAGCAACAGCGAAAACACACGAGCACCTGCAGGTAATTTACAGTGCTACTAATTCCTCTCCCCACGACGGAAAGCGGTCGATCGACTTCATGTTGGTCGAAAAGAAATGGGCAATTTCGGGGACCGCTTTCAAGTCACCGGCCGGATCGACGACGATCCCTTTCCTTTCCCCGACCGGACCCAGAGGCGATCCCAGACAGACAGTTTATTAGCCACACCGGGCCTAGATTGACTAAATTTTCATTTTCTGAACGACGACTTGGACTCGAGACGGACAAGTGCAAATGCGTGAGCGCACTGGATGCGGAGTGGTCTCGTGCAGCGTGAGTCAGTCAGTCAGTCAGGCCCTGAACGTGCAAACTGCCTGGAAAACGGAACAAGTGCACTCTACTCTACTCTATATTGCGACCCTGCAGCATTGACTCCGAGTGAGCTTCCGGTCTTATTATTAAGTGTGTGTGTTTTTTTCAGAAAAATGTCTTATTATTAAGTTGGAGGACGAAAGACCCGCGAAACTTGGGGTGGTATACGGGACAACGTATACAAAACTGTGCCAATTTGTCAACTTGCACAGAGCAGAAATTTACATAAGTCAAATGGGGGACGCATGCATGCATTTTACAGTCGGGAGCGCCACAATTTCGTGGGAAGATACACGCGGAAATGAAAGTCCTTTGAGCCAGAAGGGTCACCGTTTTGCTGCATGCATGCTGCCGCCCGTTTAGGCCAATCCAGGCCGCCATTCCGGTGGCAGCTACTGGCTCGATCTAGGCTTGTTCTAACAAGCATCAAGTAACGGTATGCTCCTATCATCAAGGTGCCCAAACAAGAATGTCCTTACCGTAGAGACCAATCGAGATCACACAGTGAGACAGTAATTAGCAGCAATTCGACCCGACCCGACCGAAGAATGTTCAGAACAACACTTTTATCTAGATAACCTTAGCAGCCATCGTGTCAGACAAGATTGCAAAACACTATCCGTTTCCATATATGGCCAGGCGAAGAAGTTTCCCTGCCGGATCCCCCGAAGGACGTGTCAAGCGCCGAGAGTGTCCGAGCCGTGAGCCGGACTGCATGCATGACAAGTTCCCACGATTTTCCTCAACGCGCCAGACCGGGGAACAGGCCTGCGCTGCACCATGACGATCAATCCATCCAATCACCCCGGAGTACTTTTGTGGAAAACGCAACGGAAGAGGAAAAATTATTAGTAAAACCCTTTCGATTGGAAGTAGGTGTCAGCTCGATGATCAGGCAACCGGACCGTGGTGTCGCTGTCGTCTTTTTGAGCCGTGAGATGGAGCTAGCAGCTGAGCAGACCGTGGGGATAAGCGTGTGGTCATTCTCGTGCAACCCGTGCCACTACGGGGCTCTCTCGCTCTCTCTAGCTTGTTGTGACAATTATCATCATAAACGGGTCGATAAAATATCTTGCACACTACGGAGCACAAGATCACTATATACTCCTACATGGCATCATGTCAAGGTCGGCCTGGTTCAATGAGTGTGATGCGACCGACCGACGGCAACCCTTCAGCCTTCTTCACTTTATTTATTGTTACGTACGCCTGGTTATGCCCATCCCGAAAATTAAGCCGGCCCGGCAGAAATGCACGCATGGAGTGCAGAGAATATCAGTGAATAGTGAGGCCGGCTGAACAGCATGCTCCACGTGAAGCGTGCCCGGGGCGGCTTGGCTCGACTCGCCGAGCGAGAGTCTGGACTCCGGGACTTGACCACGGGGCCGGCCGGTCCCGGCTGGGGTGGGTCTAATAGTAAACCCCTACGCACGGTTTCACATGGATTTTCGATTTTCTTTTGGGGTTTTGCAGCGGACCACACGGGCCGGGCTCGACCGCCGCCAGCTGCTAGCTAGACCGGCTCTCGTCGAGGAACAGTTAACGTGACCTGGACTTTGCGGATTTATAACACCGCAAACGTTGTGTGGTTACGTAGTACAGTACCATACTCTAACCAAGTCAGCAGAGACTGTGCGTATGCAACCTCCATCGTGCATTTACTGCATGATAATAATGTTGTTGAGAGGGAGAACAGGATGCATGCTCGAAGAATCCGGAAGAAAGTAGGTGAACTTTAACCATATACTTAAAAGGTAGCAAGTCTCTTCCTTTTATTTTACTTTGATTGATGACAGTGGAGGGTTAAATGACTGAGAAAATGCGATTCCGATCGACTGGAGACTTGACCCGGGGTCATTATTTGTGCTGCCCGCCTTATCGAAAAACACGAGGATTAGGTCTCGCGTACTAGACTGCTAATCGACTCCACACGCATTATTAGTTCTAACAAAAATCTCCACGCATATTGCAGCGCCAGGACCCTGAGTACCGGACCCACCTGGCAGAGCTAGGCGCAGAGCAGAACCTTTCCTTTACGGCAACTGCAATCAAATCCGACACTATAGTACGAGAAGCGCATATAGCGTTTGCCAGAAAAGAAAAGCAGAGCATATAGCACCTGAGCCCCTGTGTGTCTGTGTGCGAACCCATCTTGCCGATGCCAGTGCAAGCACCCCACGGGTGTACCTAATCCGATCCAGTCCAACGGCGGGACCGATAGCTCATCAAATGAACGGGGCGACTGATCCATGCTCACCACAGGCTCAGCAGCACTTGGATCACCAGGCAAACATCACCTGTCCACTCGCTCAACAGCGCTGCTTCTGCTTGCCGCCCACACACCACCACTTCCTGCGTTCATTAGCAGCCACTGGAATCCCAGGAAAACGAAAACCGTAACTACCTGAGGTGTGAAATACGGAGGAGTACTGCTCGCCCTGCGAGAAAGTCTGTGGGGGGATCAAGAGTCCGTGTTTTCACTTCATTTTCCTCGCAAACCCCTGCCTCGGACCCAAAAACAAACAAACAAAACTCATTTCTTTTTCTCTCCGTACCAGCGTTTAATGTACCGGCCGGTCTCACTCCTGCTCCCCCGCTCGTTCCCGCGTCAAACGCAAATCACATTGCTCCCCGCGCTCTACCTGCTGGCCAGGCCGGCTGCTGCTATATAAACCCCCTCTAGGCTCTACCGTCCAGATCACACTGCCCACGACTCCACAATCTAGGAGCAGGCCGGCCTCTGCTAGTCCCAACTCCCAACTAGCCAGCGCACACAGTAGCAGGGGATCGATCTTTGCTGTCTGATCCATCAGGATCATTCCAAGTTTGTCTGTCTCGGGCCGGGACACTGTTGTCGAGCAAGAAAACAAACAAGCAAGATCGAGATGGAGCAGCTTCCGAAGCGCGCGGCGAACTACGTGCCGCTGAGCCCGGTGGGGTTCCTGCCGCGGGCCAATGCCGTGTACGGCGACCGGACGTCGCTCGTCTACGGCCGCCGCGTCCGGTTCACCTGGAGCCAGACTCACGACCGGTGCCGCCGCCTGGCCTCGTCCCTCCTGGCGCTCGGCGTCCGGAAGAACGACGTGGTGTCCGTCCTGGCGCCCAACGTGCCGGCAATGTACGAGATGCACTTCGCGGTGCCCATGGCCGGCGCCGTGCTCAACACCGTCAACACCCGCCTCGACGCCAAGGCCGTGGCCGCCATCCTGCGCCACTCGGAGGCCAAGCTCTTCTTCGTCGACTACGAGTACGTCCGCCTCGCCAGCGACGCGCTCCAGCTGCTCGTCTCTGACGGCGCGAGCCAGGTGCCGCTCGTGGCCGTCATCGACGACCTCGACAGGCCGACGGGGGTCCGGCTGGGCGAGCTCGAGTACGAAGGGCTCGTCTCACGCGGCGACCCCACCGTGCAGCTGCCGATGCTCGCTGACGAGTGGGACGCCGTCACGCTGAACTACACCTCTGGCACGACCTCGGCGCCCAAGGGCGTCGTGTACAGCCACCGGGGCGCGTACCTGAGCACCACGAGCCTGCTCATGTCGTGGGAGATGGGCGCCGAGCCGGTCTACCTGTGGACGCTCCCCATGTTCCACTGCAACGGCTGGACCTTCACCTGGGGCGTGGCGGCACGGGGCGGCGTCAACGTGTGCATCCGGGACGCGCGCGCCGCCGACGTGTACGGCGCCATCGCGCGCCACGGGGTCACCCACATGTGCTGCGCGCCCGTCGTGTTCAACATCCTCCTCGAGGGCGCCGCTGCCACGTCGGCTCCAAATCAGCGCCAGCTGGCGGCACCCGTCCACGTCCTCACCGGCGGGGCGCCGCCGCCGGCTGCGCTGCTGGAGCGCGTCGAGCGGATCGGGTTCCACGTCACACACGCCTACGGGCTGACAGAAGCCACGGGCCCGGCCCTGGCTTGCGAGTGGCGGGCCCAGTGGGACCACCTGCCGGTATCCGACCGGGCCCGCCTCAAGGCCCGGCAGGGCGTCAGCGTGCTCTCGCTCGCCGACGCCGACGTCATCAACGAGGACACCATGTCCAGCGTGCAGCGTGACGGCAAAGCCCTGGGCGAGATCGTGCTGCGTGGCAGCAGCGTGATGAAGGGGTACCTGAAGAACCCGGAGGCGAACGAGGCGGCGTTCAAGGGCGGGTGGTTCATGACCGGGGACGTGGGCGTGGTGCACCCGGACGGGTACATCGAGATCAAGGACAGGTCCAAGGACGTGATCATCTCCGGCGGCGAGAACATCTGCAGCAAGGAAGTCGAGGAGGCGCTCTTCGCGCACCCGGCTGTCGCCGACGCCGCCGTCGTCGCCATGCCGCACCCGCACTGGGGCGAGACGCCATGCGCCTTCGTCGTGCCCCGGAAGAAGGAGGACGGTGATCAGAACGTCCAAGTGTGCGAGGAAGAAGTGGTCGATTTCTGCCGGAAGCGCATGGCGAGGTTCATGGTGCCCCGGAAGGTGGTGCTCTGCGAGGCCTTGCCCAGGAACGCGCTCGGGAAGGTGGAGAAGGTCAAGCTCAGGGACGCGGCCAGGAAGCTGCAGCCGGCGCCGGCGCAGAAGACGACGACGTCCAACTCCAAGGGGAGTACTAAGGCGCCGGCGGGGAAGAGCGGCGGCGGGCGCCGGGATGAGCAGAACCCGGTGGCGCATGTCATGGCCATGTCAAGGCTGTAGAGCGCATGTGTACTGCCGATGCAGCTAGCACACGACAGCACCATTGCCAAGTACTTGCTGTACGATTCTACGGCCTCCTAGATACGTTCTCTTCGTGATACGGTACGACGATACGATGACGACTACGACCATCGTGGCGATCTCGCAGATCAATGGTCTACGCGTTGGTAAGAAAGAAAAAGTGGAGTACGATTTTGGCACCATGCATGCGTGCCAAATTAAGTTGCACAAATTAAATAAGCAAGTACGGCGTGTGGTTAAAGGAGATTTGAACAAAATTGGATGTAAAATGGACGAGGGTGTGCTTGTATTAGTGGCACTGAGTTGTTCTTTAGTTTACTTTGTCTCGTGTATATGAAAATTTCAGTACTTACGGTGTGCATTCCAAGATGTTTAGTCTGAAAATGTGAATGAAGTGGTTAATTATTGTGAAATGATATCCCAAGTTGATAGTCCCTGTATTGTGGCATACATTTATTTACTTTTTTGCGAGGACATTTGGCGGCAAACTGGCTACTGCGATTGGGAGCGCACTCACTACCTCACTGTCACTGGGGGATACTGATATCAGCATTAGGCCGTAAACTTACTGGTTTGAACATGTACAGCCATGGTCTTATTAAAAATGGAAGCCAACTACTCCTACTTAACACCTTTATCCTATCCTAAAGGCCGTGTTGCGATGAGTGATACGGCTACTAGTTGTCACGTTGGAAATAGAGACATAAATTGTTTTACTCTCTCACACGGTCGACCATGTGCACATGGTAAATTTGGGCGGGACTAGCACACCTTCCTTCTCCCCGTTTGCAGTCGTGACCAGTACACTAAAAGAGAACAAATGGAGAACACGAGGTCAAAAGAAGACTTAACAAATTTTTTCTCACAACTTGCCTTCTTCCTACTTCCTAGTAATCCAAATCCACCAACAAATAGCAGCAAGACGGGTTACATAGAACCTATAATCATAAAGCAGAAAAGCATGAAACCAGGTAATATCATGCCAAATATGATCAAGACACAAAGTATCCCCAGAAAGGATTATAAAGTTCTCCAAACAATATGGACCATAGGACAAGTGAAAAACAAGTGTTGAGTAGTTTCAACTTGATGACATAGACATAGATAGGATTAGGTAAACTTGGCAGATTTACCAGGAACACTGGAAACTTCATCACCCAGAAGAATAAGGAATACACACTTAGGTTCTGCACAGTGCAAGACCGTTGATGTGCGAGCATAGGGGTAAGCCCGCGCAAACGGTGTCGCGATCATTTGGAAGTTAGGTTTTTCAAATAACATACTCCTTTGCTAAATACTATAAGAATCTTAGTTTTGTTCCGAGTCAAAGTTTTCCAAATTAGTTTATTACATCCATCATTATGTATATTATCATAATGCACTTGCTCGGTATTTCAGATTTTAGTTGATTTTTCTATAAATTTGACTTGAGACAAAAGTTTTTTGACATCTTATATTCGGAAACGGAGGGAGTATTTTGAAAATCTTTTTTTTAGTCCAAATAATATCAAGAACCAGACCTCACAAACACGTGCATCGCTGTCTCCAGGAATTTCACATACATTTGCAAATGCAGCTAGATTCTATTGTTGTTGAAATTATCAAAGGAGTTAGCAACTAGAGTAGTTTTCTCCGGAAAAGCAGGGCAATCAGTTAGCAAAAACACAAACAAACAGGCAGGGCAATCATGCTTCCAGCACTACCGAGTCAAAACTCAAAAGTCAAGACGAGAGACAACTCGGGACAGAATTCACGTTTCACCAACGAGGATGCAAAGGAGACAAGAATATTCACACGTTTATTTTCATCTCGAACACCACTGAATTAACCTGGTTCTCGCGATGATGGTAACACTAGTACTCCATTACTTCTCTCGTGTTTCTCATTTGACGAAGAATTGAACGCGTTCTAGGAGCTTATGTGATTTGTCTGCATCATCGACCCATGACCCATCGGTTAATCAGTACTGGTACTCCTTTAATTCGAAGGGGACGACGGAGGAAGGCGACACCGGCCGGCCGGGTCAATTCGTTTCTCGCGCGCACGGCGTGAACAATCGATAGCACGTACCTCCACTGCCACGACACCACGTACTTTACGCCGGCTGCAGTGGTGCAGACGAATTGTTGCTTAAAGCTGCTGACACATACGTGCAAACTGTGGCAAACTAGCTAGCTAGAGAGCAATATGCGGCGTGGGGACAAACAAACGGCGATGCGCACGGGTTCTCTCGTTTCTCTGTCAGAACAAAATCGGACAGCACGGGGGGCCAAAGCCAAAGCCAAGCCACGAACGAACGGACCACACCCACACGAGCGGAATCGCGAAAGGAGAAAGCGTCACACTTTCGAGGATGGACGGAATGGAAGGAACTAAAAGGCGGTCTTCTGAACATGTGTGCAGTACACGCATGGTTTCTGACCAAAAAAATATCTGCTGCAAGTAATTGCCTCTTTTATGCACCGCATTACAGGGACGTTTTGCCACGACAGCACACGGACGATGACCGGTGCAGCCCGGCTCCAATTAAATTAATCGTGGCGAGCAGCTGCAGATGGAAATTCTCTTTACGGACAGAAAGTGTCACTTCTCTGAGAATTGCCTCGTGATTGCGCTGTGAAACACCCGAGTTTTCGCACTTCTGACTGCTTTGTGTAGTATACGCGTTTGCAATCCCTGTTGCAATTTCTCGCGCATCACAAGGAAGGACCGACCTAGCTATCGAGCGAGTACCGAGACTGATAGAAACTGCCCGGATTTGTTGGATGTCAGTGTGTGTTTTTTTCTACTGAATGTTGGCCATGTTGGCCGTGACGTCTGATCCGAAGGTTCCGGGATAATAAGGTCAGGCTTCCGTTATGGGCCTAGAGGATGCGTACATACGACCAAGTCCGTTCTAATATCGAGCCGACCCATCCTTACTTCGAAAGTGCTGGGCTGTATTTCCAGTGAAACAAAAAAGGATACGGTTCTTATAGCCCATAATGTCAACGGGCCTATTAATAGAACCCACTAAATTAAAATGCACTGCCCGCGGCCCGTTCCATTGCCAGGAGCCGTGAGCCTGTGAAGTGTGAATCCCTCACCTCAAAAAACTAGGGCTGTCCATGTGATTACCGTCACAGCTCGCGTGCGTCTGACGAGGAAAGAGCTTTTGTTGATGTGATATCCAGAAATCATTTTGTATATCAAGTGACCTTGTAAAGTTAGAAGAATTTAGGTTCTTTGAATTTATCATGTTGTCGTGTTATTTTGACGAACACTGAACTGTACTTTTCATGCATGTGTCTCGAGGGTGCGCAGTTTCTTTTAATTCGGTCATAATGCTGTGAGCATATATAGTGAAACAAAACTTTTAGTACATATATAGTTAATAGTTACATGCTACACTCCATATATAGCACGATGCATAGCTATACCAAAATGTTAACCCTTCAGGTCGCGATTCGAATACCAGGTGGGGGCATCGGGCGAAAATGTGCATGCACGCCACGTGACTGCAGAGTAGCGCTGCATCGTATTTTCCGCACGCCACGTGACTATTTTTTTCTGATCTTAAATTCTTATCCCATTTTATTTAAATATGGATGCATCTATTTTAAAAAATGTGAAGATACATGTAATATTTGACAACAATTTAGGATCGGAAGAAGTAGGTTTTAGCTAGCAGGGTTCAGGAAAGGGGTAGTTTTTGTAATGTGGAAAAAATGGCTAAACAAAACAAAGCTGACAGGAACACGTTGAAATCTGCGAGGTTCACTTTGTTCCGATTCCCTCTTAATTTGTTCTGTGAAAACCAACCTTGTCCCGCTTTCTCGTTCCAATCAGAATCACGAGCACCCACCCGGGCGCCCCGGTGTGCTCGATCGATCTGAATCTCGGTATGTGTGGTGTATGTGCCCTTTTCTCGACATGCTGCACGTCGGCACCGACGCGAATAAAAACCTACTTTTCTTTCTTTTGAACTTTGCATGCTCGATGGTGGCACGCTTTCGCCTCTGAAACTGTCGACAGTCTGATATGATCTGTGCACGCACATACAGTAATCCCTCACAACCAAGAAAAAGGATCTCACCGGACGTTTCCGCAGCAACTGACGAGATCACGAGAAGCGGCCAAGCTAGCAGTAGTAACAGGCGAGCACTAGCTTAGCAGTAACATGTACAGTAGCTAACAAAAGATATGCTCTTGAACCAGGGTACCACGTGGACTCTGTTCACCAGCGCACGTACGCTTTGCTCTCTAGCTTCTGGTGGAATTCTCACGCACCGTTCTGTGCATTGGCCACTATATAAGCAGGTCCCGGCCTTCTCTGCTCACTCACTCACTCACTCACTCGCACACAACTCCTTTCAAGAACACCTTGTTACGGAACACAAGTAATAGTAGTGATCCAATTAATGGAGGTTTCCCGCAAGCTCCTCCCGGCCGCGCTCCTCCTCGCGCTGCTGCTCCTCGCGGCCACAGGCATGTAACTAAATCACCTCCGTGTCCTCCTCGACGTATACCCGAGTAAATCTGGTTCTGATCTGACGATAGATGCACCGTTTTTGCTCTTGTGCAGATGGGGATCAGATGATGGTGGCTGAGGCCCGGACGTGCGAGTCCCGGAGCCACAGGTTCAGGGGCCCCTGCATGCGCGCGTCCAACTGCCGCAACGTGTGCAAGACCGAGGGCTTCCAGGACGGCAAGTGCCGCGGCTTCCGCCGCCGCTGCTTCTGCGTCTCCCAGTGCCACCATTGACCTGAAGATCAACGCCATCGTGGATCCGGCTCCTGGCCTCCAGCCAGCCAGCCAAGCCGGCCACCACCCTCTTTCAATTCCAGTGGCTCCGTGCATGCATGGCTAGCTTTGCACTTTGTCACTTGTTTGCTTAATTTGTGTGTCGTCGTCGTACGTCGTGTCCCCGTGAATAAACAAACTGGAGCCTGCAGCCTTGGCAGATCCTTCATCCTTGTAGTGTTTAATTAAGGGGTTTAATTAATCCAGTCCTTTCTTATGTCTCCGCACCGTTTTGCTTTGTCCGATGTTTAGGGTTCGTCGTGTCGGTATGATGGTACTGTAAATTTAAGGTTTGCGCCACTCACAAGATTTTGGTTTACTGCTATCGAAGAGATTCCACGCACATGATTCTCAGTTTCTTTCTTTTTCGTCAGTTTCTTTATTTTTCGCCTTTGTTTCTGCTAAGTAATTAGATAATTTCGATGAATATTTAATAAAAAACAGGGTGTAAAATATGTAGCATATTATATCATGCCAACTAGACAAATTAAATAGCAACGCACAGCAATAAAATTCATCTAATTTCACGGCGGCATGAATAACAGAACTACTAATCAAAATCAACAAGAAAGAGCAGATTACGTACGGTGTTTGTTTGTTGAAGTCGGTGACGAGTCCGGTGGCGTCGATGTTCACGTCGGCAGCAGCAGCCTTGACTACCTCCTGAGCAGCGGCCATTGCCTGCCTGCTTGCGCCTGTGCAGCAGCAATTGCCTGGGCTTGGAGCTGGACAGCCTGCTGCTGTGCTTGGAGTTGTGCAGCCTGCTATTGCTGAGCTAGAGCGGCAGCCTGAGCCGCGGGATCTCCGAGGTCGTCGGCCATTGGTGATGATGATGGCGACGAAACAGGGACGTGAAGAAGCGAGCTGTCGCGTGAGAACGCTCCCCAAAAACCTTATCGACCGTCTCCCGGGCTGGATCTCGAAGGTCGGCGATCTGTGCACGCAGTCGACGGGATGGAGTAGCAGTCGGCGGCGAACAACGAGATTGGATCGTAGGCGTGACGGTTAGGGTTGTGGTGTGTATTTTTCCCGAAGGCCACGGTCGTCTTATTATATAGGCACACATGCGGACTTCGGTTCGGTTTAGGAAACCAAAACCGACTCCGCAATTATCGGAATTTGTTACGCGTCCGTAACGGATTCCGACTGCCAAAAAGATAAGCACGACCCGGCTCGACCTCGATCCACGAAACGCGGCGCGGTACGTCGGGACGAGGCGAGCGGAGGAGGAGGAGCGCGCGGATTTTCCTTGCTCACTTGTTCAAGAAGTGAGAATCAACATATCTTATATATTGGTTCAACTCCCCCTAAATTAGTAAGGTGTGACTATTCTCACTTTTTCATCCCACTACGTGAATGGATTTTGAGATTTTTCAGAAATTAATTTCAGACCGAGCGTTGACGCTGACCCAAAATTCCAATAGTTTCCGGCTACTCGCGTATCATACGTGATTGATCTACGCATGCAGCATGGTCGCTCACACGCGCGATCACCTGAACCCGCGAGAGGTTTGCATGTCTGCCACGAAATCGATGTGACTGCAGAGCCAATCGACACGAGGCGCAGCATGCAATCTTATCATCTCAACGCGTGTGCCGAGCTGCTTTTGTCGTCTTTGTGAAAAGAGCAAAAAAACGTCCTAAGGTGCTTCGTGTGTTGGCATCCGAAGGGAGCACCGATCGGAACGTCTCGTATCTATCTGACTACCGCGAAGCAAAACGGAAGCGATTTAATTCCTTCGGGTCGATCGACCTCTCTCGATTAATTCCGTATCACGCCAGCTCTCCGGAGTCCGGAGTTAAACCTGGCCGAAACGGCGTTATAGAAGACAATAGATAGACTAGAAAAGTCTAGAAGGATCAGCTTTGGCTCAAAAACCATTCTCAACAAAATTGCAAAGGGGTCAAGAGAAAATAAATAAACGCAGCTGGCTCAATAATTCAATCACAGCTGGGGTTTTAGTTATATCATGAGCATCTTCTCAAGAAAAAAATCATGAGCAGAGTCAGTCAAGAGAACTGCTACACAATACGACGGAATTCGTCTGACGAACTCGTACGATAAGTCACAAGACTCACATCTGCACCAACTCGTATGATAAGACTCACATCTGCACCGAGTTAGAACATTGATAAGACTCACATCTGCACCGAGTTAGAACATGAGGCCACAACATTGTAAACCGTACCTGTGTGTAGTCGTACGAGTCAGAACATGGGGCAACCGTGTGTAGTATATGAAAATCGTGGATTCACAACATTGTAAACCGTGACTTCGTGTAGTGTATGAAAATCGTACTCGTATGCAAGGCAATTCCGGACAGTCAATTCGAATGATGTTGCTCGTACAAAAATTACTGATAAACTGTACTCGGGTCACATGAGAGGCCCGAAGAAATTTAAAAACGACGCCAAATGGACCTGGCTGTATAACCTCAAGGGCCAAAATTTAATTTTCAAGACTTGGCAGGGGCCGCGCGAACGCGTACCCCCTCTACCACAAATTATGACGTCCACTCTCCCACTTGGGGAGATGGTAGACCAACGCCCTCACCCAGTGCAATGTGAGCCATTGATCTAGGCCACGGCCCTTCATGATCGGCCGTCGACCCCGTCCAGGTAAGTATGTGGCAAGGTTGCCCAAGGCGCTTATTATATAGCAGTCTCTCCCGCCCCGACCTCCTCCATCTGCCGAGGTGGTACTAAACGAGAACGTCCTCCTCTACTCTGTCTGGTGCAGCCGTGGGGTGCGTGGGTCGCACCGTGGACCTATTTCTCGTGGGCTTTCTACCACAAGTGGGCCTCTTTTTGGGGCTTTTGGACCAGAAGAATATTCCTCCAGATCAGCATTGGCACAAGCCCGAGATGCCATCGTGAACGTAGAGCGTGAACGTGAACTCAGTCTACAGACCAGCGCCTCACGCCGCTCGGCACCCACCGATGTAAGGGACCCACTGACAGGTTTCACCGTGGACCTGTTCCACGTCTCCGTCTCCGACTCTCCGTCGCCCATCGTCTTCTCCAAGCCCCTCTACCCTTTCCTCATCGCATCTGTGTGTGCTCCCAAAGCCGCCGCATACAAATACCCACCACAAAGGAAAGGAAACATTCAAAGACCAAACCCTAAAACCTCGCGCCTCCGCCGTCTGTCTCGTCGCCCCCAGCTGCCTTCCATGGCGGCCGTACAACGCCTACTCCGCGCCGCGTCGTCCGGTGGTTCGGCGGCGGCGGCGAGGAGGCGCATGACGTCGCTGGCGCCCGAGCAGACGCCGTCCTCGGCTGCTGCGGCGGCGGCTTTCCCGTTCGCGGGGGCGGAGAGGAAGCGGCGGCCGGCAGAGGAGAGGAACGTGCAGTGGGTGTTCCTGGGGTGCCCCGGCGTGGGCAAGGGGACCTACGCGAGCCGCCTGTCCCGCCTCCTCGGCGTGCCCCACATCGCCACCGGCGACCTCGTCCGCGTCGAGCTCGCCTCCACCGGGCCGCTTGCTGAGCAGGTGAGGGCTTACCCTCTTCCGCCTTTGCTGAGCCCAGATCCGGTCGTTGTACGTGTGGTCGCTGATCTGGATTTGGTTCGAGCGGATCAGCCATGAGCTGGATCTCTGAATTGGAATTCGCGGTTTGTTCCATCTAGCGTGTGTAGATCAGAGACACAGATCATTAAGATGTGTAATTGTAGGCGTAGCCTTACTCTTAAGTGATACGGGAAGGATTTTCGCCCAGAAGTAGGGGAAATGGTGTTTGGATGTCCATTTCATCATTTGAGTGGTTGTATGTAGATCCGGAGGTAAATGTTTTGGTTTTAGCTGAAAATTGACGTGATGTGTGAAATTAGCCATCAGGATCTACTTGGTGTCTGCTTGATCATCAGTTGGCCAGGATATACCATTTTGAATTCAGCGTGATAATGCGATCCATTCGCTTTGCCTGTAGCCTTGGTATCATTATTTACTGAAAAATTTCGGATTTGGGGGTATCTTCCTGTGAAATACAGGTATAGATTGACACTGAAAATGCCAAGCTGCAGTGTTAATATTGAATTCATGGGCAACCTCCACAAGCATGGTTTTGATGTAAAAAGTTTGGGGTTAGATCTTCGTTGTTATATAGACCTTCATAATTATATACTCCCTCCGTCCCAAAATAAGTGACGTGGATTTGCATAGATTCTTATACAAATTCACGTCACTTATTTTGGGACGGAGGGAGTATTAAATTCCAAATTGCTGCTTTGGAGGGTTTTTCCAGGGAATGATTTATGCCAAATGTAAACATTGCTCATGGATATTTTGTCCCAATTGGGAAAGTGGCTAGGCTATTCACTAAAACTTCTCCTAACTCCCTATCATGGGTAGGACAGGAAGAGTACAGAGATACTTGTTTTCCTATACTTCCCCCAGAATCAGCATGCATATTTAATTGATTGGATCATGCTTGCATCTGCTATGACACCTCTATTTAGGGAATCCTTTTTGTTCTTTGTATCCTGACATGTGAATTGCACGATCGTGTTATATTACCTTTTCTCTTTATCTGATTATCATGTTATTTATTTTTCTTTTCCAGCTTGCTGAAATTGTTAATCAGGGAAAGCTGGTTTCTGATGAACTTATCATCAATCTTTTGTGTAAACGGCTTAAGAAAGGAGAAGAGAGGGGTGAATCAGGATTTATTCTTGATGGTTTTCCACGTACTGTAAAGCAAGCGGTGAGGATTTCGCATTTCATGAGCCATTCCTGCTTTGCTTATTCTATCTGGTAATAGCTCAGATGCTCTAATTTTGATCTATCTCAGATGCTCTAATTTTTACTGTCTGTGGACCTGTGGTCACACAGTTATTAGTGCAATACAGCATGATTCAAATAGTAAATGTATTTTCTGCCTCCATGGTGGTACTATTTATAAGATTGTATACCTAGAGGCACGATTGCATACCTAGAGGTACTATTCAAATAGTTATTTCTACTTAGCTTGCTGAAACACAATGTTTTGTTTACTGTACTGTCTGCTTCTGTGAAAGTAAACAATTTCTACTTAGTGAACATTAGTTCTAGTTGGTTAAATTGCTTGCAAACGTTTTTCCTTTCAATTAACTGGCCACACAGATCAAAGTGCTGCCATCATACTCTTTGATAGTTCATTCACTTATTTATCATGGTGGTCCAAGATAATAATTTCTATCTACGCTCTGCCTTTCTAGGAAATCCTTGACGGAGTTACAGACATTGATATGGTGGTTAATCTAAAGCTGAGAGAAGATGTCATAGTACAAAAGTGCCTTGGTAGACGTATCTGTAGCCAATGTAATAAGAACTTCAATTTGGCCTGCATTGATGTGAAGGGCGAAAATGGGCTACCACCAATCTACATGTCACCATTGCTACCTCCTAACAACTGCATGTCGAAGCTTATTACTCGAGCTGATGACACTGAAGAGGTTGTGAGAAATCGGCTACGGATATACAATGACATGGTATGGCACTCTGACTCTGCATTTGACTCACTATAATTCCTTGTTGCCTTTGTGTTAGCCAGTGGTACCTGAAGGATATACATCCGCTGAGCAATTGGACAAGTTGAAACAGTAAATAAATTGCATTGTTTAATCACTAGCATTATTCTGCTTTACCTGCAGAGTCAACCTGTTGAGGAGTTCTACCAGAAACAGGGAAAGGTTTTGGAGTTTGATTTGCCTGGAGGAATACCTGAATCTTGGCCGAAGCTCCTCCATGTTCTAAATCTTGAGGACCAAGAAGAGATGAAGTTGGCCACAGCTTAAGCCGTCAGACCTTACATAGTCTTAAAGCATACCCTACATTTTTTCAATAATGGAAAAGGAGAAAACTTATTCCATAAATATGTGTGCGAAAGTAAGTTTTGACCGATAGTGAGCTATTTATTGCGCCGGTGTTTTGACGAGCTGGTGCTCTGTAACGATCTTATTGAAATTTTTTATGTTCATCAGCATTTCTGTACCCCTTTGTAGGGCATCAGGACACTATGTAGCGTTTATTCAAGTCGAGTACTGCTTGACTACTGCTAGATAATTCGTTTGTACTTTTTTAACAGCATTTTTTTGCCACATGAGCGATGGTGCTACGGAAGCATCATGCATTAGATCCTGTTCTGATTTGCCAGATCTCGTATCATGTTTCTCAGCAACTTTTTCTTTGTCTGGTTGTGTATAGTGTGTGGGAACTTTCTGTCACATCCTCGTGTGGTAAACGGAACCACTGGGCGCAGTGCGTGGGTGGGGATGTGCCGCTTTCCAACCCACGACGCCAACCGGTCCACAGCAGCCCAGCGGGGGCGTGGCGGCACATACATCACCTTCGCGGCCGGGGCAGCACATGCATTTCCCAGTTCAATGATGAATACGATTTGAACAGAGCTCCTTTTTATTTTGCGGGTGATTTGAACAGAGTTCCAATGAACCGCAGGAGGCATCGAACTCCCAGCTGAAATTATCAGCACACATGTGGTAGTTCGGGAAATTGAGAAGGACAGGATCATCACTTACAACTCACATTAAAAAAAACTTGGCAAGTTATAGCTATCATACATCACCGAGTAAAAAAAATATACGACAAAAATTTGATCCATGGAAAATATAAATCCCCCAGTTCAAATTCTTCAAAAAGCAGTAATGGATTACACGAAAGATCATGGGGACAGTACAATATTTACTTTAGTTATAGAAAAAAGATCACATCTAAACCAGTACAGAGCATACAATGCTAAAGATGCCCCCAGTTCCTTGCACAACATGATGGATGACAGATGAGAGCTACCAACTTTGGCATTTGTATATTGTGCAAAAGAAACAGGACCTGCTCATCATGAGTACATGTCGTCACTATAAACAAAAAAAAAAGGCAATCTCAGGATACTTTACAAACACAGACGAAATGTCCACTTTGTACGTGTGGGATAAACAGGAAAAATGCACACGGGGAACAGAAGAACAAGCCAATGAAAAAATGATCCGTTGTGCTGTAGTTTCCTCGAAGAATCTGAGCCTTGTTTTGAGAAATGAAAACTTGTCAGAGACAAATCTTTGTAATACCACACATACATATCAGAATTTGGGTGGCGATCGGCCTCCTGATGCTTTAAAGGGTCCGGTCGAACCAAATGGATCGGCCTCATCAAAAGAATCAAACCGGCCAAAATTTCTTGAGCTATTGGATGAATCAAATCCTGCTACATTCTCGCCCTTGGAGCTGCTCATGGAATCAAACCTGGAGAAGCGAGTCTCCTGAGGGACGACACTGTCTTGGGATCTGAAGGAATCAAACCTTCCAAAGTTATAAGAGGAGCTATCATCACGACTTTCACCGAATTTTGGTGAGAAGCCAGACGTGTATGCAGGGGAACTTGGAACAGAATCATCAAAGAATGTGCTTTTCTTTCCATAGACACTAGCACCGCTTGGAGAGCCCACTCTAACAGGATTTCCACCAAAGTCATCTGACCCAAAGAAAGAGTTATGTGTGCTGCTTCCATGATGGTCAGTCTCCTGTATCAAGGCAATTCATTAGAAACAGATAAGGAGTCGACATGTCCAAATGTACCAGAACTGGAAATAAGCAGCTGCAAAAGCTTACAGTATTCATTGCATTAGATCCCCAAACAGATTCAGTATCTTGGTCGTCAAAGTTCCATGAAGTTTCATCGGCATAATTGTCACCAAAAACAGACTCAGAACCACCATGATCACTGTTGCAAAACAATGGTTAATGCCACTCACACAACACTCAGAACTTATAATTCCATGCTCAGACACCATATTATGTATGCTTTACATTGAACATTAGTTGCAATATTTTCAGAGAATATGCAGCACATAAACGTATAGACCAGGAAGTAAGAACGATGATGATCATCTTAAGTACTCCCTCCATTTCACAAAGAATGGCGCCCACGCTTTTCGAGGTCGAACTTTGACCAATGATTAGAATAATTGTATGTAGATTATCTGTTACAAATTTTATATCGTTGGAAAGGTTTTTGAAATACGAATCCAATGATATAATTTTTGTAACACATAAGCCTCAAATCATTAGTCTAATTGTCGGTCAAAGCAAAATCTTGAAATGCGTGCGTGCCATTCTTTGTGAAATGGAGGGAGTAGTAAAAAGGCGAGGGAATAGCTCTCCCCAGTGGCAACTACATAAATCTACTATGTAAAACCAAAAAAGTTACCAAAAAACATCCGGATCATAAGAACTTAGACTGTTGAGAAGTAAACAGATATATTTTGGTGGCTACGGTTGCTGAAGATTATGAGGTACTACTAGTAGACCATGTCTAAAAAACTAAACCTCCGCTACATCAATTGGATTTCATTCATTGCTCAAAGAAAGGCTCATAATTAGAAAAGGACATGAGTTACACACCAAAGAAACAAACACACATACATTATATAGTACATCAAGCAAATAAGGAATCAGAATATAGCTCATTATGTTCAAGGAGACTATGCCTGATATATCTCAGTTCTAGAGACCATACAAGTAGGGAGTTCAACATTGAGAATAAAGATTATACATGAACAAAAAGGTGAAAACAAGCACCTGTATGTTCCTTTTTTGCTGGGAGACGAGTCATGCATCCCATAATGGGAAGACTTAAATGGACTTCCAGAGGCACTTCTTCCAGCACTGCCAGGACTCCTTACAGATTCGTCACCAAAATCATACCCTAATTCGCTCTCAGGCACTTGATCACCAGCTCTGTAATGTCTCACATCCTTGATGTGACCATTAGACATCTCGTCCATAGAGACACCATCATCCCAGAGAGATGATGATTTTGCATTTTCAGCAGATGCTGGGTTTTCAACAATCGTACCATTGTCCTTTACAAGACCAAACCCTGTCATGAAACATGGTGTAGTTAGGAATATAATAAGATTAACCAAAAACGGAGGAAGTAGGCGGGTAAGGTAAAACACGCCGAATCTGAACAAATAACAGCTTGTGTGATCAAGATTTATGTGTAGTTGCACACTAGTAACCGTGTAGCTAGAAAGGTTTGCTAGAAAATAAGCTCAGAGTTGCATGTAACATAATATATGAGGCAGTGGATGAAAAAGAACTACAGTACAAAACAGAATAAATAGTGGTAGCTCAATTTTATCTGCACAATTCACATTGAAAAATTTATTTGACACTAGAGAAAAAGATCAAGCTTAGAGATAGGCTTTGTTTATTTTCAGGACGAAACAATAATTGGTGTAAGCGACAAGTTTGAGAGAACGTAAACGCTAGATACTTTCCTATATCTTTCATGGAATAACTGGTGTAAGCACAAAGAAGTCTTTGATTAAAAATGGTTGGCGTGAGATGTGAACTCTGCCATATAAACAGACAATGACCAACTTCAAAAGGAAATAAAAGACCCAAGAAAGTATGTACATGTTCTACCTAGTACTGCTTTATGGTTTTCCGTGCCACGTGGGAGGAGGGATGAAAGGCCCAAGGAAGTATTGTACACGCTCTACTTATTACTGCTTTATGTTTTTTCTGTGCTAGATGGCGTCTCCCAATCGGTCCCACCAGTCAGAATACTCAAATGCCCCTGATCCCACAATTTATGGTTCCGCATAACTACCCCAATAGTTGTGGTTAAGTGAAATTTTTCCAAAGATTGTACTTTTATGAGACGTAAACCCCAATTGTTGTGATTCCTTGATATTTACTCTCTAATAATTTCAAAGTTCAAAACTATACTTCAAGTACGTCTAAGTAATAAAGTAAATGAGGATGGAATGAAAAGCATGTGACCTTCATCCTCAAATTTATCCCAGTCTTCATCCCACTCAATTGCTCCCTCTTGCTGCCCAGGTTCCCAACCTACCAAACAAGGGCACGAGTGGTAAAAAAATGAGTAATATATCTGAAGCTGAATAAAATAAGGACACACTTTGCTCTATAGATAATAAACATGCAAGATTCTAGCGAAGATAGAAAGTTGAGTACCAAAAGGAAGCTCAACTGACGCAGAGGGCTTGAAATGCAGTCCAAAGTGCTTGCACCGTTCGCTAAAAGCTTTCTCCATCTCCTCTAATTGATATTGGATTCGGTCAGCTCGTACCTAGGTATGTAGCGCAGTGCTAGTTAGAGAGACGCGGCATAAAACATACTGAAGATATGAACTTGAACATACCTGAAGCAAACCATCAACACTTCCACCTTGTACCATTTTAATTAATGCATCGTTGAGCTCCACTTTCCTTTCCTGAACAAAATTATTAAGAACAGACAGTTGGAATGAAGATGAGACCATCAAAATATCAAATCACGGCAAGAAACGCCAAATGACATTTTTGTAAGATCTAGTGCTGGAAACCTGAACATCACGAAATGCAGCTTCCTCAACTGCCAGTTTGGAAGCTAACTCTGCCACTTGCTTGTACTTCTCTTCATATTTTTTAGATAATGATTCCACCTGAATTAAATTAAACAATGTCCATCATTTTGCAAAGAACCCACAACAGAAGGTAGTTCAAAATGGATTTTGCATTCCTTCAACTGTTTGCCACTAGAAAAATAACTCTGAGGGAAGAACTACTTTATGCCGGCATACAACATACTCCTGTACATGATAGCAGCATTAAGCAGTGTTCTGTACCTCACGTTTATCAGAAGACGCCCTTTCTGTGATCTCATTCAGTCTATTGTCACACCGACTTTTATACAGGACCTTTGACAAAAGAAATTAAGGAATTAACAAACGATCACCAAAACACGTAATTATATCAATATTTGCAACACAAAGAAGTTCTCTAAATGTAAGACTGCCAAGGCTCAAGTGCATACGAGTCAAAATTTGTTTTCTGAGACAATAATTGTACACATATGAAAAGTAATAACAACACAAGCGTGCTTACAAGATCTTGCATTTTTGTGCGGTAGTACTCTAGTTTCTCTCTGGAATCTAGAATCTGCTTCTCCACCTCAACCTTCAAAATGCAAAAGTGATTAGACAAACTGTTTCAGAATTCAAAAAATGGAAAAGATGAAATAGATTAAGCAGCTTATTTTTAGGTAAACAGATTAGATCAAGAAGCTATTACAACTACAGGGCACAAAAATCTAGGAAGAGGTTGTTAATGCACTTCCTATAAATTTAATGCACGTCATTCAGCTGTATACTTGCATAAATCAATGAATAATAAAAGCAGATCAAATTATTCTAAATGTACATCAACTGGTGCTGAACAGTGAACACCATAAACCCAGACTGGTAAATGATCAGCACAGACAATCAGATTTAAGGAAGGAGTACAATACCTTCTTAGGAGCATCAGCTACCTCGTGTGCAGCTGAGTTTACCCCACTTCTGTGGTCTCTGCTTCCTTGAGCTGCTGCGTGATTATCCATACCAGGCATGTGCGGTCTTGGTTGCCCTGATCTTGTGGCCCCATCAGTCTGTGAATGCAAATGCGACGGCAAGGGTGGCCGTACACCACTAGTAGGCAACCCAGGTGCCCCAGGGCCCCTATGCGGTAATCCTAGCCAACCATAAAATGTGGTATGAATACATGCCAAGAAAGATAAACACAGGATACCATGATGCAACTTCTCTACAGGTATACCATGTAACTGAGATCTGGCAGCCAGTACAACTAACCTTGATTCTGTTGCCACGATGGGGCATTGTATGCGGTTGAAGGCAAGCCTGTTGCTCGTAACAGGGTTTCATCATATTTAAGAGAGTCAGGGAGCGCTGGAGGCAGAGGAGTTCCAGCTCGATGCCTCTCCATTAAATAAAGAGCAATGCAAAACTCTCTCAGAGAAAGCATGCCGTCATTATCTTGGTCGGATAAGTCCCACACTTGCTTCAGTACATCTGCAAAATGCAAAAGAACAACACTTGCATTAGCCATTGGCAATGGTATTTCATTCCAAGAGGATATATTTGGCACATAATAGGAAACAATCACAGAAACAGAAACAATGTAACATTAGCATTAGGGAAAAGGATGACAGAAATCAGTGTTAAATAAGGAGCTCGACTAATAACCATTAGTTGGTGATGGGAACGCACCTCTTGGAAGTCTCCAACTGAGGAACAGAGTGCGAGCTTCTGTGCCAGTTATTTTGCCATCTCGGTCCCTATCCACGTCTCCAAAAACTTTAGTGTACTTCTGGATGTCAGATTGATTAACTTTTGGCCATTGAGAAGTAGAATTTGAAACCCCAGCAGAGACACCTGGTACTTGAACACTCGGCTTTGTGGTAGGCTGTGTCTGTTGAGGTTGGCTGCCACCATAACTCGCTGTTGGAGTACCTTGAAGAGAACCAAACTGTGTCAAATTAGCCAGGTTCTGGGAGCCAGTTGGTGTGGACATAAAACTGGATGAGTTGGGCATCATGCTTGTCGGAGGTGCAGGTGTGGGTATACTCGGCTTTGTCTGAGAAAGAGCAGAGAAGATGTCAGGGCTTGTTCCCGAGCCACTCGCAGGGCCATTTCCAGATAGCACCAAAGCTCTAGAATCTTGAGGCAATACAGCACTGTTGCTCTGTGGAGGCAACGGCGAAGTAGACAGTGGTTGTGCCTGCAGTCCAGGAGCCATGCCCATTGTGCTAAATCCACCTGATGTTGCCTGTGAAGGAACAGCTGCTCCTGGAGAAGGTTGTGAGATGCCTCCAACTGAACCAACATTACCTCCTTGCCAACCAATTGATCCTCCCATGCTGCCTCCACCCAGCGGACTTTGATTCATTCCAGTTGCTTGAAGTGATGTTGGGAGAGCTCCCACCTGCGGTGGCCTCATGAAACCAGTACTTGAAGGGGGCAGCTGTTGATTAAAGCCCATGTTAGGAGACTGTGATTGAGGAGCCCTCGGCCCTGTAAACTGAGTTGGCGGCATAGCGCCGCCGTGGCTTGCAGCCGGCATCATCGAATTGATGCCTTGGGGTCTTGGAACAGCTCCAGCATTCACCTGCGGTGCACCGCCAAATTGAGTGGAAGTCGGCATCATACCACTTCCCTGGGGCCTAGGAGCAGCAGCGGAATTCATCTGTGCAGCTCCGACCGGAGCCGGACCAGGTGCCATCGCAGCATTACCTTGGGGCCTAGGAGTCGCGGCGGGATTCATCTGCTGCGCGGCTCCAACCTGCCCCGGGGCGGGTGTCATCGCAGCGTTACCTTGGGGCCTAGGAGCACCCGCCTCGCCCACCTGTGGAGGGGATGGCCCCATGGCTATCTTCGGAGGTGGAATTCTCGCAGCGGCAGGGCCATACAGCGCAGACTGGACTATGTCGGGCGTAAGCTGGCGCCCGCTCTGCGCCACGGTGACGAGGCGCAGCGCGTTGAAGAACTCCGGCCGGCCGAGGAAGCCGGTTTTGTTCTGATCGGCGTGCATCCATACCTACAACGCACAAGGTTCGGACCAATAACCCTTTAGCTCTTTCGAATTGGCTGCGCGAAAGATCAACTTACGGAGATCACACCTAAAACTAAAATTCGGTCGCTCGAATCGAAGAATGTCCATTGGGGGGAGCGAATTGGAGAGTAGGGGAGGGGTTTAGGGCTAACCTGGGCGAGGACTTGCTGCGGCAAGCTGGCGCCCTGGAAGAAGGCGACGGCCTCCTGGCCGCTGATGCGGCCGTCCTGGTTCGCATCCGCGCGGCGGAAGTAGGCCTCGAAGGCCTCCGTCCCCGACATCGCCGGGATCCGGGCCGGAGACCGCGCGGGTGGGGCTGCGGCGGCGCGGATCTGCTGCCGCGAGCTGTGGGAGATCTCGGGGGGAGCGTGTCGCGGGGCGGGCTGCAGGAGCACGAACCTCTCTTGTGTGTCTGCGAGGGCAGTGGTTGGGGTCCTTCGGGTTTCCGTCGGGATGGTGAGCTGCGGCTGCTATGCAATCTTTGCTACGGCCCCCTCCTACGGTACAACCGTATAAGTACTACTGAGTACCGAGTAATATTTGGTCAAACAAAAAAAGAGCACGGACTAACAAGGATGTCTTAAATTTAATTAAATTTGAATGCATTTATACACTAAGTCATGCCTAAATATATTCAAATTTTGACAAACTTTAGACATCTTTTGTTGGACGGGGGGAGTACTGTACTTAGTTTATCACAACACTACTGTATGTACTCCCTCCGTCCCATATTAAGTGACATTTTTTTCTTTTTGAAACGAAAACACCTGGATATATTAAGAATCAATCACCTTCGTACAAGCGTGAGTCTAAGACAAGAGAGTGTAACACACAGGGGTACATCATAGCCTAACAAGAGGTCTGACTGGACAGTGCGGCCTAATTTCGCAAGTTCATGTGCCACGCCATTGCGGGCCCTACCGACGTTGTGAAACGTCACTGAGGCGAAGTGTCCTGCAAGCTTTTTGATGTCGCCGATGATTCCTGCTATCTGATCGATTAAGAGCCTTCATGCACAAACCAGACACAAGGTTGGCACAATCAGATTCGACCTCCGGTTTCCTTCCTGGGTCGATATGAGTAGCAAGCAATCCCTTTAAGCAAGCAAGGCTTTCGGCCACTAGTGCAGAAGAAACTCTGCCCAGATTACCCCACGCAGCCACAACACATTTCCCAAGTTGTCTCTTAACACTGCTCCCCAGGTAGCATCTTGAGTCTGTGGGTCAAAACCCGCATCGGTGTTCAGTTTGAGCCAGCCAGGGGGTGGTCGGCTCCAATTGCTAGTGCAGGGAGTGGCAGTGGCCACCGGCTTGGGTGGGCTGCAGAGCATCGGAGCTTTCCCTTTGCTATCAATGTTGCGTTGCAAATCTCTTACACCCTCCAAAGTATCTACCAAATTCTTTAGGAAAACCACTGAGTCACCAACAGTAGCTTTTCCTTGTCCGAAGATGATATCGTTGCGGAGGTGCCAAGCTCGCCACCACAAAAGCATCGTTTTTTGCCTCACTCCAGCATCCATCTTGTCCAGGCAAATCAAGAACCAGTCTGGCCCATTATTGGGCATTTGGGCGTCCGGCATTAGGGGTCAGATTCTTCTCATCTCATGTCTAAGAGCTAGTGCCTTGGTGCATGTCATAACCGCATGATAACAGGTTTCATCTTCACGGCCACAAATACTACAGGTGGGAAGTGTTTTTTTCAAGCGTTTGCTTCTAGCTTGCTGCACTGCTAAGGAGTTCGTTGCTAGCTTCCAGCAGAAGATTTTCACTTTTGGAGGCACATTGGTCTGCCAGATGCATCGCCACAGCCTTCGTTCGCCATTAGGTAATGCACTCGAGGAGTTGTTGCCAAGATTAATCTTGTCAGTCAGGGCAAGTCTGTAGGCGCTTTTGACAGTGGAAATGCTCGATTTTTCTGGGAACCACGCCACAAAATCTTCGCCATCATGCTGGGGAATTCTTATTTTCAACACTTCCTTAGCGTCATGTGGCATAAAGGAATCTGTAACCTTCTGTACGTCCCAGGTCTTAGTGTTAACATTTATCAGATCTTCCACTTTCCTAATCCATGAGCCTCTCAGGTTGGCGGATATTTTCATATTTCCCTGGGGAAGCCAGCTGTCACGCCAGACTCTGATTTTCTTTCCATCATGGACACGCCATATGACTCCTCTCTTAAGTAGGTCCAGCCCGTGCATGATCCCTTGCCAACCAGGCGATGTGTTCTTGATGAAGGATGTGTTAGTTAGCTCACCATGGGGGTAGTACTTTGCTTTCAGCAACCTAGCACAGAGGCTCTCAGGCTTTGTTAACAAGCGCCAAGCCTGTCTGGCCAGTAAAGCTTGGTTGAAGGCTTGCAAGTCTCTAAAACCAACACCTCCAAATTTTTTGGGTCTAATAACCTTTTCCCAAGCCAGCCAGTGAATCCTACGTTTATTTTCCTCATCTCCCCACCAAAAGTTCCTTGTGATCTGAGCAAGCTCTTCACAAAGGACAGCTGAAAATCTGAAGACACTCATGGTATAGTTTGGGATAGCCTGCACCACAGATTTTATTATTACCTCTTTACCTCCACTTGACAGGTACTTCTCGGACCAGTCAGACAGTCTTTTTGAGATTTTTTCTTTGACAGATTGAAATTTACCATTCTTCATTCGACCCTCGGGAATTGGAAGCCCTAAATATTTTTCCTCAAATCCAACTGAGGTAACGTTAAGGGTTGCAGCCACTAAATCCCCTTCTACTTGAGTGCATTTTTTCCCAAGGAGGAGGGAGCATTTCTCAGAACTCGGCAGCTGCCCAGTGCCTTTTTGATAAGTTTGAAGCAGGTCCTTTACCACTTCAGCCTGTTGTCGATTTTCTTGAAAAAATAGGAGGCTATCATCAGCGAATAATAGGTGCGAGATCCCCGGGTAGAGCTTTCCGATTTTTAGATCATGCAGTGTTCCGGCCTCAGTATACTGCCGTATCAGAAGAGATAGTCCCTCCACAACGAACAGGAAGAGGAAGGGCGACAGGGGGTCGCCTTGCCTTAGGCCACGTGTTGGCTCAAACTTGTCCAGGATATTTCCATTGAATTTGACCGAATATTTAACCGAACGGACACAAGTCATAACCCAACTTATCCACTGTTCAGCGAAACCAAAACACCTCAGAGCACCTTCCAGGAAGTCCCAATCCACCCTATCATACGCTTTTGCCAAGTCGAGTTTATAAGCACAAAGTTTACCTCTCTGATCTTTACTGTGTTTTATTGCGTGGATGCATTCGAAAGCAATGAGTGCATTGTCAGTTATCAATCTTCCAGGTACAAAGGCACTCTGTGTCTCCGAAATCAGATCATCCAAAATAGTTGTCAGCCTATTGACCAAGCATTTTGCAATAATCTTGTAAATTACATTGCATAAGCTGATAGGATGAAAGTCTATGAGAAATTCTGGATTCTGCTTCTTTGGGATTAATACGATGATGGTATCATTTATACCGTCAGGCATGACACCCGTTGCGAAGAAGGTTTTAACACCACGGATTATGTCCTCTTTTACAATACTCCAATGTCTCTGGAAAAACCTAGCAGGAAAACCATTGCTGCCAGGAGCTTTCAAAGGTCCCATCTGGAACAGAATAGTGCCTATCTCTTCATAAGTAAGTTCAGCACATAGGGCTTGGTTATCTGCATCAGTTACCCCAAGTGGAATAGCCTGAAGAACACATTCAGGTTCCACATTTAAATCTTTTTTGTACAGCTCTTTGAAGAAATCAGTAGACATCTGTTTCAGGTCGTCAATTCTGTCAATAAGCACACCAGAATCGTTTTTCAATTTTTTAACCTGGTTTTTCCTTGCTCTCCACGTGGCCTTTCTATGGAAGAAACTTGTGTTTCTATCTCCTTCCTTCACCCAGTCCACTTTGGATCTTTGCCTCCAGTGGATTTCTTCCTTGTCAATTAATTCATCAATTTCTTTTCCTAATTTATGGGCTTCCTCTCTGCTGCGAGGATCATTCCTGTGATATATTTCAGCACGACGCTTCTTCTTTTCCTTTAGCTGCTTGTGAATAGACCCAATTGTTTTCCCACTCCAGGAATGTAGGGAATTCATAACTCCACTTAGGCTGCGGCTAATTTCCCCCAAGTCTCCATCAGTTCTGTTGCTCATCCAGCCTTTTTCAACTTCCCCATACAAAGCAGCTTCCCTCTCCAAGTGCGCTTCATACCTTTTAATCCTTCCTTTATGCTTTGAGCAAACGGGGTCTGGCTCCAGGGAAATTAGGATTGGATAGTGATCAGACACTGCACTGATTAGATAACTGACTTGGCAGGAGGGGTAAATTTGCGACCACTCAGGGTTTGCCACTGTCCGATCAAGTCGGACCCGTAAAATCTTACTATCCTTCTGCCTGTTGTCATATTCCATGGACATCCCACATAACCAAGGTCAAACAGGTTGCATTCTGATAGTGTTTCTCTGAAGTCTTGCATCTGTCTAGCGTTGCGCTGTGTGGCAGAGATATGCTCTTCCTACCACATAACTTCATGAAAGTCACCTGCCATGAGCCACGGCCTATTATACATAGGTTTTAAGCGTTTAATTAGTTCCCACATATTATGCCTAAGGTGTTTGCGAGGTTCCCCATAAACAAACGTGCATCTCCATGTTATTCCTTTTGGCAAATCGCCAATTATTACATCAATGAAACGATTTCCTAATTTCAAAAGACTAATTTGGACAGATTCATCCCAGAAAAGAGCCAAGCCGCCGCCTTTCCCTTTCTCTGTGTACGTGATTCTTCAGCCCGAACCTCCAGCGCAGGTTCACGACGTACTCCTGTCTTTGTCTTGTCTCAGAGAGGAAAATGATCTTCGGCTTGTGGGCGTTGACTAGGTTGGTCAGCTCACGAACTGTCTGAGGTTGCCCCAGCCCTCGGCAGTTCCAGCATAGGGTCTTCATGGCTGCTGACAGGCGCCATCCTTTGCACCTGTCAGGTGACCAGCGGCCTCGTGGCTGGTTGCCTCCTTGTCCACCTCACGCTCCTTGACAGCTTCGCTGGCCTGTCCTGTTCCTCCTTTGGCTTTCTTGCTGCGATCTTCATCGTCGACGATGTCAGGCTCCTTTTCTGCCCTCTTCCCAAGGATCTTGACTGCACTCTTGCTCTGCATCGTTGGCTTTGTCCTTCGACCTCCTTTCTTGCTATCCTTGGAGATGTACGTCTTCAGCAGACGTGCCTTTGGCTTTACCGGAGCAGCATCTACATTGCGGTCTTGTACAGCAGCAGCAGCATCAGAGAGCATCAGATGGTTCACCTTTCTTCCAAGTTACCTTCATGTTCGTGACTGCCTGGACCACCGTCCCGATCTCTGCATCAGTTGCTGTGACAGTGCGTTCTTCGTCGGACTCATCTTGTGTTGCCGCGACCCTCTCAGTTCCCTGCAGCAGGTGTCCGCTACTGTTCCTCTCTCCAGCATCAGCCGCCTCCTGTCTTCCCGACCCGAAGTTTAGCTGGCGGCGGATCTGAAGGGGTTCCGCTACCAGATAGAAGCTCCGGTGCTCGAAGTGCCTGTACGGAGACGCACGTTGCTGGATGTTGTATCTTGCTATCTTTTCTTCCTCCAGCCTCAAGCGGTCGCGTCCCCTGTGTCCAACCAAACCACAGAAGAAGCAAAAATATGGGACTCTTTCATATTTCACCTCGCACCAGGTTTCCCTCTTCTTCTCTTCTCCGTCAACCACCTGCTTGCCTTCGATCTTCACCCACCTCTACAGCGGCCTATAGATGTTGTGCTCCACCCGCACACGGAGGAAGTCTCCCCATGTGCGGCCTCTGTTGTCAGTCGTCACCATACGAACATGGCCCAATCGATTGCCAAGTTCTCTTCCCCACTGCTCATTCATCAAAGGCATAGGAACATCATAGATACGGGCCCAGATGGGGAAGGTGTCAATCAGTACCTCACTGACAGCAGCAGTCCCATCGTATGGAGTGACCAGCATGGCGTCGCCTCTGTGCAGCCACGGGCCACCAGCTAGAATGTGGCAGTAGTCCCCTTCCAGCTCGAGCTCGATGATGAAGCGGTTGCCGGTGAAGCTCTTGTGCATCATCCCCCCACGCAGCTGCCAGGCCCTGCTCATGGCATTGAAGAGGTAGGCGGTGTTGAAGACGTCGCAGGTGAGGTACTTCCCCACGATCACCCAGTGCGAGCTCATCTCCGCCTTGATTGTGTTGTAGTCGATCACGAAGGGCTCCTCATCGTATTCCAGACGCTCATTGAGCCTGGCACGATCCAGCCTTCCCGCTCCAGCGATGAGAGCCTCCACCCGGAGCTTGCTTCTCGGTGTTTCTTCCTCCATGTGAGCCTTCCCGGGCCGCTGGACAAACGGGGCAGAGTCCGCAGCCGTGCTGCCTTGAGCTTCAGCTTGGTGTTCGGGCACGACAGCACCAATGCTAGAGTGAGCCATAGTGAGATGTGTAGCGTGAGGGGATTGGTTGTTGGGGTCGTGCTTCTATTGCATGTATCTAGACACTTTTTAGTTATAGATGCATCCATATTTGGATAAATTTGAGTCACTTAATATGGGACGGAGGGAGTATTATCACTTATTAGATTTTTCAAATAATTGCCGTGTTATTTTTCGAATACGCTAGGTTTCACGACATGTATCAAATTTATCCTCAATATGATGCTTAGGGTGTTAGTTTGAACCCCAAATAGCCCAATCAAAGTTTTGACATGAGCAAAGCTACGACATGACAAAAAAAAGTTGGTTGTTTGTAGATGTTTGGATTGCCAAAAAAATTGCATTTTTTTTTTTGAAGAGGTGAGAGTCCCCAGCCTCTTGAAATTGGCAAAAAAAAAAATCTTCATTTTGTTTCCAATCAAAGTAGAGTACATGCTGCGTATACATTGCAAAGGTGGGACTTGACGAAAAGTTCGCGAGCTTAATGATCTCGACTCATTTAGCTCGTTGACTAACGAGCCGAGCAAACCAACCATTTTAGCTAGTTGATATAATGAGCTTTCGGTGACTAGTAAATACAGCTCATCCATGTATGCTTAAATGGCTAGACACAATCAAGTTAGTCTAGCTCATCTAAAGATCCATTTTTTATTCAATTTCTCATCTATCTCATTGAGTCCTCGCGAGACTAATACTAAGTCAAGGGAAAAAATGTCAGAATCTAGCATATTGTGTCTTAACGAGCACCCACAAAGACAACCGCGAGCTTAATGAGATATTACCGAGCCGATCACAAGTTTCAGCTTGTAAAAAACTTAACGAGTTTTATCATCATGAGTCTAACAAGCATGAGCTAACCCTTTGTACATAAACACGAGGTTAATGCACTGATTTAGAAAATAGCTTAATCGACTGCAACGCTCCTCTTTATGGCAACAAAACAACACTACCAAGAAAAACCAAAACATGCTACCAAATGGCGAATCATTTCAACGCCTATAGCTTGCATGCGTGTTGTCGAGAATAACAGGGCGCATCATGTATGAGTGGGCGAGCCAAAATCTCACCGCTAGTCCAAACATCAAACAGAACCCACGAGATGAGCATTTTTTAGTAAGGTTAGGTTTGACAATAATCCAAACAGACCTTTATATATCGCGTTCTTTTTTATAGTGTCATCTTCCTCGACACCAACACTAACTATAACTATATTGCATCGAAGTACTGTAAACATTCTACCGAAAGATGAATTTTCCCGTCTAGAGTCGAGAGAAAGAGGTCGCACGATACTCTTTACTGCAATCCCCACGCGACGTTGACAACCGGTTTTCCGGCCGAGGATGTTAATTTCGAGAAGTTGGTAAACCATGTAGAATTTGGTCTGAACTCACCCGATGAGCTAGCACGTAAACATAATACCAATCTCTTATTACAACAAACAAATACTCTTGCAAATATACAACTATATCGATGCATTGAAAATAACGACACCGCAGAATCCTTTCCTAACTTTCGCCTCTATTCATGATTTCCGCCCCGCGAAATTCGGCATGTACACAACATGGACAATTATTGTTATGAGCCACTTATTGTCGTGTATTTCGAATGCTATGAGTAAGTAGAATTCCTCCTTAAGCAGGATTCACATGACTGCGACATGCATGCCACTGCTACATGATGCTTGAAGTTGTATAGATGCAATGATGAAAAATCATAGTTTTATCCGTCCATACCACCATAACACTTACATGTCTACATTTTTCTCTGCTCAAAGTGAATATAGTGTATTTACATTTGCTGAACAAGAACAACTATAATTTAGTCTCATGAATAGCTATATATGTGTGTCGTTACATAGAAGTTTATTTGCTAAGCTTCATGAGAAATGTTAAATAATTCTGAAAATGTGATGTCCGCAAAAAATATCAAAAAAAGATATTTGGATGGTTCAGTTTGGTATCTGAATGGTGAACACTAGACAACCGGACTCTACAGTGGTTGTTTGTATAGTGGCTAAATTTTGACCTACAAACTTTTGATCATGACGACCTAGTTATTAATAGAATTGCACCATGATGATAGCTTCGTACCAACCACATGAACTATTGAACCATGTGTCTGTTGCATCCATGGCAAAGCAAAGAACCTACTGATTTCACGATGTCTCTCATTCGTAGCTACACAATTTAACTTCACGAGTCTCTCTATATTCAGCCTAAAGATAAGTTTCTTTGCTCCTATATATGACATTGCACCATGGGGTTCGGTAGGAACACTATTTTGTTTCTTAATATTATTTCACATATGGCCGAATGCATGTGTCGTGTATAGGAGACATTACATGTATATTGAATATTTTTGTGTTTATCACATTGGATTCATATGTCAAATTTCTGACATGTGCTTTTCGTATGTTAAATTTCTACATCGATTCGGAAGAAGGCCCAAAATTCAGAACGTCACCCTCCCAGCGGCGCCCTTTCCTTCGACGCTTACTTGTATAGATGTAAGCCTCCATTTGAGATACATGACCTTTATCAAAATTTGTACAACTTGTTAGTGAAATCTAAAGCATGTTCGCCTAAGTTTTTCCCTTAAAATGCACTAATTCCTAAAATTAAGAAATCTCCGTCCATACCACCATAACACTTACATGTCTGTATTTTACTATGCTCAAAGTGAATATAGTGTATTTACATTTGCTGAACAAGAACAACTATAATCTAGTCTCATGAATAACTATATATGTGTGTCGTTACATAGAAGATTATTTGCTAAGCTTCATGGGAAATGTTAGATAATTCTGAAAATGTGATGTCCGCAAAAAATATCAAAGAAGATATTTGGATGGTTCTAGTTTGATATTTGAATGTTGAACACTAGACAACCGGACTCTAGAGGGGTTGTTTGGATAGTGGATAAATTTTGCCTTACAGATTTTTGATCATGACCAAATAGTTCTTTTCTGTTTGGATGATTGTCAATTCTTTTGGCATGTCAAATGTTTACTTTGACACTAGTTTATTTTTGTAGCCAATATTTTGACCAATTCTTAGGCAAGCAAAATCAGGACAAAGAAAATAGGCTAGCCAACTTCCGGTAGGGCAAACTAGACTAAAACCAAACACACACTAGATTTCAGCCCGAAGTCCGATCTTGAAGCCTGGAATCACTAAGGCCGCTCCCAATGGTGGTCTCTTGACATCTTGGGCATTTTGCTTACATGTCATGCTAATTAATGAAGAAATAGAGGAAGACTGTTTCTTGTTGGAGATACTACTCTTGCACGTGGACATAGACAAAAACATCAATTCCTCCGATCACATGCATGCATACCTCCTTAATGCACCCTTGCTTATAGACAACAAATAAGATACAAGGCATTGTGGCATTTGTTTCTTAAGGCATCCAATGATGGTTGATATTAAATTTCTTCTCTTCTTCTTTTAATATTTTTTTTCTTATTAATTTCTTTTTCATGATGGATCCACATGTCATCTTCTTTTCTGTGTTCGTATCCGTGTAGTACCTGTTACTTCTTTAAACAACCAGTACTTAGTTGTGATATTCATCTCTCGTCCAGATTGATCATCACCTTATTGGAAACCGTGTGGTACCCCTTGTTGAAGATGTCCTTATGAACTATCACTAAGATGGCGTACTAAGAGATTATGCATCGCATAAAACTCTGCATTTTTTCTGGAGGACCTGTAAACTGGAACTGCGGTAGCAGTTAATATCTGTTTCTACACAGGAATTGAATTAACACGGTGCGTTAATCGGGCGTAGGCTAGTACCACATGCTAGCACTTGTTAATGGCCACATGCCCGTTTCTGTCCAGCAATAACGTGCGCAGGCGCGTTTCTACAGCTCCGAAACCATCAATCTCCAGTCTGCTCGCGTATAAATCCGTCGTCCAAATGTCCAACGCACATCCATCAGCCCATTCCCTCCGCCAGTTCAAACCCCAAAGCACGAATCAGAGAAAAAAAAAACAATGAGGACTCCCCGCGCTCTCGTCGTCCTCGCCACGGCCACCGTCGCCGCGGCGCTGGCCATCGCGTGCCGCCCGGCGCACGCCGCAGCACCCGGCCATCCGCCGACAACACGGGACACGACGACGCTCCTCTGGACGGTAGCGATCGACGAGACCTGCAAGGCGGTGCACAGCGTCGACAGGCTCGCCAACGCCGGCTTCTGCAGAGCGCACCTCGTGACGCGCCCGAACGCCCGGGCCGCGGCCGCGGGCGGCACGAGCGCGCTGGCGGAGCTCGCGGCCGCCGCTGGTGCCAGCCACGCGAGCGACGCGGCGCGCGAGATCTGGCGCGCGCTGCGGCTGCTGCGGCGGGACGGTGGGGACGAAGGCAGGGCGGCGACGGGCCCCGGCGCCGTGTGGCGGCGCGCGCTGGAGCGGTGCGGCACGCTTTACGGCGCGGTCAGGGCGCGGTACGAGGCGGCGAGGGACGCCGTGGCGGAAGGGAGGTACGGGGACGTCGCGACGGAGCTGGGCGGGGTGCCGGCGATCGCGCAGCTGTGCGAGGCCGGGTTCCTGGGCCCGGGCTCCTCGTCGCGGCCGCCGCATTGGCTTGAGGATTATGAGGTCTTCAACACCCAGTTCGCGCACCTCGCCGTGGCCATCACCAGCCTCATCAAGGACAAGGAGTGATGTGTGTATATGTGAGCGGTTTGGATTGAAGAATCAGACGATCCATCCATGAATGAATAAACGAAAACTGAATGGAAACTGGGCGTATGGGAATTCCGTTTTCTTTTTTCTTGTTTTCCTTCTGACGATGTTGGTCACCGGCGTTATCTGCACCGCTTACACCGAGAGCGGCCAAAGAAAGGTGGACGCACACCTGGCGCCCGTGCACCGATGCTCGTAGCCTAAGGCATTCCATCCCTGGCAAGCTTATTAGTACCAGTAACTGGCAAGCCCAGCCCTGCACGGCAGCCTCTGTCTGCGAGAGAGAGAGAGAGATCTGAAACCTGCAGGAGGAAAGCAAAGCTCTGCCGTATCGTAACCTCCAGCCGTAAGCCCGTGACCATGCCCTGCGACCACAAGTGCGGCTGCATCGTGCCGTGCCCAGGCGGCGCCGCTTGCAGGCAGTTCACTCGATTTGCCTTTGCTCACACGCTGTGTGCTTCTGCTGAAACCTGACGGCTTCTGTTTTATGCAGGTGCGCCGGGAAGCAGAGCAGCGGCGGCGTGCCGGTGCCGGTGAACACGGCGGCCGCTTGCCACACGATGTGCAGCTGCGGCGAGCACTGCTCCTGCAGCCCTTGCTCCTGCGGCAGGCTCGGCACCGGGGACGGCAACGGCAAGGCGGGCGGCTGCACCTGCGGCCCGACCTGCAACTGCGCGACCTGCGCCGCCTGATACACAAGCGGTCTGAAGACTGAAGCGTGTCATGTGTTTGCTTGATGTACTCCTGGCATGAATAAAGAAGAAGAGCAACTTGTTTTCTCCAATCTCTTCCTGCTTCCTTTTATGCATTTTCTCAGGGCAGATGAATGATTTGGTATCCTTCCATCCATCCAAACTGTTCCACACGGTCACACACAAAGCTTAATTACATCTCTGACTGACTGATCTCTCACTCAGAACACAAATCCGGCAAAAGCACTCTCAAAAAAGAAGAAGAAGCTCTGAAAAAACACACCCCAAAATGTACAAGTATGCTGGATCGATCGTAGTAAGTTCGCAACGCACAAACACCAAATGGCCGATCAGTCCTCGCCGACGTTGAGCAGCACGTCCCAGAGCGTCTCGTCGAGGAGCTCCCCGAGGATCTCTGCCTCCACCTCCTCGCCGACCCCGTCCACGTCCCCGCGGAACGCGCCGCCGCTCCATGGCGACGCGCCCATGTCGCGCCCGATCAGCGCGTCCACGGAGCTCATCATCGTCGTCGTCGTTGTCGGCAACGCGTCGCCGTCGTGTCTCAGCGGCAGCGGCGGCTCCACCAGCGCCTGCACGGCTCTCCAGAGCGCGTCCAGCAGCCGCTTGCCGCCTCTCCTCCTCGGCGCCGCCGCGATGTACCACTTGCTGAACGTGTACAGCGTCGTGGATCCGCGGGTGGAAGTGGCTTCTGGCAAGTGTTCGTTGACCAGGTCGAAGAGCAGGCGGCGGTCGACGACGACGTCGGGAACGGCCGGAGGTGAGGACGACGATGACGAGGAGACGACTTCGTCGAGCACCCACTTGGGGATCGGCTTCGGTTGGGAATTGGAGAAGAACATCTGGTCCGTGTTCTGGCCGCCGAACATGCCGGCGGTGACGAGGACGGCCCTGATGAAAGCCTTTACAGGGTGGTGATCCATCTCGATCTCGGCCGTGTCATCTTCGTTGGCGGCGTCATGGAGCGCTGGGCTTGTTTCTGCGACTTCTTGGGTTTGATCGTCTTCCTCCAGCCATGGAATGCCTTGTTCTGATACACGAGTTGTTTTCCTCGTTGGTCAGAAAACGTGACACTGATGAAAATACATTCAGAGATGAGCGGCTCTCTCGATTGCAATGCTACTTACCGGAAGCAGGGGAGGAGGTCGCCGGCGGCAGCGGCTTCAAGGGCGACCGGTGCTCGCCGAAGGAGGCCTCCAATGGCGAGACGGGGCTCGGGTATCCTCCCCGGACCATGTCGTCCGCCGGGCTGCTGCACCACGACGCCGGGCTCGGCGGCACCTCCGTCGAGTTCTCCTGCCATGCCATCATGCCAAAATCAGCCTCACTCACTCTGAAAATCCCAAACCCGAAGCATTCAGCAAGTGCTGTAATCGATCACGGCGGCTCACATGGAGGACGCCGGGGTGGATGAGGACGGAAGGCGCGGTGATGAGCGTGCCGATGGGCGGGAGGTCGTCGGGGAAGAAGGACGACGACGACGACTCGTCAGCGGCAGAGGAGTGGACAAGCTTCTTGCCGAAGAGCTTCCCTCTCAGCCCGAGGTTCTGCCGCAGGCTGGACACTCTCCCCTTGATGCCGCCCAATGCTTTAACAGGCCTGTCCTCCTCCTCCGACGCCGGCAGCGGCCTGCTGCCATGTCCAGCCTCGTGCTTCCGCTGCACCCGCGCTCCGGGGAACAGCACCCGGGGCTCGTCCGAGAGGAGCTTCACGAAGGTGTTGTTACTCGTCCTCGATGACACCGGCGCCGAGAAGGACCTCATCAGGTTCCTCGGCGACAACGCCGCCGCGTCCTCGTCCTCCGAGTCGTCGACCGCCGCCGAGCTAGTCCTGTAGCTGCTGTGCTGCTGCAGCCCGTGCCTCGCGTCGGAGGACTCGATCGCGCGCTTCTTCTCCTCCTTGCTCTTGATCTTCTTCTTGCCGCCGCTGCTACTCGCCGCCTCGCGTCTCGGGGGACTCGGCTTCGGCTTCGGCTTCCTCAGCGGCGGCGCTTCGTCCAAGGACGGCCGTCTCCGGTGAGGGAAGAAGAGCGGCTGCTCGGGGGTGGCGATCTCCGGAGACTCCCGAGTACTCCTCAGCACGTTCCTCAGGCGGTCCGAGAGCTGCCTCCGGGCATCTCGGCAGATGTAGTCCACCTGGCTCTGCACGTCGCTGCTGCTCCGGTAGGATCTCGTCGACTCCGACCGGACCAGCGCCGGGTGCTGGTGGTGCGCGTCCATGGCGACCACGGTGTCCCTGATCTGGCTGGCGATGCTCCTCGCGATCCGCTTCGGGTCGGCCATGTCGCCGGCCCACGCGTCGGAGGCCCTGTGGTTGCTGCCTTCGAGCTCGAGCTTGAGCCGCGTCTTGACCTCTTCCAGGAACGCCTCCATGTCGTTCTCCTTCTTCATCAGCTGCGGGGATCCCACGAGTGATAACTCTGACACGTCGTCGGCGCTCAGCTCCGGGCACGGCCGCAGGACCACGATCCTCGTCGGCGACGACCTCTGCTCCTCCTCTTCCTCGCGGTAGAACCTCGACAGAGGAAGCCTCGAAGAATAATCATCGCCCGCGCTGCTCGCCACGGAGAATGTCCGGCTCCCGGAGATCGACGCGCCGCCATCCTTGTTTCTTCTTCTCCTCCAATGCACCTCTCCATCGCCGTTGTCATTGCCCCCGGTATCTCTCCCTCTGTAACCCTGCTTCTGCTGCTGCTGGTGGTGGTACCTGTAAGGCACGATCTCTGAGCACCTCCGATCATCGTCATTGTCGTCGAGCACGACGGCGCCATGGCGGGTCTCCAGCTCCAGAGTCCTGGATTGCTCCCACACCCTGCTCGTCTGCCACGCCTCGAACTCCTTCTTGAACTTCTGCAGCTCCTCCTCTTGCGGGTGCTCCCGCGGCACCGGTTTGCTCCATCTATCATCATCACCACCACCATTGCTCCTCTTGCTCTCATCGTCGTCGTCGAAGGGGCGGATCTCGTGTTTCGTTGCCTGCCGGGCAGGAGGATTCTTGTGCTCGACGAACGATACATGCTTGGTTGAGATCATCTCGGCAGGATCTCTTCTCGTCACCGGCCTCGCGATGATCATCTCTTGCCGTCTTCGATCATCCGAGTGGGCGACGGCGATGAGCTGACCGGTGGCTGAGCTCAGCGGAGGCGAGTCCATGCCCATCAGTCTGGCGATGACACTGGGCGCTCTCTTGTGCCCTTCGTTTGGCCTCATGGATGATATGTCCTCATGGATCAGCTTCTTGACGGGAGCCGAGGAGGCTCTTGGATACTGCCTCATGTTGTTGCGAGTATACTGCAGAGAATCACAGTGGACTTGATCAGGATTAGGATCAGTGCAAGCTAGTTAGCTCTTGCAACAACACAAGTTCTTCCATGCAAACAATTCAACATGGTTCAATTCCTCTCTAGAAAATGTAGGAACTCTTTTCAGTAGATGCAAAATGAAGAAAAAAAAGGTTTACCCTTGAGAAGATGGCAATAGTGCAGAGAATAGCTAAGAGGTAAGGCAATGCATTTGTACCCAACAGTAGATGGGTAGCTAAGGTGAGGCAATGTAACTGTACGGTGTACACAAACAGTAGATGGGGGTGTACTGTTGTGACACCATCATCAATGCATGTTTTGGGCTGTCTTCTCAGGCAACAACAAGCAGGTACAAGCACACCTAGCAGCAGTACCGTTACCAAGACCATGTGTAAAGACTCTTCTGTCAACAAAGATCTACCTAGTAATCTTCTGTTTTCCTTTTCACGCAGAGAATGAATGAACTGTTTGCAAATGCCACTGGAAGAAAAAAAGACAGGCCTTTTCCTGGAAACACAAGAACTTACCAAACTGCACACTTGAGGACACAGAAGAATGCAAGGAGTTGTAGTTACTCTGGCAGAATGAGCAGTAAAGGAATTGTACAAGACTCACCGGAACATCCTCCTGGAAGACGCCGTAGCTGCGGGGCGGCGCATCCATGGCGAACTCCATGCTGTTCCTTGGAGCATCAAAACCTGCATCAAGCCCAGCAAGAATGAACACCGACGAATTAAATTCTGCAGCAATTCTCAATCGCAACATAGAAAGGCAGAGAACCCATATCATATATAGATGTCTTAATCAAACCTTTTCATTTTGAGTGTGCTACTGATGATTCAGAATTTTTCAGGTAAAAATTATGTGCAGGATCATGGGAATGAATTCAGAGTTCATCATGTATCATAGGAAGTACCTTGGCCCGGCTGCCTCTTGTGCGGCCACTTCTTGGAGGTGCTGCTGGCGGCAGGGGAGAAGTCCAGGTACTGCATCATGGTCGCAACCTCCAGGGAGATCCAGCCCAGCAGGGCTCTTCGGTGGCAAGATCAGGGACCTCGCTATCCTGTAAAAGTGGTGCAAGACACCGTGTCATATTCTCTTCTTCTTCAGAAAGCATGACACCTCAGAAATAATAACCCAGAGATTTCCTCATCAGCTTTCCGATCAATTTTTCCCTCTCTGAAACTAAAACCAATACTACAAGCGTGCAAGGGGGGAATGATTGTTTTTCGACCGATGGTTTCTGTTAACAGAAATCGGGGAGAAAGCCTTTCATCAAACAGAATTTACTGCTAGTGTCCAAGACTGAAGTCGTGCCATTCGTTGCAATCGGCCAAAGCAAAATTCAGCATGCAAGGAAGGAATCCCACAGAAGAGAAGACCCCAAAAACAAAAATCCATAATCACCACCATCATGGAGTCAGATTCATCAAAGAGGAAGCGCGTGAGGATCTTATCTAAGAAAAGGCATTAATTCCTTTGTTGGAATTCAGGATTCATTTTGGAAGCAGTGGTGGTAATCGACAATCATAGAGCACCGAGGCAGTTGTTGAGCGCATGAACATGAGCAAAAATGGTGATCCAGAGAAGCGTCAACGTGCATGATGGGGCTGGAGTCCGAGCCCAACCCCCACCACGTGCACCCAGATCACACGGCAACCTGGCGCATTTTCTCCAAGAACAACAACAAGAAAAGGAACCAAACGCAAACGATTGGAAAACAAGATCGATCGAGGAACTAACCGATAATCAGCAGCACGCCGCATCCAAGGACCGATCTTCGCGGCCCCTCCTCGCCGGAGCTAGCTAGCCTAGCACGCAGCTCCCGGCGAACCGCCGCTCGCCGCCTGCCGGCCCCTTTAGCTGCTGCTGCTGCTTCTGCGACGGCGGGAATGAGGGGGGCAAGAAGAAGAAGAAGAAGAAGAAGCAAGAAGAGATGCCGCGAGGCGAGTTTATGGTGGCGGCGGGTACTAGTATAGAAGTAGTTATTACAGCCCATGCATGAACAGAGCAGGAGGGAAAGCAACCGCCGGGAAAGCGAAAGCTTTTAGCCCTTCCCCCTACACACCAACCCTCTTTCCAGTTCCCCTTCCCCGTAATTATCTGTCCACCATCTTCCACCGTTCCCAGCCTCTACCTCTTGGGAGTTCTTAACAGATGCCGGGACAGATGCTCTGGCATTTTCAACACAACCGGGGAGGAAGTATTCCAGTAGTACTTCAGCTAGCTTGGTGCGCCACACGCTTTCCGTTGTGTTGCACGAGGCCGTTCCATTTGGCGCCATCTCGCCAACTAACCGCCTGCTGCGTCGTCCGTTTCCGGGGGCTGCGTCATGGGGGAATTGGATGACAGAATGAGATTTCTTGGCTTTTTCCTCCTTAAAATAGGAGAATCACCCCAGGCGCCCAAATCCGTACTGCTGCTGCTACCAGAATTGCCTTTTTCTTTTTTTGCTGCAGCTGTAATTAGTAATCTCGTTATTTATTTATTCATCAGCGCAATCACCAGGTAGCTGCTGGTACGTTTAATTTTCCCAGCCGTGCGCTCGGTTCTGCTTACCCTGTCAAACTTACTCCTCTAAAGCAAATGATACCGTATCTATCTCCCTCTGTAATCTATAATCAACATTCCCAAAAGAGACCGTGTACACGTACACGTACGCCTGCCGTCCGTGCGCCATCGTCAGCAAGGAAGATCGACCCAGACTCCAGAGGGCGAGCAAGCGGTAGCAGAGAGCAGCCTCACCATGGGTGTTTGCTGGTGGCCGGGCACCCGGCACCGGCCGCATTCAATCCAATGGGCAATGGCACCCCGCCTGTCAGACCGGCGTCGTGCACCAGCAGCGATGCACGAGAGATTTTGATCGGAATGTTGGTGACGGACGCCCGTCCCTGGCCGGGTCGAGGGAAGGGGGCAGGGCAGCTTGCTTGCACATGGCCTTGACCTGGTTAACCACTAACAGCTGCGGGTTCCCTTTTGTTTTTTGTTTAGGCCCTTGTTTATGTATGTTACTGGTGGTGATGGGGCTGGCCTGTTTGGCTTGGGTTGGGGGGTTAGTTAGCTATAGCTAGCCCGCCCAGGCACCAGCGAATGGCATTACGAAAGAGCGTGGAGATGGCATGGTCCATGGGCGCTGTATTATTGCTCTGCCTCTTGATTCTCTGCTCAACATATATTGCAGTTGCACAGACCCATGCTTCTTTTACCTTGTTGCCTCTCCACGGTTCTCATTTTCATCCATGGCAATGGCTGGCAGCTGAAGAGACATTACTCCGTGTAATAGATTTGGAGAGATTTTGGGAGCATGTTATGCATGGAGTATCTCTGATACTCGAAGAGAGCATGCACGGCTAGCCGAAGGAGAAGTTGGTTAATGTTGGAAATTCCAAGGACATCAACCAAGCATCATTCCAGTCCAGTATAATAAACGCAAAAGAGCAGAGAGTGCTTTCCAAAGTTTGGTTGGGGTGATGAAACAGGCCGTGCGTGCATGCACAGCCATCATTCCTCGTTAGTAAACTAAGCATGCAAAAGGGAGGAGAGAAGATCATATCATATCCAAGGAGTTAAATTAGTTAAACCTGTGAACCTCCTACATCAAGAGATCACATGGTGGGGTTCCCCATCGAATCAATACCACCCAGCACCCTCTCCACACTGCCTAAAGCAAAGGGCGATAAGGCAATCGTTGTGCTGTCGACCAGAAAACCCAAGATTAGTATATTCTTCAACAGCATTATCGCTAGGCCAAAACAGTATTGAGAATTTTAAGAATTCCAGACCAAGCTAGCGAGCCAACTGGAGTATTTATGAGTTTGCCAGTTGAGAATTGTTTGTTCACCTCAAATAACAAGGGGAAACTCTACACGAGGCTACGAGACGTGAAATCTTAGTTATTAAGAAGCTAGTAGGCTCAACAGACCTGTACGAATTCGGAACTCTTCGCTTCTTCTAGCTCCATCTTACTCCCTCCGTTCCTAAATACTTGTCGTGGTTTTAGTTCACTTACCTTAAGTACATAAAACGGGCGACCGCGATATCCGTTGAGAGATTGCCTTGAACTTTCTGCCTTCAAAAACACCGTCAACAAGTGTAAAGGAGCTTCCAATAGTTAAAACTCAAAAAGATCTGCCCAGATGGTCCTCGAATTCGAATCTCACTCTCCATTTGCTAAAATAAGCAAACTCAGAGCATTGGCGTTTAATGACATCTTTCTGCAGAGGCTAGAGAATTGGGTCTCGTAGGTTGTAAAGGGGAGCCATGATCAGGACAGTGCTCTTTAATTCTGTGCCCACCTCAATGAAAAGATTGTGCATCTTCGGGTGAAAATTCCTCTTGATCACTCAGATCAAGAGCCCCCACAGGAACATGCGTCATGTGAAGTTGCTGCCTGCTTCTGGGATAGCCCAGCTGCATTAGGGGGTGTCTAAGCAGTACTGGTCCAAAAACACTAGAAGAAATGCAAATGTAGGAGCAAGCACCCATCTTTCATATTCGTTCTGTCAGACCATAACTTATGCATGGGCTCTATATGCATTTTATTATGAGATTAAGAAATTAAACCTATTATGCTCTGTTTTATTTATAGGCATGATCATTGCGCATGACTGATACGGCTGAATTTTGAGATATAAAACGAGTCTACTCTTTTCTTTTGATTTTTCTGATGCTGGACTGAGATCTGCATGTGCTGCACTTCACGATCAGAAAGATATCTCAAATAAGATTTATTTTGATTGCCAACAAAATCTTCTAGCTTTGAAAAACAGGATTATACTATTTGGCCAGTCTTTTATCCAACAAATGCCTGAAAGTATCGAATGTGCCACTGCCTGCGAGACTAGAACTAAAATAGAAAAACCTCACATTATTTGCAATTCATTCAGTCATACCATTTACCATTAGTATTTGTAAACTCTATCAAGGTTAAGCAATAAGTTCTTGGGCGTGCATATGCTTTTAAATGTCCCTACAAAGTTATGTCATGTGCATTTTTTACTATCTATCTAGGTAGTTATTTCGGCTACTTGACCATCTTTCACCAACAATACACGAGTAAAAACTATAAAAAATATGATGTGAATTGTACGGTTGGGATGGCAAAACCGAGCAGGAGCTATCATTTCATGTGCCCACTATATGCAAGCAATGATGGCCTATTAGCAGAACTTGTTGTGCAGATCAAGCGACACATGTAGCAGAGGTCCCTATGCCTAGAAATGTGAATACATAATACATCATTGAAGAACCACTGGAAACTCATGAAAAATGAATACGGAGTAGTATATTTCTTATATGTTCAGATTTATTCCCTCCGCTTCTTTTTACTTGTACATGTAGCCCTTGCAAGTTTACTCAAAATACTTGTACATTTGGATTCCCAAAGCCCAATTAATCATTCTACTCTTACTTTTCCTAGGCAAACAGTCTTAATGCTACCATCCTATTGGATGAGGGGAGGTGGAGCTGAGAAGAGATTGGAGGAAGATTGAATAAATTGTGCAATTAATTGCAAGGGAATACGAAGAGGAAGGCCAACATGCACTTTGTCCTCCTAGCCTATTTTGTCAGTAAAGACTGCATGTGCAAGTAAAAAAGAAACGGAGGGAGTACATGAAGAACACTTGCCCACTATCTATCCATGGTCGGCGGACTTATTAAAGATAAATCAGCCATTCAATCAGGTACACCACTTGAAGGCACAACCAGAGTCTCTGTTACAAGCTGTATTGGTTTATGGGCCAATTATTAAAGTAAATTTTCCAATTTTCAACTCCTGCTAAATGGAAATCCAAGGCGTAGCTTGATTATCTAAGTTTGAACTTCGACTGACAATTTTTTGTAAACTATTTTTGTTAATAGTTAGTGCTTTTGTACAAATTAAATGGTATCAATTTTAAGTAATATAACAGATGTTATGAATTAATTGTTGGTCAAAGGTTGAACTTGGATAGTCACACTACACCACAGATGTGCAAACGGAGGAACACCTCTTTTGCTCATAAGAGAAACGTAGTTTTCTGCATTACATGCGATAAGCGACAATTAAGGGGCAGCACATCACCTCTTTTGTACCAATCTGCTCAACTGATCATAGATACCCTCTCTCATGGTATCCCTATTACCAGTATTTAAGGTGAAAACAACTGCGCCAGGATGATTCCTCAACCTCGCCACTGCATTTAGTGACAATTCAACAAGTAAAATTTATGAGAAGTTTAACTCAAGTGCATTTAAAGAAGACCGTGGAATAGTTAAAAATCTTGCTCCAGCTGGAGATATTCACTAATTTCTTGGATGTAAAACATAGCATACTTGGACACAGTGTGACTATGGCTGAACTGGGTATTATACCGAATTTGCAACAGAATTTGCACATATTTTCATATTAGTGCTGAAGTGGGTTAAAAGGCAATTGATATATAGAATATCACGTACAGTTTAGTAAACAATAACATCTTCAAGCTACGAATTAGGAAAAGTTGGTACCTCCAGGAATGTCACGGCCATATCTTGGTATTGGTATGGTGGCCAGCACTGGGATGTTGGACTCAATAACTCTCACCACAGCAGGGAAAAAGGCTGAACTGAACAACTCCATTTTACCCACTTCATCAACGATATAGAGATCTGTGTCCTCTTTGACCTGATGAATAAATAAGAAATATAAAGCCTCGATCCAGATAGTAAATGGTTATCTGACAGGCTGGTCTGGATCCTGAGTTCATGACACACAACAAACGTTCACATATCCGTCATATATGAACAAACTAGCAACACACATCCCTCTTTTGAAGCCCAGCATTTGGAAAATGGTCCTCGAGATAAGATCCGGAACTGCTTACCTGCAACTCGGGCAATGCTAGCGATTCCAGAGATGCTACATCTACTTTGTACTTTCCAACAGTAGGCCATCTAACAGATTCAGGGCTGCAAGATACCGCAGATATAGATGGTTATTAGATGACTAGGATAAAATAGTTCAAGGAACATAGATAAACATTGGATCCACAATTGGCGCAAAGATGCAAAAGTAGGTGAAGTAATAACTAATTGGTACTTCTGAATGGCAGAAGTGCATCAGAATGCGAAGGGACGACATTTTCCAGATGCTTCAAACTACTGACAGTGACATCAACAGTCTCACAGATATGGAGTTTTGAAATCAGAAGTGTGTCAACAAATCTGAGAGAGCCTTAAAAAAACAAATACAGGGTATAGACAAGTGGCACAAATAAGCTCGATATAGGTGTGAAGGGGCATTTTCCATCTGTAAGATTTTTATCAAACGTGAACAGGTACTACTATCTGTCAAGAAAAGGGCAAAATAGACCGGTTAAGAAAGTTGTGAGTGTGCCATCACTTGGAAAGACGGACTCCATGTAACATCGGCCATGCATTTTGACAATATCTGCAGGAGAACTGTCCGAACTAGATGCACTTTACAAATATGTAAGATAGCTATAATCGTACAGATTTTAATCAGGGAATTCAAATCAAGCATATTAGCAAGCTGAACCGGACCTCGAAATCCTGGAGGAGGCGAGCCGCCCGCTTCGCCCATCGGGCGTGACGACCTCGAACCCGACCCTCTCCCCCCTCTCCCTCACCTCCCCTGCAAACGGATAACACAAACAACCAGTAAAACTTGTGAGTGCGAACTGCAAAACGAAGCAGGGTTCGTCAGAGTGAGTTGTCCCTTTGCTAGAGAAAAAAAAAACAGTGCCCGTAGTTCAGAGTTGGAAGGGAACAGTACGGGTAGAGAAACCGCGAATGGTGAGTTCCGGGTGAGACGCCCTGAGCGTTTCCATCACCCGCATGACCAGCGTCGTCTTCCCCACGCCCTGCAAGCAGCAGCGGCCCGTTGAAGCGGTTGTCGATGAGGGGAGGGGAGGGTTTGCGCGGGGTTTGAGGGAGTTGGCCAGTTGGGGGATTATGAATTACCGGTGCGCCAGTGACGAGGAGGCACCTCGACGGCGAGGCGGCCATCGGGGCGGGTAGGCGACGGCGGGCGGCGCGGCTGGTCCGTGGTGCCGTGCGGAGTGTCTTGTGTGTCCGACACGGCAGACAACGACGCAGCCTCGCCGAGCAACAGCCGGAGATCCAATGCTTTCCCGTCATGGGCTTAATTTACAAGGGCATCCTGGCCCGATAAATTGATCAACGTACTATCTGCCGCCGGCCCAGTACACGCGCATATGCGGCTCTTTTCTTTTTTTTCCGAAAAGTTCAATTTTCACCCCCAAACGTGGCTGTCGAACCCCCTCAACTTGATTTTGGTCTGATTTGAACCCCTAAATCCCAAAAATCAGATAAATCACCCCTCTAAGCGGTATTACACGGATTTGATGCGATTTAGGAGCTGACTAGGATCATTTGACGTTTTTTTTACTCGCTAACGTGGCATGGTCATTAAAAATAAAGCGACCCTCTCTTATTTTTTCTTCTCGATTAAATTCCCTCTCCCATTCCCCATTTGCAAACCCTAGAACTCTAGAAATCGATGGCGCATAGCTCCGGGAGCTCGTCGGTGACCCCACAGGCTGTTGGGGTTCATGCGGGCCGCTTCGAATCGCTATCGCCAGGTCCTGTGTCGTCGTCTCCATCGGCAATCCCGTACCGCGAGAGACCAATGGAGTATGAGCCAGCCATTTCTTTGTTTCTGTGGGAAGAAAACTCCAAGATGGATATCGTGGGGCCTGAAGAACCTAGGAAGGAGATACCACACGTGCGCTGCTCGCCGAGTAAATCGCTGGAATGATTAAGAAGATTGAACCGCAGGAGATTCAGATGAAGAGCCTGAAGCCAGCTGCCGTTTCTGAAGTGTGCGTGTGTGTTTTTAGTGTGTCCTATGCTTGTTTGTGCCTTTGTGGCAGGTAAGAAAATGGTGAAGGTATGTATGAATGTAATGGCTGGAGCATGTTTGTTCAATGGAGTAAAATCGCATTTTTAGTTTTGCACCACACAAATGGATACGTAAGTCGAAATAGTCCAGATGGTCGTAATCTGGACGTAAAAATTATCTTTGTCAGCTTACAGCTCGCAAAATGTGCATAAATTCACTGCGATAAAAAATCTTAAAACAACCACTACTCATATCTAACTCGGTTCAGAGGTGGATGAACTGCCCTGCCATGACCATCTCCCGAAACTCTACGAATCGTAAGAACCCTAGACGACATGACGGCAATAGACCAAGGAAATAGATCGGGAGTACGTACCTCCATCCATCGCACAACTCCGATTAGTCCACCTACTTCCTGATCATCCGTGGCAACTTCGAGTTCGTCAACGACATGGATAGGAGCGGAAGTCAGATGGGGAGGCAAAACGGTGGAGACGAAGGGTCTTTGATTTTTCCTTGCGTTTAACGTCAAATACCAACCACAGTGCCACGTCAGCGAGTCAAGAAAATGTCAAATGATCCTAATCAGCTCCTAAACTGCCTCAAATCTGTCTAATACCACTTAGAGGGGTGATTTATCTGGGTTTTTTGGATTTGGGGGTTTAAATCAGACCAAAATCAAGTTGAGGGGGTATGTAGCTGTCAAGCCACATTTGGGGGTGAAAATTGAACTTTTCTTGTTTTTCGAGGAAGAAGGCTTTTGTGGACGATTGCCCCGAACTCATCAAAAGAGAGAATGCTCTATCCTCTCAAAAAAAAGAGAGATAATGCTCTAAGAAATACTACTACAGTTGAAATGTCGGAACTTCGTATCAGTTGTGTGCAAGAATTATACAAATCCATGTCATTTATTTCAGGGCGAAGTGAGTAGTAGAAAAACAATCCTTCTTATGTTTTTCAAATAGGACATTACCCTAAAAAGTCCAAAAGGCAAAAAGTCAAACAAACAGTAAATACAGCTATCCACCTGGTTTTAGACATCTTGCATAGTCTTTAATTGCACTATTAGTTAGTATCAATTTATGTTTGACTTTGGTAAAGGATACATCATCGCACTAATCGTCCAATGACACACTTATATTAGATACTCTCTCCATTTCACAGAACAACTCGTATAAGTTTGGTCCCTCCAAGCTCAAAGTTCTTGTTTTTGCCCCCTCTACCCCTAAATCATACCTCCATCCCTAACTATGATGTTGTGCATTGCTACCCTCTGAAGAATCAAGGAGCCTCATAAAAGAGTTGTGGGTCCTACTGTTGTGCACCATATGGCACACGTGTCCAATGCATAGGAGAGCCCAGCTTATACACCGTGTCTTGTTTGAGTGCACTGTTGGAATGTCGGAACTTTGTATCAGTTGTGTGCAAGACGGCAATGCCCTGCTGACAAGCAGACCCACAAGCTCTCGTGCCACAAATAGAAAACACCCTATTCCGAGGACCCATCAATCAACCCACTCACAACACACACAAGTTCTTCGCCCCATCTCCACCCTTACCAAACGCGCCCGAGGCTTGCTGATAACTCAAGCAACTCAATATTCTCTTGCGTAGATGTGGGCCCAACGCTACCCGAAATCCAGGCGTGAAGGGTATAGAGGAGGCATCACAGCTACAGAAAACCACGAATAACTTCACAACTGCGGAGAAAAAACATTAAAAAAACTCCTAACCAAGAATGAACTTAAAAGAAACACCTTGAGGTGGCTACAAAAAGCCAAGTCTTTAAAACCCGGATAGTTCCTGGAACTATTACACATCTGTCAACATAACACCGTGTCATATTGTACTGCAATGAATTAGTGAGCGTAGTAAAGAAGTAGCGGATTATAGCCTCATTTGCAGGTCGACTATGAGCTTTAAGTATGCGCTCCATATGTGTGCGAAGCAGCTGAGTCCATCCAGGGTGACGAATCGTCAGAATTTTCTTACAGATTATTACACATGTACCTGTGCGACACAATATCTTGTATCCTAATACAAGTCCTAGAAAATCTCCTATTGGGTTTCAAAACACCATTTCACAGAATTGTATCAGTTGACACAAAGTCACAAAGCAATGTTCATTCATTTCGATTAACCTTTTCAAAACGTGTACGCATGACACCCGATAGAAACAGAGAAAAATTGCGGGAAAACATGACAAAAAAAAAGGCCACATCAGGCCCCTACTGACAAGCGGGCCCACGCGCTCTCCTGCTCCGACTAGAAAACAAACCCACCCAGGAGAGACCCACCAATCAGGTCCGCCCACGACAGAGACGCGCTCCCCGGCCCCACCGGCCACCAAACGCGCCTGAGGCCGGCCGATCACAAACCGGTAGCTCAACCCACTGGGTGCTCCCTCTCTTACATGTGGGCCTCCCAGCGCTCCTGGCCCCGCGTGTCAGGGTTAAGAGGAGGAGCCCCGTAGCAACCGAAAGAGCCCCCCTCCGGGAGAAAAATACCAAACGCACGCAACGCCACACGCACCCCGACCCGTTCGTCCCCAGGCCGGAAATCCCACCTCCCCTTCCTCCTCGCCCCGCCCCGTCTCGCCGCCGCAGCCGCCGGCGTCGCGGCCGCTGCTGATGGCGAAGACACGGAAGCCCCCGCCCCCTCCTCCTCCTCCCCCGCCCCCGGCGCCCGCGGAAACCGCGTCCCCGCAGCGGAAGCGCAAGAAGAAGGGCCGCCCGTCCCTCCTCGACCTCCAGCGCCGCAGCCTGCGCCTCCAGGCGCAAAACCCCGAGGCCTCGTCCTCCCCGCCCCGCCGCGACCCCAACCCCTCGGACGACGAGGAGGACTTGGGGGCTGGGAGCGGGCGGCGGCGGCAGAAGCGGCTCAAGAGCGTCCTCTCCGGCGCCGGCGAGGTGGGGGTTCCTCCTGGTCCTTCCTTGCGCCAGAATTTTGGAAATTCCCCGAGGTTTTGCGGGCTCCCGGACGGGGTTTTGGCTGCGGGACACGCGGCGATGCGGAGCTGCAGTGGTTGGATCTGCGGGTTTGGGATTTTTTTTTTCTCGGGGGCCCTGCCCTTTGTGGCCGCACGGCTCGCGGCGAGGGGGAATCTGGCGGGAGAGGGGAGATCAGTGTGCGGCTGCTGGAGTGAGTGGCTGTTGAGGATTTTTAGCTTCTCGGAGAGCGCTGCTGCTTTTTTGGGCGGGCTTGGATTTTTTTTTTTGTTGTCTTGTTTCCTCTGGGAGTCTGGGTCTAGGGATCTTGACCTCGTCAGCGCTTTAATCCTTTCCTTTGAAGGGAACAGTATGCGGATCTGACAAGTTTTTGACGGATTTGACTGCTTTCCCCTCCTCTTACCCACGGGTTTGCGAGCGCTGCCTGGGCGGCAAAAAGGGAGTAAAAGTCGTCGCCTGTAATGCGTACAGAAAGATTTTTGCTGCAACTCTCACTCGTTCGTGCAAGAATTGACGCTTTTAAGTCGCCATGTTCACGCAAAGGTTGCGATTTCATGGCGAACGCAAGGTCTAACTGCTGTTTGTTTGCTGCTGCTGCAGGAGGAGGAAGCGGTGGAGGAGAAGAAGGATGTAGCGAAAGCGACGGGGAAAGGTGAGGTCTTGGAGGGAAGCAAGCATCTGCGTTGAGGTGGTTAAAGGATTTGAATTTTTCTCTGGGCTAACGTTGTTCGCCTCGCGCTGCTGCTTGTGGGAGCAGGGGTCGCTGCGTCGGATGGCGGGCCCACGGGGACGCCCCTCCCGGACAAAAAGTTGCTTCTCTTCATCCTCGACAGGCTCCAGAAGTGAGTGCCCTGGCCCCATCATCCTCTTGTAGTTCTCCTCCAATGAGAGCCTCTGGTTTCTTCAGCTATGTGTGCGTGTGTGTTTCTCACTGCCTTCCAATACTCTACTCCCAGGAAGGATACTTATGGAGTTTACTCGGAACCCGTTGACCCAGAGGAGGTGAGCAATTTAGCTCTAGTCCTGCTCTTCTCATATGTTGGACTGCTGATGCTGATACTGGCGTGCTGTGCTTGTTGTGTGTGGCTGCAGCTTCCGGATTACCATGAGCTTATCGAACAACCTATGGACTTCGCAACCATCCGTGAAAAGCTGTTGAATGACTCGTATACCACCCTGGAGCAGTTCGAGGTATGCTGCCTGTTTCTTCTTCTGTTACTGGCTCTATGTCTGATTTTTGTGTTACTAGCTGTATTTTGATTAACTAGTAAAACGTATGTTAGCTGTTCCATGCTGCCTTATTTTCTGGACCACTTCATAGGTCAAAGTTTTGTTTTGCTTGCCGCGTCGCGGCCTTCTCCTTTAATGCATGATATACCCGCCGAGGTATATTCTAGAAAAAAAAGTGTTGTTTTGCTGTTCTTTTGTACAATTAAAGCATGGAGCCTAGCTTTGTTGTCATTGTCTGTTCTTTGCATATAGTGTAAAGTGTACAAACAACCTCAAGGCCTACTGGTTTTCTTTTCTTGTGCTTTCTGCATTTTGGGTGCAACTAAGAATTTATTGTGTAAACTAAGGTTGCAATATATTCACATTAGACGAGGTTGTCATCTGCATGTTGCTTTTGCATACATCGTTATTCCTGTCTGCGCTCAAAATGGGGAATTTTTTATATGAGTAACGTCCTCGCAGAGAAATGCTCTTAGAATTGGCATTTAGAGATTTCCTACGAGCTATTTACTGCTGTATTGTACCATAATCTGTTACAGGTAGAAAATCCAGTGTGCTTATTCAAGATTTCCAAATGTTTTACACTTGTACTGATTAAATAAGCTCGTACATACGCTTTCAAGTTTCAATTGATACACTGGTAAATTGTATATGATCAATCTGTCAACATAGGCAGAAGAAGGGATTACCTGTTGTGGTAACATAGGCTGGATCATTAGATGCTGAAATTTACTTCGGACTTCTATCCAGATTTGTGCAACAAATATTCCCAAAACTGATGATTATGCCTAATCAAGTTGACTGCTTTACTATAAAATCTCATATCTCAAAAACTTCTATAATACAACTTGACACTGTACTTCTTGCATACATTAATTCTATCTGTTCCTGAGATGAAAAGCCAGTTTTTCTTGCTTTCAGGTGATATGAACATTTCTGTTGAACTAAACTCTAGGTCATGCTGTTGTTAGGCTTGAGGTGACTTTGCTGTTTAGTCTACATACTGCATCAGATCCAAGAATCTGGGCATGCTGTAGATATTTTCTTTTCTACAGTGTTTTTCTTCTTTCCATTTTTAGGTTGAACCTTGTATATATTTTGTAACTTGTATGGGAGATTAAAGCATGCTGCAAATCATAATGTGCTAATACATCTTCTCTTGATGTCTATGTTTTTGTCTCTTCAGAATGATGTATTTCTACTTACGTCAAATGCCATGTCCTACAATTCAGATGACACGGTATACTATCGCCAGGTACAATCTAATCCATCTTGAACATGTACCATTATCTGGTCACGTATTTTACTTTGTAATTCTGTGGTTATGCATATGTGGGACACGTTCAGTTGGTTTCCGAAACAAGCCTCCCATTTTTCTGGTCACCTCCAAGAGTTCGGCCTTTATATGGAGTGTTGCCAAATTTTGTGACGACCAAGGCTCTTTGGTCACATCCTAGCATTTTTGTGCTAATCCTTGGCAACGAAACCTTTTGGTTGTTTGGGACCTCGGCTAGCCCAATTTAGTCAGGGCTGGCTGGGCACAAACGAAACATGAGTCCTGCAAATTTCTAATGCTTGGTGCAGTTCCCTGGGAACTGCCGTGTGGTGTGAGCTTGACCTTCTGCTGTTAATTTCTATACAAACAGGATACCCTGTTTCTCCAAAAGGACATTTTAATATGTAAAAAGATACTGTACATATCGACACAAAAGAAACTGATACACTATTTTGTTTGGCATTTTAAGTTGCACATAGTAGTCTTAGCTACTTACCTAAAATGTTCACATCTCCGCAGGCACGGTCTATTGAAGCTCTTGCCAAAAAGGATTTTGAGAATTTAAGACAAGCTAGTGATAGTGAAGAAGAACAACCCAAGATAGCACCTAGAAGAGGCAGGCCACCAAAAAATGCAAAGAGAACTGTTGAGAAGACTGAGAGGGATGTTTCACCAGATTTATCCAATCCAAAAGCAAACAAATCTGCAGATAACACTGAAACAAGGAAAAGACCGGCTGGAGACAGAACTCGGAATACAAATATCTCCATGAGAGATTCACCCATTCTTCACCACAGCATACTCGGTTCTTGTAGTGGTAAAAGAACAGATAAAACTGGTGTTTGCTCAGGTTTGTTTTTCTTAGTGCTAATTTATCACGTGAAAAGTGCAGTACTGTACTTATGGAGCATAAACATGGCCTCTGCTGCTTTTATCATGTAGGGCCTTCGAAGTATGGAAAGAAGATTACCTATTTAGACGATGATCGTCGGAGTACATATGATCAGCAATACTCACATCACAGTCCTCTGTTTTCTGCCCTTGATTGTGAGAGGAAACTACTAGTTCCAGTAAGCACATTTTGATCAAATTAGATTGAATTCTTGACTTATAACTTACAAGCCTTGCCAACTTAGCTATAGGTGAATATTTGCAGCTACTATCTGACATTTGTTTCATATATCTAATTAGAATAAAAATGACTACTTGCTACTTTTTTGTGTGTGTGACTGAATTCCTTTCATAATGGAAACAGATAGGGGTTCAACAGCAACATGCATATGCTAGGAGCTTGGCACGATTCGCTGCAAAACTTGGTCCGGTTGGCTGGGATATAGCAGCAAAGGGTATCAGACGGGTATTGCCTGAGGAAAAGTTTGGCCCAGGATGGGTTGGAGATGGTGAGCCACTTCAAAACTCCCAGTGGGCTCGTGTTCCCGTATTTACTGATCCGTCCGCTGAGTCCAGTATTCCAACACACAGTATGACATCCAGAAGCGATGATCTCCATCGAAATTCTGAGCTGTCTTCGAATGGGGATGTCACTGGTGAAGAACATCCAACTAGAAACAAGCCAGTGGCATCCACATCCACAGGCTTTGACAAGAACTCTGCATTGGCCAGCAAACCACCCAAATATGTAAACGGAGTTAGCATGTCATGCGATGGTGTGGCTAATACTGGACCGACACCTCCATTGCAGCAGCACGGCCATAGTCAAGAAACCTCCAACATCAATGGAATCACTGCTGTGCCACACACCATTGGCCAGTACACTGGACAAGGGTTATTCGGGCCAGGCATGCAGATGACGCATGCTCAAGTGCTTGGGATGTTTTCTGGAGTCAATGGCAGGGCCAACGGCTATCTCCATGGGCACCCACTGGCCGCTGAGAGTGTTAAAACAGCACAGAATGGAGTTATTGGAAAGATAACCGCCAACCCCTCTCAAGATGCAGGTCATGATCAGAAGGGTGCATCTCCACAAAACGATAATAGTTCCGCATCTCCAAGCTTAAATAATGCTGGCGTCCAGCCATCAGGTTCCCCTCCTAGGGGGAAGGTAGTGAATCCGAAACATCCGGACTTGGCTTTACAGCTGTGAGCCACATAATAGCAGTCAATTGACATAGTTCACCTTAGTGTATCATCCGGATGGAACGAGATGTATGAGGATATCCTGCTGCTTCTCCCGGGCAAATACTCCTGCTTCCGATCCACTGACAGACGACATATATCTGTAGTACATCGAGCTGTACTGTCCAGGAGCTTCGAAGGATAAACACCATATGGGAGGAGAATAAAATGAAGGCCAAACGAGGCCTCTGAGATGACAAGGTTTGCGGGAAGCGAAATAACGTGGGCTATTATTTGATCATTTGACCAGACCCCCCAGTGAAGTGTTGTAAAAGGGTAGTGTAGTAGTCTGTACAGATTCTAATCCTATTGGAGAGATGATGATAATGTCCTGGGTGCGGCAGCCAATGTGTAACATTATAGTAGTAGACAAGTAAGCATCCATACAGGCAGGGTAAAAGGGCGAAAAGTGAATAGTTGTTGTGCCGTTTCCTGCGAGAGGAAGGATGGAAGGAAGGAAGGATCCGGGGATAATGCTGGATTGCCATGGCTGGGGATTTGATTCCCCAGCTGAGTTGAGTTGAGTTAGTTGAGCTGAGCCTTGGTGAAGCAGCAGCAGCAGCAGCAGCCATCAGTCGAAGGCTTTTGCTCTGGTCTGAGGCTCCTGAGAATGGAAATGCGTGATCGATCCTGTTCTAGTAGCAAATCTCCTGACATGAATGGATAATATGCTTGTGCTGACATATCATTTGCTGATGTCGTCCATGCTATTGGAAATCTTGGTACTATGTCATCTTCTTTCCTGTTTGTTGTCACAGCACAAAGCCATGTGGTAGTACTACTATGCACGTAAGTGTTTGGGTGCTGCCATCTGCAGAAAGCCCTGGAGCATCTTTGCCACGGCCTTCCTCCAGAACCACGGAGGGAGACCGGGCGTCCTGAAAATTGAAATCAGCGATTTCCAGGAATCTGGATTCCCATGCCATGAAGGCCGCTTTGGTACAGCATCTTGCCGTGTGCCCCCGTTGATTGCGAGCAATGAAGGCCCGGTCGCGCGGGGCCTTGCCACGACCCGTATCTTACAGTTCGTTTGGCACCCATCATTTGAGCATAGAATTGTAAAATTCATTTTGAATTTCAAAAAACAACTTGTTTGGTTGGCACAGAATTAGGCACAGGAATTCAATCTTAAATTACATGGAATCACACTATAACTAATCTCAATTTCTCTCTAAAAGCTACCATTTTTCTAGAATTGTCTCTCACTCTTCAATTTCATGTGGTAGACAAACATGATTTTTCAATCCGGAATTCAAATTCAACCAAATGAAATCCTATCAAAAATTGGATTCTTGGTTGACAAACGATCTGTTAACTTTTGTCCCTGTTCCGGGTCGTACTCTTGCTGGGCTGCACTGCCGTTATTTCCCTTGTGGTTTCCCGTGAAACGAGGTTTGGGAGGTTTGGGTTTTGCATACGCTGCCCGTCTGCGTGTGTCTCCTCGTGACGTCCTCCGCGCTGCTTTTCTTCTCTCCAGAACCAGAAATGCAGATTCTAGACCAATTTTCCATCTTCTTCTTTGGCCGGGAGCTGCCTACTGTATTTTTCAGTAGCTAGCTGTTTTTCTTTTAATTTTGTCTTTCCGTTAGCCGCCGGATTTTTGAAACGATGTGATCCTGATCCAACGGCCAGGATTGTACGTCTTCCTTGTCTCCTCTGCCTCTTCCTTGTCTCCTCTGCCTCGGCTCGCATTTCGCCTTGTCTCGTCTTGCCTCCTCCGGCTCGCGTCAAACATTGCTGCCCTTAGTCACGGAGGATAATGGAGGGGGCAGAGGAACTTTTTAGTGAGAACGCAAAAATAAAATCGAATGTCGACAAATTGGAAAAATAGTCACTGCAGCTCAACCTCTGGCTCGAGTCAAATTTAGCTTGCTCATTTTTCAATACGAGCTTAACCGATGAGTTTAGTCTATCTCGCTCAAACTCGACTCAATTGCAACCCTAGTCGCACATGGGGGACGCGTCAAGTTAACTCACTAGTTCACCATGATCAGGGATTATGTTGACTGGAACAGAATAAAACATGGCTTGGAATCTAAGTTACTCCGTAATTAAAATCTCGCAGATTACGCCGAAATGCCAGCATTAGTGGAGTGGTTCACAAGGAAGCTATAGCTCTAACCTTTTTGTCGGATCCCATGATAAGATCACACATACTCTATAGCTCGTAGGATTCGTGATAATAGCACAGCTGCTGAATTTCCTACTTGGAACCTATCTAGCTAGGCAATCACTCATCGTGCAACACGGGTGGCGGCTGATGTGATGGAGTAACTGAACTGTGACCGGTGCCGGGCAAACAAAATGAGCTCACATGCATTGAGAATTGATGCCATTCATCACCACTGCACAGTCTACAGTACTACACTACCACTAGGTGTCCACTCCCTATCTGCTTCTCCTTAATGATAGTGGTTTGATCTACTTTGCGTGTAGTAGATGTGATTAGTGATGCAAGCTGTCCCGTCCGATTCTAAGCCAATTTCTAAATACTACTCACTCCGTTCCATAATTCTTGTCTTAAATTTGTCTAAAAATGGATTTATCTATTCTAAAAAATGTCTAGATACATGTAAGATTTCGACAAGAATTATGAAACGGAAGAAGTAGTAAGTTATATTTTTGGATGAGTAAGCCCCTGATACCCTAAAAGTGGGACATAAATGAGATCCCGTTTGCATCTTTACATGTGATTTCATTCTACTACTACTGGTACAAGATGATGTGCGTCGAAATGGTGTGTTTCTAACCCAAATGCACAGCTCACAGCGATTCAAGGGTACCGTAGAAGATCTCGACAATTAACCTAGCCTTTTAGCGGCTGACAACACGGCCCCACACCAAACACACGATACTGCTGCGCCATTCACAAAGAGGGTGTGAGTGTGACCAATGACCAGTGGCAACTGGTCCCAAGTGACTACATGCAGTCAGTTGTTGGTAAGTTTCCCCAAACTCAAAGGCACTTGTCACTCAAGTTGCCCTATATTCTACGCTCCATATGACCATGACGCATTCCCCTGCCCTGCCCTGCCCATGCCGGAGCTATAGGTGTAATCTATTCCCGTTTCTCTGCAAGAAACCCAAATGATGTGCCCATGTCTGCAATCATCGTATCATCTGCATCATATGTGTCCACTGACTTGTTACTGTCAGAATTAGCTCAGCAGGGAGGCAGGGAGACAAGTAACTTGATTCAAGGGCCCCAAGCTCTGCTCTGTTTCTTGATTTTTAGATTAGAGCTTGGATGCTAATTAATGGCATGTTTGTACCATGTTGGCAGGTTCAATAGCCATGTATGCATTCTGCCTCAGCTGTGGTGGGCCAAGCAGCATGATAATGGAATTCAGAGTTTGGTTGGTAATAATACTATTTCCTCTGATCGGTATTACTTGTCTCAAATTTGTCCAAATACGGATGTATTTATGTGTAAAAAACGTCTAGATACATGTAATATTTCGACAAGTAATTTCAATCGGGGGAAGAAGCATTGTTTTTGTTTTGTGTTCATCAAAATCTGCAATAACTTGGGAAGGGCATTCAGTCCTCCAGGGGACACTTTTCCTTGACCTGGCCCAGCAGAGTACACCACATTTGACCTCAGTCCAGAAACTGTATATATGGATATGGCTCACCAAGGGAAGAACATGATAGCAGAGAGGCATGCAGATAAATAAATAAAAATGGCACCGACAGATTCTTCTTTCTGTTTTTCTTTCCAACGTCAATAATTAGTACTACTACTGCCAGGGTTAATGAACCCATGCCCATATTGTCATATCTTAATTTTCCTTTGGATGCATAAAACTAGATTATAATTGTTTCCATTGTGCCTAGAGTTTGTCCTAGCTGAGCACAAAGGAGTTGTGCCCAAGGCCAACTCTTGTTGCACTGCATATGCCACCCCCATCAGGATTCAGGGTGCTTAATTGGAACAAGCAATTTTGTCTTCCTTGAAGAATACACAACATGTGTCACTACTCACTATGTATGTCTCAACCCTGACCAGTATGTTAGAAGCTTCCAACAAGGATAAACAAATATACAAATGAACTAGTCCTATATTACTTGTTTTCAGGCCATCTTCTTTTAACCAGCTGAGCCCCTTACTCTTCCTCCCTTGTAATTCTCACCATCTACCATCCCCATTTTCAGAGAGCATAAGAACTTCCAATCTGACACTACAAGGTTACAATCAAATTTTGGCATGCACCCAGTGAGAAAATGAGAGTCTTTGACCATGCATGCATCAGCATCTTTCCATGATTACTAGTGTTAGTACTGAATAGCAACAAGGAACTGTTCCTGCATCCAGTGTACCTTGTGCAAATTTTACTCCACACCACTATGCATACATAGATAGGGCAGGCAGGCAAGAGCAAGGGTGGCATGGCATGCATGCATGTTCGCCTGAATCAATACAATGCATCTGCAAGAAAATTCAGCATGACTCCCTGTCGACCAGTGTCGTTGTACTGCAATCTTCATTTAATCAGAGCAAGCTAGCAAGGCCAGATTTACACTGCACTGTGCGTATAGCAGTGCAGTATAGGAACAAGAACACAACATACATTGATAAGCCCTTAGATTTTAGTTGTTCATTGTTTGAACCATGATGATCTGTTCCACTCCCTCCTTCCAACTATTTAAGACCAACATGGAATTTTATGCCATCCTTTGATCAAGGATTAGACTAGTAGTATGAGGCTATTGTGCCGCGAAAGTGATAACATTAGATTCTTTATTGAAAACTATTTCTAATTGTATAACTTTTATACATATATGTCACATGGAGTATATTATTTGTCTAACTGTTGTCAAAGTTCGGTATATGATTCCATATTGGCCTTATATATTTGGACAGAGGGAGTATGTTCGATAGGGATAGAAATTCCAACAATGGTGGGAAATCGAGAGGTGAAAACCTACCCCTTCATTTCAACGCATATTAATTAATTTACATACACGTATATATAACAATCAAAACATGCATCGCACAATGTAGATGCACAATTGCACTAGGTCAACCAATTATTACACGCTAAATATAATATTTTGACTGCAGGAATTGAAAGGTCAAACTTATAATTACGCGATTTTGGTGCCAAAAAGATGGAAAACGCGTGAATGAACCGACAATTATACGTGGGCCCATCTCAAGCTGAATTTCTCATTTCTCACGAATGGCATTTAGGGTTAACGGTAGGGTTTACCTCCATCACTAAATAAGAGCGCCAACGTCAATGACCCTCAGATGTAAATTGAAGAGAAAGATTCAAGTCTAGCTCAGTGAAGTTTTCCTCCAGCTCTATGACTCAACTGGCTGCGCGTCAGTTCTCTCAATTGATCTGCAATTAGGCTCCGGTTCTAATCTTCCTCATCTTCAAAGTGCATCTCATTTTTCCTGTCCCCAATTTGTGCAGATTTTCGAGAGCATTGTTTCTCTCTTTATTGGTTCACAATATAATTTTGTTTGCCGAAAACAAGAAAACACACACATGGCAAAGCAAAGCAAAAGCACCCACCACCACCACCTCAGCACACCCATCGGAAGCGAGGAAGGGGTAGTACTACGATTGCGGCTCATCAGATCCAATCTGCTGCCAGTACGCTAGGCTCCTCTGTTTATCAGTACCAGTGCGCTAGGCGCAAAGCACTGCAATCAAAGCAGCACAGTCCACGCCAAGAAAACTGCACTCACTCCCACACTCTTCTCCTCAGCTCGCGGGAAAAGCCAAATCCAAGAAACGTCATCTCCCTCGTTCCGGACCGGAGGAGGGGGTGAGCTAGTGAACAAAGCCGAGCGAGAGTAAGACGAGACTGACGGGCAGCTTCCAAATCCAGCTTGCAGAAACTGACCCGGACCAAGCGCCAGAGAGAAGAAGAAATCATGGCGGCATCGCCCTTCCGGGTACCGCAACTGCCTTCCCGAATCGCTTCGTGTCCGCTGACGACGACATGGGGGCCGCGGAGCTGTGCGGGGTCTCTGTTGTCCTTCTCCCCTTGATGCCGGCGATAATTTCTTGCCAAATCCCCCGGCGTGTTGCCTCCTAACCCCGCAATTTCCCTTTCCTGCGGCTGATCAATCTGGACTGGAGTTCCTCTCGGGGGACCCATGCGGCGTTCCTTGCCCGGTTTGGTCGAGCATTAATAGCCTCTCTTCTCTTCCTGGCCTGGGGTGGGTGATCCCTCTCGCCCCCTCTTCTTGTTCTCGCGCCGCGCCGCAACACTTGTTGTTAACCTGGGAAGCGTTTCCTAGTCACGGGGTTTGGGGCGGCGGCGGCGGCGGCGGCGCTGGGATGGGTTGCTTCGCGTGCTTTGCGCCGGCGGTGCGCGCAGGGATGAGCGGCGACCCGAAGCCTCCAAAGCTCGGCCACCACTGCCCAGAAGACTCTTCAGGTTCTTGATTTCCACCCGTGTCCCGCAAATGTTCCTTCTTTCGTTCTTATCTTATCCCTGGACAGGCGCCGACGCGCGGAGGAAGGTGGCGCCGGATGTGGGGAACGGCTGCGCGCACAGCTTCACCTTCAAGGATCTGCTAGTGGCCACCAGCTACTTCAACGAGGCCAACTTCATCGGCGAAGGCGGCTTCGGCAAGGTGTACAAGGGCAAGATCTCCAAGGCCAACGCTCAGGCGAGTTCATCCACACACTCCTTCTGAGAGTCTCTGTCTTGGTGTTAAGATTGGGTGATTTTGATTGAGATTTTCCGTCTGCAGGGCGTTGTTGGCGATGCGCGGATGGTGGCGGTGAAGCAGCTCGCCCGGGAGAGCGTGCAGGGGAGCCACGAGTTCTTGGTGGAGGTGCTGATGCTGACGGTGCTGAGCCACCCGAACCTCGTCAGCTTGTTCGGGTTCTGCGCGCAGGGGGACGAGAGGCTGCTGGTGTACGAGTACATGCCCTTCGGCAGCCTGGAGAGCCATCTCTTTGGTGAGTTCTTCTCTCAACTCCGGCTTGCCTGTTTGGTCCAGTTCGTTAACTAATTTTGTGCATTCTAGTTATCAAGCTTGTATGTTCAGGAGGGATTTGTCTCTCCTCTAGCAGGTTAAAGTTCATGTCTTGTGGTAATTCTCTGCTGGGGATAAACCTTCACCAGCAGCAATTTGCGTTCTGAAAGCTTAAAAGAGCTAATTTCTATGATATTTTTCTCTCCCTTTCTTTCAGTAAGTAGTTGTGAATATGTGTTTATGAAATGAAAGGAGAAAAGAAATGGAAGGTTGGTGTAACTAATTATGAAATTTCATAAAATGGACAACAAAATCAGCATCAGAACAATGAATAGCCGAAAGAACTGTCTTCTCATTCCGCGCTTCAAGAATTCACTGTTTTGTTTTTTGTTTACTTCCTGAATTTTTCTTGAGATGATAGTTTAGCTTTCTGCCTGTTTGAGGTCTCAATAGAATATTACTTCATGCTGTAATAGCTTTTGATATAAATGATGCAACAATAAGGCTAGTTATTGTTACCAATTTTTTGAAAAGGAGGCGGCACGACCGGCCTCTGCGCTGGCATTTCAAAACAAAATAGAAGGTCATACTTCAACCTGGCTAGTACAGCCCTATGAAAAATTATTGTGATTTTCAGCATCATGGTGATTGATTCCTATCATTATGAAGCAGATTGTGTTTTGATCGGGATTTCTCAGTCGATAAGAAAAATGATTATTGAGTTTTGTATCAAAATAATGTGCAGTATGATGAACACCGCATCAAAAACATCTGAGTACAAAAGGTTGAACCCTTTTTTTTTTGCGGGGCTCAAAAGTTGAACCTTTAAATATTGAAATTCTTGCTAAGCGGTGTATTCAGGTTGTTCCTGTGGGTCCTAGTAAAAATTCACCTCCGTTTTTTCTGTTGCTTTTGTCGTCCACTTTACCAGAATTCAGGATACTATCTTTGCTTTCTATATGTTGAAGTATTAATTTCTACAAAAATCCTGAAGGATATGGCAGCTATTTTTCTGTATTTATTGTTGGTGCATCCACCAACCTTATACCTTCAGCTCCTTTGTACATGAAGTACGATTGGGATTCTGAGTTTATTAGTACTACTTGGATTGCAGTTTTTTTTTTAATGTATTTATGGAAGTCAAAGTTCTGACAAAGATAAGATAAACAAGGTCAGATGAAGATTAGTAAATCTGCCGTATGTTTTCGAGAATGACCAGGGTGAGAACTTCCCCACGGATTAAAATATACTGTGTATCCCCCCTATGTCCTTTGCCATTATCTTACTGATTCCTTTTCTTGTAAGGATCAGACATGTCCTAAGCTGTCTGAACCTATGAGGACGCTCACTCCTCTTTTGAGGGAAGAAACTCAGAGGACAATGTAGCTTGGTGTGGTCATTGATGATCATTACCAGCACTCTATTAAGTGAAGTACTAGTACAATTAGTAAGTTCAGAAGTATTATTGTATTAACTTACTTAGTTCAGGTAGCACGAACCATCGATTTTGTGCCTGCTGCAAAACTGCTATTTGCTAAATAACTTGGTTCCAGCTTGAAATCAGCACAAAAGCTTCGTAGTACTCACTTAATTGAGTTACCTGTGAAACCACCTTGTGCTAATTGACCATTTTCCTACCTGACAAAATTGTTCAGCACATAATGCCTAAAGCTAGCCAAAACCGTCCCCACTGAGAATTATTGAAGTTCTCATGTCCTCGTGCTTTGTCTCATGCCTGAACATCACATGCTCTCCTGTATGATAGCTGTGTTCAGTGATGGGCATGATGTGAACCATCTGAACTTTTCTGCAAAGTTCTTTTATTTTCCCAAACCCATAATTTGTTTAGGTTGTGTGCCATGAGCTTATTACTAAGGTTAGGCCAATAGTTCCAGTATTCCAGAAAAGGGATATTGTAAATCGATTTAATTTCTTCATGTTGCGGGGAAATATTGGAGCTGTGCTTTCATACGTTGCTGGTGTGTTTAATACTATTATCAATTTCGTTATTTGTATACCGAACGAAACTTTGTCACCTGCCATCATTCAACTGATAATTTTTTCCGTTTGAATAGATGTGCCTCTTTGCAAGCAACCACTCGACTGGAATACACGTGTGAAGATAGCTGTTGGAGTTGCAGAAGGGCTTTCATATCTGCACAATGTGGCTGATCCGCCTATCATTTACCGTGATATGAAAGCTGCCAACATTCTGTTGGATAAGGACTTCAGTCCAAAGCTCTCTGATTTTGGACTCGCAAAAGTTGGACCTGTCGGTGACAGAACTCATGTCTCTACCAGGGTTATGGGTACCTATGGATACTGTGCCCCTGACTACGTGCTGAGTGGTAAGCTTACCATGAAATCGGACATATACAGTTTTGGTGTTCTTCTGTTGGAATTGATCACTGGGAGAAGGATTTATGATGCTTCAAGGCCTAAGCCAGAGCAGAGTTTACTATCATGGGTAAGCAGTTCTAGCTTGTTACAGTTTATGCTTCCGATGTTCCATGTCCTCTTCTGCATCACCTCAAATTTCTGTGAACAGAAGAGCTGTCTTTTTCTGACAGCCAAGTATTTTTATTGACATGGTTCCCATTTTCCTTATATTCTACAGATAAATGTTAACAAAATGTTCCTATTGCCAATGAACATGTTATAGTCCATTTTATCCGCCTGTGATAGTTAAACTTTAATAACATCAAATTTGGCTCTGTAGAGTTCTGGGTTCGCAGTTCCATCTTTTTCTTCTTATTTTTCTGGGGATGGATTTTGCAGGCAAGACCATTTATGCATGACAAGAGGAAATTCCACAGGCTCGTTGATCCAGCTCTTCAAGGCGGCTATCCACCATCGGCGCTCAATCAGCTGGTTGTCATCAGCATCATGTGCCTCCAGGACCAGTCCCATGTCCGCCCGATCATCGCCGATGTTGTAATAGGCCTGAAGCATATCGCGAACCAGCCTTATGCCCCAGAACGCCTCCTGGAGTCTCTGTGTTCCCCATCAAAGTGCGGCTCGCCACAATATGTCCACACGCCATCCAGAAGGCGCGGCGGAAGACGGGTTGCGCAGTATTCGTAGCCTAGATCAGATCGGTAGGTCGTTCAATTTGAAACTGTCAAATGTTATAGGGTCAAAAGGCTTCGTTGTTCAAGACCTGGTCTTGAGTGACCTCTTGCTTTGCTTGACAGGGAGAGAGCTGTATGAGTGGTAGTCGGAGCTGACAATTGGCTGTTGTTTATTTATTTTTCATGTTCTTCATTGGTTGTACTAGTTCATAAATCCGGTGGCCAGTGTACATATGATCTGTGGTGCCCTGCGAGCATCAATCCTGGCAAGAAAGATGAACCAAAATGTACCTCTTTGGGATGTTGGCCAAGTTATTATGATTCATGTACAAAGATCCCATGGCTTGGTGCATGTTGAGATGTATGCAATGAATTTCAGTAGTATTGCTTAGTCAAAAGGTTACATAAATTTAGCACTCTTTGGGTTCTAAAACATTAGGCGGTTCTAAAAATACGAGGGCTGTAACCTTTTTTTCACCGTCAAACTTTAAAGAGTTCTGTCAAACTTATTTGATATAGAGATATGCCATTGCAATTTTCATTTTTTGAAGAATGCCACCGTAATTCTACAATTTTCAATACTCCTCTGATGTATCTGTCTCAAATTTGCCTAAATATGAATGTATCTAAAGGAAGCGTCTAGATACATGTAATCATAGTTAGACGAGTAATTTGTAACTCAGAAACTCTGTCAATGGAAGTTGTAGCCGTTCATGCAAAATAAGCAGCCACCTCTTCTTCCCTGCGACCGGCTCGCGCACAACCGGCTTCTTCCCTCTTCCCGCCGACCAGCTCGCGCGCCACGGAACCCGACCTCGCACGCCGCCGTCCCTGTCTCTCTCAGGTCAGGCTCGCCTTCTTCCTTCTCCTCCTCCTCTGTTCCGTTGAAAGAGAGAGAGGCCGCCGTCGTTGCGGATCCGGCCACCGTCGCTGCAGATCCGGCCCATCCCAAGCCGCTGTCTAGCCAGCTTCTACGGGCCGCCACCGCGTGAGGCCCTCGTTGCTGCTCGCTGGATCGGCGCCGCCGCCGGATCCAGTACCGCCAGCCCCTAGCTCGTGTTCCTCCCCGTCCCGCTCCCGAGCGCCCCAGCCCCTAGCTCGTCTTCCTCCTCGCGCGAGCGCCTCCACCGCAGGTTGATCTCCCCTTCGATTCTCTCTCTCTCCCGACCGTTTCTCCTCCCATCACCCCACGAACGGATTCCGCCCTTTAGCTCCCCGTTTCATCTTCCCCAATTCATAACTGAGGCAAAAATCAAGGTGGGGCGGCCGCCCTACCTTGCCCTACTGGGTCCTCCGCCCGTGCTACCATGGTTAATTACCCGACGTCCTGGACCTCCTGGCATGGAACCGCCATGGGGTGGAGCATTCAACCGTTGATCCTCCTCGTGTGCTGGGATTGGAATGCTGTGGCAACAATGAGTGGCGCACCGTCTTCACTAGTCAGAAGAATTATCTGAAGGCTCTGACAGGTTGAAGCGAAGCCCCTACAGTTTCTCAAATTGACATTTCAACTTTTCGTCCACAGGAGAAGGGATAGGGGAGGATGATATTGCTCCAGTCGCCGTCCAGGTTCTTGCTTCAGATCCTAAAAGAACGTGTCCTAAGGTATGTCTCAGAACGACCGATCTTCCCTTGTTGACCTAAAGGATGTCACTGTAGTTCATGCATATGCTTGTGTTGCAGTGGCGACAAGGGCGTGGACATCGATTGCCAGACAGTGGAATTCGATGATGTGCGGTATCATATCCAGGTTAATACTTAGTATCCTCCAGCGCGAATATCTTTAGATTTAATCTTGAATTCAGTGTTTGCTTCAGTCCAATAAATTGAGTTCTGTGATAGCGCGAATTTGGCTATCCATTTTGGTGTGTTGTCTTTAGATTCAATCTTGAATTCAGTGTTTGCTTCAGTCCAATAAATTGTGTTCTGTGATGTTAAATCTTGCATAGTACAGCTTCACTTATTTTGTATGTAGGGGGGCAAGTATACTAGGAACATATCTGAACTAATAAGAGGTGGTATTCTGACCTTCCTTTCTTTAAGTTACCAAAGCATTCCAGGATATTCATGTTGCTAATACTGATATGTTTTTGTGCCAGTGAGAATTTCTTTGCTATCTAATTTCTTATTATATAAATCCTGATTCGCTCAATTTTGAGCTGAAAGTGAAGTTAAATTTGCTCAACATTCGAGTGCTTCCATTGCTACTGTTTGCAGCCAATCATTTGTTTTATTTAAGAACTTTGCGTCATATTCATGTTTATTTCAGTTACGTGCATAAAAGGTTATGGTTATGCTTTATATACTGATGGACAGTAGTCTTCTGTTGCAGTTCTCTATGAGAAATCCAAAGGCAATGGTGCTATCAGTGGCACTGCCCCTCGCACCTCCTGAAGCTATTCTGTACGACGGGCTTCCACTTGGTGCTATTGATGCTATTAAGGCGGCTTATGGGCCAGTGGTTCAAATTCTTGATCCTCCAAAGGATGGCTTTGATCTCACAATGAAGATAAATTTAACAAAGCTTCCGCCAGATGAAGGTTCTAGAGTTCCCTTTCCAAGGTTATCATTGTCTTGTTGTGCTACATGATAAAATTAGCTGGTGGTTCTATGTATCTTGGATGTTATCCATTGGCAAAATTATGCTATTGGTGCAAGTTGATGTTCAAACCAGCTTCATCTGTGTACATTTAGATGCTTTAGAGATACAATACAGTTAGTCACCCAGGACTTTGTCTAACACAGATATAGTTTGTCTAATTCATGAAGACATTTTATTTTTGTAAATGAAACTAAAATCAAACCCACCTTAGTTAAAATGGTCCCTTATCTTTCCTGTGCTCTTTTTTGTAGGAGGTCAGTATGACGTTCTAAATATCTACTATCATTCCAACAAAGTCAATTCATTTGCATCTTCGATTTTTTGGTTTTATTTTGTTATTATAATGATTCCAATTCTCTTTAGTCATTCATTATTCTTGATATATGCAGTGCAGTTGGATTAGTAAACTCAGATACTTTTTTGTGCTTCTTGGGGCGATGATGCACTGTTGATTGCATGCTTATTTTTCTGAACTAGGGACGTTGTGGAAGTACTATGTGCTGTATTGGTTTTGCTCAAACCTGTTTGAGTCATAGCATTCTACTGAGAAGTGATTTTGTCCAATTAAGTCATGCTCGCTTTTGAAATTTTCTTCTAACAACGTACATTTCTTATGTTCCAGAACAGCGGAATGCTCTCTTGACACAGATTGCATCTGTGAGAGAGGTTGTGCTGGGTGCACCGCTGAAGCTTCTGCTGAAGCATCTAGCTACAAAGACAGTGGCTCCTAACGTGGACAAGCTGGTTGCCCTTGTTCACCGTCCTAATGAATCATTCTTCCTTGCTCTCCAGGTATTATTTTGAGGATAGACATCCCAAATGTAGGTATATTACTCTGAAACATCATTTGTTTGTATGGTAAGTAACAACTAGGTGCTTTTTTGGGTATATCAATTTATCTGAATCAATTGGTACACATACTTTCAGTATGTCAGACCACTCGTGTTTTTTATGTTTAGTATTGGTTCTGATCGATATCTGTTGCAAATGCACTCGATGAAATTAATTCCTTTTTTTCAGCCAGATAAAGTTACTGTTGTGTACCCAATGAGGTTCCAGGATTCCATTGATATTGTCTTAGCAACTTCTTTCCTGCAGGTATTCAGGACAGTTCCTTTTATATCTTTCAGCTTCAATTTAGTCTTGTTTATGAACCTTTCTGTTCATCTATAGTAGACTTACAATTAGGCTTATTCTGTGTATTAAATTGATTTGTATGAAGCTCAAGTGAAATTCACATATTTGTCCACATAACTATCTTGCTGGAAGTTGTTTGATAAGCCACATTCTGCTGCATGTTTAAAATTTTGGATGGTTCTATAGGAGTTTGTGGAAGCAAGGCGGACTGCTGCTCTTAGTAACGCTCCTTCCTGTATGTGGTCTCCAGTTCCTCCTCTTGAGTTAAAAGGCATGGATGCGGATGCACTAAATGCAAATGCCGGTTTTGTTACTTTTGGTAATGTGTATTTACTACCATTTGTTTTCCGTGTTCTTCCAAGATATCTATTTGTCTCATGGACTTTCTTTATGCAGTCGTTTCCCCTAGGCATGTTGAAGGTAGAAAGCTAGACAAAACAGTTTGGAGTTTGTTAACATTTCATGCTTACGTAAGCTACCATGTTAAGGTAAGATCCTTGATTTATGGGCTGCTTTCATATTTATCACGATAGTGGATCCCTGAAATAGCTGTGAATCAGTCAGCATTAGCCAATTTGCAGATTTTCCCTCAATGGGCGGATTTTGCTGCAGAAGTTTAAGATTCGTTGATTCACACTGAATTTCGTTGTTGGTTAGCAAAAGAACACTGAAATTATCATTGTTGTATCAGCAACACAGACGATTTCATTGTTGATTCACACTGGATTTTTCTTGTATGAAATGGGTGTAGAAAAACACAGAACTGCTTCTTTTTTTACTTTTTCTTCACCAAGATCCGCCATGTTTTGTGATTTAAGTCTAAGTCTAGTTTTGATTAGCCAGCTGAAATTACTGATCCAACAGGCTAGCCTTAGAACCAACTGGGGTTCCTTTGTGAAGCTTTTCTTCTGCTTAACATATACATGACTTTGTCTTATATTCTTCTGCTTAACATATCCATGACTTGCAATATTTGGATACAACATAAGTGGTATCCTACAGTGACTGTGCAAGCACTTGATGCTGTTTTGCGTATTGCAGTGTTCCGAAGGATTCATGCACACAAGAATGAGGCGTAGAGTTGAGACTCTGATCCAGGTAGATATAAAAATCTTTGTACTGAATTCAGGCATTGCATACACCTTGCTGAGGTAATTCATCACTTTGGCTTACTCAGCACCGTTCAGCCTGAGTAGTTATAGTACTCCCTCCGATCCATATTAATATGTATCAAGACGCTTTTTAGCCATGGATACATCCATATTTGGGCAAATTTGAGACAATTAATATGGATCGGAGGGAGTAGCAGATATCAGTTTAGTATCATCAAACAGAACAAACTGTGATCATGATGTTGGCATGTTGTTATTTATGTTCTTTAAGGCAACTGTTAATTGCTGATAGCTGGTTGCTGGTCATCTTGCTTGTGCTAAAAACAGGTGACGCATCAAATAAACCCACCTGAACTGAACAGATTACCATCTGATCTCATGCTTAACCTATTAAGGGAGTTGGTTCTCAAAATATTTCTAATGACATGCTCCTTAAGAGACTGAATTATTTGAAGTTTTCCCATCTAAAGGACTCAAAATGATGGGGAAAGCTCCTTGAGATTACGTGTAACCAACATGGAATGCCCTGTGATAAAAGAGTACAATGTCTTGCTGACGTGATAAGTGCTGCAGGCTTTGGACCGTGCAAAATCTGACGCTGAGAAGCTAAAGAAGTTGGTGCATGGCGCGTCTTTTAGAAGAATGGTTTGTGCAGATACTTAACTTTTTTCGAAAAAGAAAAGTAAAATACCTGACATCCGTGCATCCTGCTTTCACTGATTCCAATTTTCCTCCCGGCAGAGCTTGAACGAAGGCAACTAGCATCTCTCAAGGGGTCAATCCAAACAAGCATATCATTTCAAGGTTGCTCGACTTCCAATCATGGGTGCAGGGTGGTGAGGGTGCTACTGGTAGACAACTTTTTTTTCATTCCCAGCAAGATTAGGCGCAACCGTTGAAACACAGACAGCACCTGTGCGCAAAAAAAAAAAAAAGAGTCAGCACCATGATACTGTTCATCATTGCTTGTTTGTATCTGTGGTGGAAATTTGACTTGAGGAATAGGTGGAAATTGAACTGATCCATATGACCTGACGCTATTTATTTTCTTGTGTGAAGTAGTTCCATAAGATAACGGAACATTTACGTGAAGTTGTTGGAGGGTAGTAGACGAGAGCGTGACCTTGTTGCGCAGACCCAAAAGTAGCTAGGATCTCATTGTTGCTAACTCATATAGAAACGCTGCGTATCGCCGTTCCTTCCATCAGCCGGTACTAGACGTGACCTGTTGCCTTAAAATCAAACTGCAGGCAGAAGTCCCTCTCAGTTCCAACATGAGTTGGAAACGAAGGCAAATTCTGATTGGCATTTTTCACGTGCAGATCGATCGACGGCAGCTATAGCTAGTAACGCTAGTAACGTACACTTGGACTCTTGGAGAGCACGCACGTTGAAAAAACAGGCAGGAACGTACAGTACGTACGTGCACCTCCCCACGCGCTGGCACGGACCCAGTCCACGGACCAACTTTGTCAACCGTACGTCAAGTGCGCCAGTTGCTCACTGCTGCATCGGCGTTGACAACTTCAGGTTTGACCGTTCCGATCCGTCTGTAGCTCGCCTCTAGTTTTTCCTACACTACCTTCATTCCTATATAAGATGGTCTAGCATTACTGCATTGCCCTAAAATTCAGAATTTTTAAAGTTTGATAAAATTAGGAAAAGTTCAGCTAAATTTGGCGTCGGTTCCCCAAACTGATTCGACGTGTGAGTTCGGTGCACAAATTGACTGACGTCGAGGTCGGGCCATCAGGAATGGCGCTTCACCGGCTCCTTTGGCACCGACCCTTTAATGTTCGATTCTTCCGCAAATCCGCCAATGTCTACATACGTTCGGCGCTAACCTCAGTGCCCAACTGGTCTGTGCTGAGCAAAAAGGTCAAATTTGGTTAATGTTTGTAAGGTATGATCAATTTTGGTTAAAGTTTTCAAAAGGAAAAACGGGGTATTACAGCACTGGACAGTGGACTGGGTCCATGAACCATGGTTGATCCCCTGCAGCCTACAAGAGGCACGACGACGACCGGTTCCTCGGGGCCATCTCGTTCTCACGCTGTCCACATCCCAGCATGTCATCTCGTTTCATTTCCAGCACAACAGTAGCACTGCTTCACATACACCTACCACCACAAGAAGGAGCTGCCTACACGTACGCGCACGCAACGAGAATTTCACAAGCAAATCGAATCGATCGATCAAACCCCGGCGGCCCAATAACATGGGGAACTGCTTCGGATCATGCCCCGAGGAGAAGGAGAAACAACCACAATCTCCGGCCCCCAAACCAGCAGGTACGCACGTTACTTACGCGCCATGGCCAATTGCTCTGCTCCCTCTGCTTCAATCGATCTTCTTTTCCGGCTCCAAATTACCGAGAGAAAGCAGCAATTAAGCTTGATGGATCCATTGGCTTATTATCTGCAGGGAAGGAGCTGTCGTGGCCCAAGGAGAACGGCGGCGGCGTGGAGCAAGAGCAGTACCCGCGGTGGCCGAGCGTTAATGGCGGCGGCGGAGGAGGAGTGGTTCTTGAGGCAGCGAGGCTGCGGGTGTTCACGCTGGCGGAGCTCCGGGCGGTGACAAGAGGGTTCAAGCCGGAGATGGTGCTCGGGGAAGGCGGGTTCGGGCGGGTGTACAAGGGTTGGGCGGACGAGCGCACGCTGAACCCGGCCAAGAGCGGCGCCGGGGTCGTCGTCGCCGTCAAGAAGCTCAACCCGGAGAGCGTGCAGGGCCTCCAGGAATGGCAGGTGAGAGTTCATTCAGTCTGCCTGCTTCATTACTTGCTCCCCGGATTCACTTGCTCGCTCCATCGCATGCATGCTTGCTTTGCTTGAGTTGATTCAGTCGTAATAACGTAACGTGACAGAGGGTACCACTCGATACATCTCCGTTGATTTTTTTTCCGTTGGTCAACTCGCATTTGATTGATTTCGATCGACCCAGTCGTAGTACGGTAGTACACATCTGTTAATTGGGTATGTTTGTTTATAAATTGATTGAAGCTCGTCATAAAATTACTCCATTTCCGGTTCAATCTTAGCTAGCCAGTCGTTTTCTTGGCGTACGTACTAGTCAAACCTTGGCGCAATCTCTTTTTTTTCGGGATAAGGCAGGAGCACTGCCGTTGCATTAAGAAGAGGAAATAACAAGTAAACTTGCACTAAAACAACGACAAGTATTTAGAAACAAAAGGAATACGAGAAATAAACAAACAGTTTCAGAAAAACAAAATAAACTCAGAGCTACGACACACGTAGTCTGACTATACAGGACCAAGGCTATCTCGACCAAGGCTATCTCCTTATAGCAATGTCATCTCCTGAATCTATCTCTAATCAGCCCAACCACCGCGGGGAAGAAATAGCACCTTCAAAAATTCTCCGATCTGGTGTAATCTTAATAGTAACATGTAAATTTCTTGTTTGTGTTTGTTGCATTGCGATCAAGTGCAGTCGGAGGTGGACTTCCTGGGCAGGCTGTCGCACCCGAACCTGGTGAAGCTGCTGGGCTACTGCGGCGAGGACCGGGAGCTGCTCCTCGTCTACGAGTTCATGCCCAAAGGCAGCCTCGAGAACCACCTCTTCAGGAGTAATCACATAAAGCCCCGACTTCTTCCACATTTGATCTCCAACACCGCAACTGCATTGCAATTGTCTGATCCTCACGTTGATCTCGCGCGCAGGAGGCGCAGCGTTCGAGCCGCTGTCGTGGGACACGAGGCTGAAGATCGCCGTGGGCGCCGCCCGTGGCCTCGCCTTCCTCCACTCACCCGACGCCCAGATCATCTACCGCGACTTCAAGGCCTCCAACATCCTTCTCGACTCCGTAATAAGCATCCGCATTCTCCGAGCTCAGAACAGAGTTTCAGTAGAGATTTTCAGGTCCCAAAGTCTGACCCCTGTCTCTGTCTGAACTGAACCGAACTGAACCACACGCAGGACTTCAGCCCGAAGCTGTCGGACTTCGGGCTGGCGAAGCACGGGCCGGCGGCGGGGAAGTCGCACGTGACGACGCGTATCATCGGGACCTACGGCTACGCGGCGCCGGAGTACGTGGCCACGGGCCACCTGTACGTCAAGAGCGACGTCTACGGCTTCGGCGTCGTGCTGCTGGAGCTGCTTACTGGGCTGCGAGCCCACGACCTCAACCGGCCCAGCCACCAGCAGAGCCTCGTCGACTGGGCCCGGCCCTACATCGCCGGGGCCGGCGCAGGCTCAGGCTCCGGCAGCAGCGGCCGGAAGCTCGCGGGCCTCATGGATGCCCGGCTCGCGGGCCAGTACCCGCCCAAGGCCGCGCTCCGGGCCGCCAGGCTGGCCCACCGGTGCCTCTGCGGGGATCCCAAGACCCGGCCCTCCATGGATGACGTCGTCGCTAAGCTTGAGGAGATCGAGTCCATGGCCGCAGCGAAGACGTCCAGAGGGACCCGGGACTCGCTGCCGCCGCCGCGCCGGTCGCCGTACCGGAGCTCCGGCGGCAAGCCGTGACGACGTTTACTGATGGATTCCATCTGTTATTTCTGTGTGACAGTAGGCCATAAGACCTGTTCGATTGGTGTTACTTACTCATGATTGATTGCAACATAGGAACATCAGAGACTGATACATGCAGATTTTGGGCGATCTCTGAAGCAAAATGTACAGCTGTAAACTCGAGGGCAATTAATACAGAAGATTATTTCTCAACCAAAAAAATGTTTTAACATTCCATTGTTCTCCAAGAAAGAGGAAAAGAAAACATCTCACGCGTGCCAGCTAGAAGTTGTCTAGGAGTCTAGACAGCCCCTGCATGCCTGTCATGCATGAGAAACACTCGGATATATCCAGGCCCGGCATATACACAGGATTGGATGCTGCTAATGCTGATCTAGTATCTCAGCAGAAATGCAAATTTACACTCTGGAGATGATGAGCTTGATGCTATTCTTGCCTTTGGCAAACAATGCAGGTGCTCTGCTCATCTGTGTGCTATTCTGTAATATGAGGATGTAAGTAAGGTCAGTTAAACATGCCACTGGGTTTTACTAACGGAATGGTTTGTATTTTTCAAAATAGAAAAGATAAGTAGTTCCGGTGATACTTACCCAGGCCAGAAGACAATTTGGGATTGCACGAGTGCATCTTCGCCGTGCTCAAACTAACAAGTGATGGTACAAGGCATCATTCTCTCGATTTAGCAGCCCATGCCTTCAAGCAAGCTTTTGAATGTTGAAACCTTCAAGATAATGCTTCAGAGTTCTAAACCTTCAAGCAAAAACTTACATTTGCCATGTAACTTGACCATGAGTCTAAACCTAACGCAAAGCTTCATTTCGACAGATTCCTATTCATTCCTATTCTGTACACTAGTTTGGTAACTGAAATAAACTATTTTTCCTATGGCTGAACATGAACTAGTCTAGAAGTACAAAGTGCCATCTTCAGTTGTCACATGCACAGACAAGGCTGATGATAATTCACCGATCACCTGATCACTACTGTCTGGATAACAACTCCAAATATTGTGACCTGTGCCTATCATCATGACCAAAAACTGAGGGCAACATAGACACACTTTCTACTTGGGAGATTGGATGCTTGTTTTGAGTTCTTGAAAAGCACTCTCATGATAAAGCAGTATGACCAAAGGAACCATCAAGAACCGGTTGACCTGTGGGATTCACCGAGATCCTAACTGTTTTAGCACTTGCTGACTTGTATACATCAACACACTCTAGTAGGTCTGCATCACATGTTAGAAGAACCCACTCCGATTCATCATCCAAGTACTTGAGGTCACAAGTTTCCTGAGAAATGCCGAACCGCTTCGTGATTTCTTCTCTTAGCTTTTCAAAACCCCAACTTGGCTGAAGTCGGAATATGCATCTTTCCTCGCCGTACATGGCTTTTATCTTGAGAGGATCAGGCTTATGTTCTTGCATGGTTGACATGTTCTCCACTGGTTTGTGTTCACTGAAGAACATGTGACTCTGAGACCTGCAAAGGGTGACGGGTCTTTCTTCAGTAAATATCTGCAGTTCGGCATGGCTCGCAGCTTTCATCAGTATGGAACTCTGATTCTCCTCCATAGAAACTTCTTGCTTAATTGCAGGTTGAGGAGCACTACCATGCTGTTGTTGAGGCTTCGGATCACTGGAACAACCTAGGCTAGAATTTGAGCTCTGGCTGTAGGTGGGGGAGAGGGAATTAGAGCCAGAGGTATGAGAACTGAATCTGCCCTCACACAGTCGATCAGGAACTGAAGGCTCCAGGTGAACCTTTTGCTCTGATGCTGGACAACTGAGGTCTCCCTGTAACTCTCTTTCTGACCATGTGGTCTTGGTGAAATTTTCATAGAGTGAACTCAGCCGGACGGTTCCTTCAGCTCCATGTACCGAATCAATTACCATTTGCAATTTCTTTAGGGAATGCCCAACTTTCTTGATCTTTCTTGATGGCCAACGATTAATTCCATGCTGCCTGCATATTCTCTTCAATGTAGTAGGGCACACTGGAAAGAATGGTGGAAAGACAATAGCTATAGTCAATCATAGAAATTGCAGTTTATACGCAAGCAAATAGTCAATGAAGAATCAAGATCAGTATGCCTTTCAGTTGCAAACTGCAAACTGTTGTAAGAGCAACATAAGCTGAATTAATAAGAACTAATTTATTCGAGTAAGTACGGTCACAAGTATCCCTGGCTGATTTTAAACTTCAAGTTTATGTTATATGCTAACACATAGTTAACAGGATTGCATGAATGAACTATTAGAGAGACAAGTAAAGATACGTGTGTAAAGGGAGATACAGTGATAACATGTTTCTAGAAAGTTGTATAAACTCTCCTAAAAAGAGCAAGTTGTATAAAGTCTCCTGACTACTCATCCAAACAGAGAAGTTGCAAGTCAAAGTAACCCAAAGAAAGGTTAAGACAGTAGAGATGCTTTGAGATCTTGAGTCATAAGTTACCTCCTAAATTCTTTGCAGCTTCTTTTAAGCTACCAGCAAAATGCTTCCGAAGTTCTTGCAGGCTGACAGTTTTCTCCATCTTAGTTCGCCGCTTCTCTACTGCTTTGTCTGAGTTGGAAAGGCTTGGATCACTGGAACAAATTACTTCCTTGGCCTCGTATTCTTCGTGCTGCTTAAATTCTGAAAGGAAGCCATCCTCAGGTACTAGTACCGGTGAAGTTCGCCAGCCAGCTGTAACACTAAACCCTTCATCCTCTTGTTTGCTGAATCCAAATGGTAGGTCGCAATCTATTTCTTCCTTTGCCCCCTTGTTCTGAACATCCACAAGGCTTGCAATCCATGAGGATACCTCCTCGGAAGCTTCCAGTGATGTTGTCCTTGCAGGAACGTTAATGCCACTACAAATCTCATCGAATTTTTCAGTAGCCCTGGCATAAAATTCTGGTGGGGTTGGTAAGTTAGTTTCAGGTGATTCATCATCCACAAGTTCTTTCACACTGACAACTCGTAATGTACAGCAGACTTGTTGTATGGTATTGGACAAAGAACTAAGCATGAGCCCTTGATCTTCACTCTTTATGCAGTTCCTTGGCAAGAAAAATTCCAAGACAAAGTCCAGACTTCCAGTCCGGACACTTCGCAGTCGAATAGCGACTGCGGCCCGCAAACTGAAAAGTTTTGCGTAATGTGAGAGAGGGTACTGGACCTTGCTGTAGGTGGTAATATCTGGGGAAAAACATGGCTCATTCGTCCTGAGTGCTGTGCCGACCACACCCTCACCTCTGAACAGATGATGCTCAGAGCAAGCCTGGTGAAAGCCGATCACATCGGTATCGCGGACATAACAAGCCTCGTCCACGGTAGAGACGCAGTACTTGTATTTTTCATCAGAGTGGCGGCTCGCCCTTTTGGCCTGGCAGACACATGGTATCCATGTTTGTGCCAGTGGCAACTTATGGGTGTCACAAACAGCTCTGAGAACATGCAAGATCTCTGGTACAACTGCTCGGTAAGAAGATTCAAACACCTGACAACAAGGAAACAGCATCTCTCAGTAATAACAACATTTTGTCATCACCGCATAACACCGTTATCTTGGTGTCTTTCAGCTCACCTGTGCTCGGGGATCACTTGAAACATCAGAGCTCCTGAGATCAACCTCCTGCAAATTCCCACAAACGTAGTTTTACTAAGACAAGAATATCATCAAAGAAAGAGAGGTGGAAAGGCTGATTACTTCGGGGATTGGCGTGCCCGGTAGTTATCACATCTTTCCCTATGGCCATTTCATCGAATAGGTTAAGAGCATGACAACATACACACGGCACGAGGGAATTCTGGAGAAAATCAAAAGGGAACAAGAAGAAGAACAGCAGTGCGGTATCAGCTATACCCCGAGAGCGTTGCAGATGTTCTCAATCTCGGCATTGTAGTTGATCTTCTGCGTGGTCATGACGAGCTCGACGACGCCGAGGCACCCCCGGCTGCTGCTGCTGCTGCGGCGGCGGTCGAACACGGGCATGGCGACGCTGCCGCGGATGTCGAAGTGCTGCGCGTGGCGGACGCGCGGGTACTCCTGGTCGGTGAAGTAGCGGACGTCGGGCGTCCACTCGGGCACGCGGCCGACGAAGACGCGGCCGGGGAGCCCCAGCTCGGCGCACGCGCTCTCGTCGGCGGAGAACTGGTACTTCACAGACACCGTCCGGTAGCTCTCGAGCCGGTCGCTGCGGCTGTCGAACCAGAAGGGCTGCCCGCACGTGGTGAGCACCTGCCGGTCGCCGATGCGGGTCGGCACCCACACCTGCACCAGCAGCTCGCCCGCCGCCGACTGCGACCGCGACGCGATGCCCTGCAGCGCGCGCCGGAGCCGCTCTTTCACCGTGTCAGCCTCAGCCTGGAGCAGCCACGCGCGGCCGGGCCTCTCCGCGTCCGCCTCGTCGTCGTCGTCATCGCCGGCCAGCGCGGGGGGAGGAGGAGGAGGAGGAGTGGCGGCGGTGGTGATGCTGCTGCCGATGTCGAACTCGCCGTCGCCGGGGTGGAGGAACTCGGAGAAATCGAGCCCGGGGGAAGCCAGCAGGAACTCCTCCATGAGATCCAGCTCCTCCCGGCCGGCCACATCGCTCCGCATGCCCATCATCATGCCGCAGCCCCGCAAGCCGTCCTCATGGCTCTGCGGCTGCTGCTGCTGCTGCTCCATGACCAGACTAAGCAAGCACACCCAATACTACTCAAATTCTCCGCATACCAAGCAACCCGGCCGGAGAACCGCAGCCAGCCGCCCGGCAGCCGAGAAACACCAGCCACGAACCCTGGATTGGCTAGCTAGCTAGCTGCGCACAACAGGAAGAAAAAAAAGTGTGTGAGAGGGAGAAAAATCGGTGACACGGCAAAATCCAAGGAATCGAGCAGTGAGCAGGCAACACGATACGATACGAATGATGAATGCGATGTGATCTTTTGGGGCCGGCGCATGGCTGCCGCAACAGAAGCCACTAGCTAATAAGCCTTGGTCGTCGTCGTCTCCATCCCCACCCACCACAGCAGCACGCAATAGGAAGGGGAAGCGAACGAGACATCCACATCCCCATCATGGAAAAAGCAAAGACACATCGCCGTCACGCTCACGCCCCTCCCCGCGTCCCCCCGCCCGCCCGCCCCGGGAAGAGTGGAGGAATACAAGACGATACACGCCCAATCGTGCGTGTGCGTGCACCTCCAATTCCCAAGCTAGCCGCCGACTAGCGCTCCTAGCTATAGCCGCCTCCTTCAATTCCCACACAGCCCACAGGAGAATACAAACAAAGGTTTCAAAGAGGAAGAAGATGGCGAAAACGACCAGAAGTTAAAATTAAAGAAAAAACGTACGGCGGAGCAGGCTGCGTCAGATCAGATCGGAACGCCGAGAACCAGCGAACCCACCGTATAAGCTAGCCCGGAATCACGGCCAGCGCACGAGGAGCGGGTCGATCTCTCTCTCCCATCCCATGGCGTGGCGGCCGCCGATCGATAGAATAACACGACAAGTTCAGTCCGGCGAGCTGAGCCAGCCAATTATCCGGCCGGGCACAGCACGTACGCGCGCGCCCCCAGTACGCCTCTCTCCCTGTCTCTTGCTCTCAGAATCGCGGGAACTGCCGTATTCGAGACGGGGAGGGGAGGGAAGATTCCGCCCAAGAATAAAGACCCCCGGGCTAGTGGTAATACGTACTACGGGCGAAGGAGGAGGAGCCGAGGAGGGAGGGCGACGCGGTTGGTGGTGGATGGACTTGTACTTGCGCACGGCAGCATACAAGTACTAGTGCTAGCAGCTGCTCTGCTCCTCGGAGTGCGGCGCGCTCTCCTTTTTTTCCCCCTCCTCCACGATGACGATGACGACGACGACGGAATCTCTCCTCTCCTTGTCCCCCGCGGGGCCCATTTGTAAATGGAGTCGTCGTATTCCCTGCCGTACTGCAACCCTGACGCGTGGGTCCCATCGATTGCAGACCCACACGTCAGTGGCACCGAGGGCCCTTATGTAAGACGAAATGACGGGCCTGGCCCTGGGTTTAGGGGCGAGAAGTCAACTGGCTTTGGTGTGGCAGGGGCGGAACGGGGAATTCGTGATTGAGGGAGGGTGACGTGGCCCGGATGCGACGTGGCCCCACTGGGCAGGCAGTGTGTGGGCTTCAGAGCGGACGGCGGCGGTGTCCCGCCCGTGAGCGTGCGGATCGCACCTTTGGCTCTTCTCTTCTTCATTCTTCTTCTGCGAAAAAAAGGTGTTCTTTTTTCTTTTTCGGTGAAGAAAGAAAAGAGGCGGGTGAATTGTTGCTCGTTTGAAAAGGATACTAGTTGTTGTTGTTTTGTTGAACTTCTGGATCAATGTTCAGCCTTCCTAATCTTTCAGGAGGTCCAAGTCGATGCAAATTTTCCTACGAGGACTATATGGACCATAGGAGAAATAATTACAGCCGTACGAATCATACGAGAAATTAGAATCCATATGCATGAGAAAAATCCAACGGATTGGAATCATCTGAATTTTCTGGGATCTATATATGGATCGATGAAAGAGACCCCAACTATGTAAGTAACTATTGAACGTATATTTGGTGGGCGCCAGTGTGACGAAAGGAACGCGGCTCGTGCACTTGTGTAACTGGACGGCCACTTCTTTTGTGCCTTTAATTCCACGCCGTACGTACGTGAGAATGAGATAGACGTATAGTCTTTGCCCAGTTAGTGGAGAACAGAGAAGAAAAAAATAAACGCTAGTTCACGAGTGCAAGGCGCTGGCATCGTCTAATTGGTACGGCACGTGTAAATATCTTCCTTCGCTCCATGATTGTAGGAGACGGACAAAAACCACCCACTCTACTAAATATAGAAACCATATACCAGTAGCGTAGTACAGTCCTGTAGATACCTTCCTGTCATCTAGCTTATAGTGAGCAAAGCCCCGATCGAGACGGTAGCAATAACAACCGTTCTTCTTGCTCTGACTATTGCACACTGCTGGATCAGCTAGCTTAATTAGCAACTGCCTATATATGGAGATAGATGATCCAGCTGATGTACGCTGAAACGTCGGTACTGTCACGTCAAACAGTCATCGATCGATCGGGCTAGCAGTATTCACTATAAAATTCCGGCATGGCGATGCACGCGTACGTACGTGTGTCCGTCTAATTCTTACTAGCTAGCAGCTGTCGTGAATCTCGAGACATTTATGTGTGTGTTTGTTTTCAACTCTCGCCAGCTTTGGTATATCCACCATATAATACGAGAATTCCATCGTGACTTGCTGCTATAGCACGGATGTTTAATCGCAGCAAGTTAAGCAAGCTGGCCCGTTGAACTGGTTGAGACAGCGACATGAATTCTTCTTTCTTGACAAGAGAGATTCAGATAGCAGCTAGCACTACTATTGCTCAATTTGGACTTTCACGTACCGGAAAATATCTTGTGAACGCCGATCGAACTCTCAAGAACCTGAGTGCAATATATATGTCTCTCGATACACAGGACAATTAAGAGCTAGCGTGTACGTGTTCCGATCTTTCGCTATCTAAGAAGGAAGATTACTTGCCATCAGAATGACCTTCTAGCTAATTACTGAAACACAAAGACAACACTACTTGTTTTGTGCGAGTTTAATGGAGGAATTAAAGCAGCTGTGTGATGTGCAGCTCCTAATTTCAACATTTGAGAGCCATTTTGGTAGACTGAAGTAGAACTTGTTTGCACATGTTAGGGGCTGAATGCAAAGCTTTTTTTATGGGGCTCTCCCCTTACTCGAAAATAAACGGTGAGTTGCTGTTCTTCTTGGTTTTTGACAGCTCTAGGGTTAGCGTGAGAGGAGAGACATTTGATATGCCAAATTACATCTAAATTCTTTGAGAGATTGTTGGGGATTTGAAGCGTCCCCATCCTTGTTGTCTTCCACCTTGTACTCTTCATCTCCATATTAAACGTCCGTGCTCGCCGCCGCTCGTGCTTTCCCACGCAAGGGGTTTTCACGTAACCCCTCGTGTCTACTCTTTATTTGGCGTTTCTCTTGCTATATACGTGGTTGGTCATCATCTCTACTTGCTATTGGCATATATTAGTCAAGTTTGGTGCTATTCGATTGAGTTAACACTTAAGGCAAGGCATACTTGTGTTATTTGATACAAGGTGATTCCCCGCACGTTGCCGCGAAAAATTCTGTTTGCATATTTGTAGAATTGATGTTGCATGATGTGCATATTTGTAGCCAAAATTGATGATGATAATAAAAATGAACAAATGCAAAAGAAATATGAATATTGTAAAACCATGTTACTTGTGAAATTCTTAGATGGAAAAATCTTAAGTGAAAAAAATTTGAATTGCATAAAGTGCCTCCAAAATGAATTGCTTGTCGGGTTGAATGATGTGGATGGTGATGTTGGTGAAAACTCTTAGTGATAAAAGTTGAATTGTATAAGGTGCCACCAAAATAAATTGCTTGTCAGGTTGCATGATGTGTATGATGTGGATGGTGATATGGACATCTTGCATGCGTAGTTTGCAAACACTAAATGAACCTTAGTGGGGATGTGAATGCATGGTGAGGTAGATGATGATGTGGACACCTTGCATGTTAAGTTTGCAAACATTTAATGAAGATAGTGAGAATCAACTTTATAAATTATATAGATATGCATGATTATATTAGGGTATTGATGTTCTAGTAAGTTATTTTTGCGGCTGTTAATCTTATGTGCGGGTTTGAGAACTCGGTTTTTGCAAATTTATTAGACGGTTTCAGATTTGTTTTATGCACACAAAACGTTTCTTAAAATGATTGTGAGAAGCAACTTGCTGTTTTGAAGTGTTCCGTTGCCCCTCGCTCACAAGCGGAGGGAAATTAAAAGGAGGGGATGCTTAGTGTCGCGGCTATGAGGTCATCAGGGCACGTCTCACACACACGGTGGTCCAAGATGCCAACGGGGCTAGACTAGCTAATTTGTTTACGGGGACTTGGAACCCATTATATGAGTATGTGTGTGTGTGCTGTGGGATCGATAGAGGCTTTAGCTGGACAGAGCTTACCTGATGGTCGATTAGTTAGTGGCTTATAGCTAGTACATATCGATCGATCGACTGGTAATGCGATAGGCAGGGCATACTTGTTTATTCAGTTCCTTTCAGGGTAAGTCATTATTGCTTTCCACTCGTGATGAGCTACCTTTGCATGTGAATCTTCGCTGATTGGGTAATATAGACAAATTAAACGAATAATTAGCTGCTTGCCTCCCAATGATATACACTGGACTGTCAGTTTGCTGCATCCCAACTGCATGTGGGTCTGATTGTTTGTGTTAATTCTGTCGAAGGTCCCGTCTCTAGCTAGCAAATTGAAAAGGATAACTTGCATTTCTCTAGCTAAAACATTATTCATTCAGGATTCTCACTATATATAAACAAGAAAAAGAGAGGAGCTGCTCGCGAAGTTGATGTGAACATCTCTAACTTTGAGCGCGCTTACCCGTGGGCAGCACGCAGCTTGCAAAGGCGAAAAGATTAGCTTAACTCCCGCCCCACATTTGCTTATTGACAAGTTGCTACACTTGTTGATTGACTCATTCAAAGCTCACAGAATCAGATCAAGATCGACGACATGTTCAGATACTCCAAGCTGCTGCTACATGATAATTAACCGTGGTCCAAAACAAGCAGCTTCAAACCGAAACTACATGGCTACTACTCCACGTTTGCTTTAATTGCACAAAATTGTACTCGTTCCGTTTCATAATTCTTGTCGAAATGTTACATGTATCTAGACGTTTTTCACGAACAGATACATCCATTTTTGGACAAATTTGAGACCAGAATTATGGAACGGAGGTAGTAATGCTTAATGGCATTTGCGCGTGGAAACAACACCTATCAACATCATTCGCACCAAGCCAATAGCTAATAAAACATCCAAATTTGGGGTATAGTATTAGGTTCCTTTTCTTGTCAACAAAAATAAAACTCGTTAATCTTCCAACTTGTGGATCTTGTTTCCTTTGAAAAGAACATCTTGTGGATCATGAACCACATTCTTGGCGCGCCAGTGGTCGAACTGGAACTAGGACCGCAGCTAGCACCACCGTGCGCACTAAGCACCATCGATCCCCACATAAACAAAAGAACAACCCAGCCATTAATCATAATCCAGAGTTCACACCCACACTAAACTAACCATATTATAACCGAATTAACGAAAGAGAGGGGAGAGAGAGAGAGAACGATGAACTGATTAATTAATTAATTAAGCTGAGCTAGTAAGAGATGGTGTGGAGATATTATCAGCTAGCTGGCTCTCTCTCTTTTTTCAGAGAAGGAATCATCAGCTGCTGCTTGACCCGACCGGAACAAGAGCACAACTACTCCTACTAACCGGCTTCGAGCATCCATCGCGTCAAGCATGGCCACACACAACGCAAAACTTGATTAATGTCGAGGATTATTGATGCCTACGTAATCAAACGCCATTGGTTCCAAGATTCCGTTGTTAGTTATATAGCGCCTGCCTGCCCTCCGGATTCTCCCCCTGGGCCCCGGCCGGAAGATCTGCAAGCCCGTCTGTGCCAAATCATCGAGATTCCTTTAGTTAATTGGCTCAAGCTCATCGCCGATTGCGACCGCAATTTAGATTAACTCGCCCGGGAGTGTGGCTGGGCGAGTGGGGTGTTTGTACGTGTATGGCATGGGGGCTGTTGTTATTGCGGGTAAGAGTAAATTAAGGTCTGATTCTGTATGCTGTGGGACTCGAAAGGTAGTGGAAAGGCGTGGCAGGGAAAGATTGTGCTGTGATTTTAGGATATGGGTTAATTTACGGGTGATGCGCTGTTAGTGAAGAGCAGAGCAACGAGTATTTTTAGTTGAGTCAGGGTAGGAGAGGAGAGCCTGTACGTGACGAGTGAACGTACTCCTGCTGCTGACACTTGTCGCTCGCAGATCGATCCTTTTCCTCTTCTTTCTCCGTCCGCATTGTTCCCCTAATATATACATGGGCCTTTGTTAGGCCAACGATGCAGCTAAGCTCGACTGCCTGGCAACCACGAGAAGGCACCAGCCCAGCTAGACCTCAATCGCCTGTTAATGAGCAACCGGCCCAGTAAAGAACGGCCCGTATTAACTGTCCGAGAGAATCCCCTCAAAAAAAAGAAACTGACCGAGAGAAGCCATAGCATGATTCTCAAAAATAGAAAAAGAAAAGAGAAATGGTAAACCCACAATTTCTATGGCGCAGGGGAAAAACAAAGTGTAGGTCACATATATACCCACTTCTGCAATTCACACGGGAAAGTAAGATGGCGAGTATGGGAGATGAAGCAGCACACTCCCTTGAAACAAAAATATGGAGAGAAGAAAAAAAGCAAGTAAATTCCACGGGTGAAGAAATTTTTTGGTCATCACATCACTACTGTCGCTGTAAAAAACGATGATCATAAAAGGAACAGACGCGATTATTTACTCTTGTGGAGTACTATATGTTTGGCTTATTCTTTTGATTTATTAATCAAAGGTGCGTGCACTTTACAATAATCAATAAGTATCTGCAGGAGGAACGGGCATTGCACAAAATTAATTATTACATGCACGACGATGAGCGGAATGTGTGGTAGAAATAATCATATCATACGTCCTCGTTCAAAATAGGCCAGCTCATTATGCTAAAGTACTTGCAGCATCGGGATTACGTAATCGATCCTTTTACTGATATAAGATGGAAGAATGCTTGCATGCAGTTCTGAATTGCTCGCGCCGTTGTCTGGTCTTACATGCTCGGCTTGGCGCTGAGACGGCTCGCCAGCTTCTGGCCCAGAGACCTGTCAGCCTGCACGAACGAGCAGATGGGAGCAGAGTTAAGAATCTATATAATCCTCCTGGCACACTTAATTGTTCGTTGTGGATGAAATTTCACAATTTAATCATACCTGAGACCAGTAGGAGAGCCAGATGCTCTTGATCTCATGGGTGAGGCGAGGGTCGGAGAGCGCGTCGATCCATCTGTTGATGAACCTCTCTTGCCTGCATACAAACGATCGAGATACCAATGTCAAACCCGTCAATTTGAAATTCGATTATCAGAGCTTCAGACGTGTTGAGTCATGGAGTGATGGTACGCACCTTGCCGGGTCCATGGAGCGGTACCTCTCCCCTGGCTGCTTGAAGTTGTTCTCCTTCTCGATCACCATCTGCAAACACACACAAACAAATGAGCAATGCAATGCACGCACAGATCATAGTTAGAAGAAGAAGAAGAACGAGATACCTTCTCGCGGCGGCCGTTGCACGTTGAAGACGGGATGGGGTAGCGTGGCGCGTGCTTGGCGGGGTCGAACCTGGACGGGAAATAGTCCACCTCCTCGTCCCGGTGCATGAAGTTCATGGTCCCATCATAGTGATTGTTGTGGTGAGCACACTTGGGAGCGTTGGCCGGCAGCAGCAGGTAATTCGGCCCCAGACGGTGGCGCTGCGTGTCGGAGTAGGAGAAGATCCTGGTCTGCAGCAGCTTGTCATCCGAGTAATAGATCCCCGGCACGATGATCCCGGGGCAGAAGGCCAGCTGCTCGTTCTCGGAGAAGAAGTTGTCGATGTTCCGGTTCAGCACCAGCCTCCCGACCGGCTGGAGAGGGATGATGTCCTCTGGCCAGGTCTTGGTCACGTCCAGCGGGTCGAAGTCGAACCGGCCTTCGTGGTCCGGGTCGATGATCTGAATGTAGAACTTCCACTCCGGGTAGTTCCCGGCGGCGATGGAGTCGTAAAGGTCCTTGGTGGCATGGCTATGGTTGGTACCCCCGACCGTGACCGCCTCGTCGTCCAGCAGTGACTTGACCCCGCAGGTCGGCTTCCAGTGGAACTTGACGTAGTGGGACTTCCCGGCACGGTTCACTAGCGTGTACGTGTTGACACCGGAGCCGTCCATGTGGCGGTAGTCGGCGGGGATCCCGATGTCGTCGAAGAGGAAGGTGAACATGTGGAGCGACTCCGGGTGGTGCGAGAAGAAGTCGAGGATGCGCCAGTTCTCCTGGATGTGGGACTTTGGGTTGGGCTTGAGCGAGTGCACCATGTCCGGGAACTTCATGCCGTCGCGGATGAAGAAGACGGGGAAGTTGTTGCCGACCAGGTCCCAGTTGCCCTCCCGGGTGTAGAACTTGATGGCGAACCCGCGAGGGTCACGGAGCGTCTCGGGCGAGCCGCGCTCGTGGATGACGGTGGAGAAGCGTACGATGACCGGGGTTTGGACGCCCGGGGCGCGGAGGAAGTCGGCGCAGGTCAGGTGGGAGATGTCGTGGGTCACCTCGAAGAAGCCCTTGGCGCTCGCGCCACGGGCGTGGACGACACGCTCCGGGATGCGCTCACGGTCGAAGTTGGCGATCTTCTCCACCAGGTGGTAGTCCTCCAGCAGGATCGGGCCTTCAATAAGTATTGACCAAAGCACAGTGTTCTTCAGTAATACATATGGGGGGAAATCTATCGTTTGTTTTTGCTTTATTTCAAGGGAATTGTCTGTATTTACCATGAACTTTTTATGTGTCCCAATACCCCTCAAGTTAGTTGAAAAGCTTAGAGGGACCTCATTGCTTACTGAATTCGAATAAACCATTTTTTTACACCAACAGCTACTCTTGTAAGATTTGTACTACCGGTAAACAACGTAACATGCATATCAACGCAGACCATTCGAATATCCTCGGAACTTCTTTTTTTTTTTCATCACTGTTCTAAAATATTTTGGACACTTTCTTTGGTGTTGTGTTTCTGGTTTCTGACCGTGCGATATAGAGAACCGGCGGCTCATCAGGCAACCGAGGTTCAGTTGAAGCTTGTTTTCCGAATTTTACAACCTTATCACCTCATCCTACTTTGCAGTTTGCACAGATAGGCAGAGATCTGCCGTGCTCTAATCTGTGGACTTCAGTCACAATGTTTCCCCAAGTAATAAGGACCGAATCCAGTCCATCCATGCCATGGAAGAAATCGTCTGAATCACTATATCGACAGCAGCGTACATACGTGCTGTGCTAGTACGTTCAGTACGTGCAACTCGACTCGAGCGTTTCCCAACTATATACAGTGACCGTTCACAAGCAGTGGTAAAAGAACGAATCTTAAGGGAGAGGGCAGGGCACGTAACGTAAGGCACATACCTCGGGGGCCGACGGTGAGGGAGTTGTCGTTGTTCCAGACGGGCGCGCCGGAGTTGGTGCTCCACATCGGGCCATTGAAGGAGCTCGACGGCCGGTGCTGCACATGTTACAAGAAACACAGTACACACCCCCCATCAGCTAAATTAACCAAAACCGAACAAAGCAGCAACGCTCCCGGCCAGCGGCTCCGCGAGAACGGCCATGGCTAAGCTGTAAGCGCTAAAGAGGGAGGGAGGGAGCACGTACCTTGTAGGGGTCCATGGCTAACGGAACGAACAATGGCTTGGACGACGTGCGGCCGCTGCGGTTTTACGCCTTAATTACGCGAGGGTCGCCGCGAGGGGGGGACACTTATAGCGGGAACGAACGAGAGGCCGGGCGAGAACGGACGTCCGAGGGCTTTGTCGCGTCCTCTGAGATGTTTCTGGGCTCTCGTGGCTCTCGTGGGGCTACGGCGCACGCAGGCCTTTTGATCCAACGCCCGCTACGTGTGCGCGCTTCTGCGCCAGGCTTCTGCTCTCTCGGGATCTCCCGGTGGCTGGCGGAACGGATATGGCCCGTGCCTCCACCACACGCTCCCCCGGCGATCGCCGTCCAGAAAAATAGAGACCGAAATCTAGTTCCCGCTGTGGTCATCAGATAAAATCGAATTGGGGGAAATAACGACGGAACTGGGCGTGTGAACGCGACGGGGGATGGGAATTTTTCTGACCGACGTAGATGCTGTTCACATTTTGTTGCAAACCATGGCCACGGGCAGATCGAAGAGACATTTTTTTCTCTGTCTTTCTGACGGGCAGACATCGTGGAGGAGTACCACACTATCCATGTGGGAACGACCGTGCCATCTTTGCTTGCCCGAGAGCTAACCACAGCTCTTCTGAGGATTTTTCTTCAACCGATACGGTACGTGCGGTGGGTGAACCGGGGTGCTTACACGTTCAGTTTATCTGACGATACACGGGGGCTGGTATTCCATCTCTTCACGGTATCAGGACTCTCCGTATGTTCCAGTGGCACGTACCTTTGCGCCGTGGCCGCCTTCTTGCCGAGGAAAAGTTGCATTAACAAGGAAACGTCGGACGAGCAACAAACTGCGTATGTGTAGATCACAGAGCAACGTCATGTGGCTGGCTGTCTCAACGAAAAAACGCAACGGCAGGCGGTTCAGGCGCCGTGCACACTTAAACTGAACAATCGCCTTTCCAGTTCCATGAGCCCACGTACAGAAAACTAGCACATCTTCAATGAAACAAGTCAGCAATATACGGATGGTTAGCTCACCAGGGTAGGAAAACAAGTCATGTACACTCAATAAGCCCCCATAGTACCAACATGTATCTACACCGACTCAAGGTACCAATATACCACAGTTTAACAACAAGACACACGACCCATGTATGCAAAGGATAGCCAGTAGAGACTGGTTTATTCATCTTAAAACATAGAATCTAGATGTTGCCTTTTAATCTGACCAGGTATAAAATCAATGAAGCAGATGATCTCACGATGCAAACTACAGGTAAAACACCAGACACAGCTTGGATCACATCTTCTATTGCCCAAAATTCCCGAGAAGTCGCTCCACTGCAGCGTTCACATTTCCAGCAGTAGCCACCAATGCTCGGATGTTCTCCTGTGGGTCGAAGAAACCCATTTCCTGGAGCTGAGCTAGCTGTGTTGCATATAGTTCTTCCGGTGGCACTGCGAATGTGGAAACTGAATGAATGAGCAAGGCTTATGAAAATACAGTGGCTTGGTAACATCACTTCCGATGTCAAACTATGAAGTGCATATACTAACCATTCGGGGCATTTGGAACACCCAAACCACCACCAGCACCAAGCCCACTGAACATGTTCATTAAGGTGTTGAGGTTAACATTGCCTAGCATTCCAGTAATTTTCACAAATCAATCATTAGAAAACAAACGAACAAAATATCCAAGGAATTAGACAGCTATAGGCCTAAGCACACTTAGTTTGCTGCAAGTTTGCAAGGGTAATAAAAAAATGCATCGACTTCACATAAAGGTTTTGAGCCCATCTAAGTCGGATCAAGTATCTCAAAAATATTGGAAAGAAAGTAAACCATGATATACAGGCCTAAATCAGAAAACATAAAATCTGCTTCCTAGTATACAGTCTGTTGTTGCAATGGGCGTTCATATGTTTTCTTGTTTTTCAATTTATATGACAAAGGTGCAGACCCAAACGGGTTGAAAAATCTTAGTTCTCTAACATTCTACATCTCGATACAGAATCAAACCTTATGGGAAGGGAAATTAATGCTGAAAAACAGCCATCAATAGCACAATCTAAATGACTCAGGCAGAAAACTGATGAAGGATGCATCACTGCTAGGTGCATCAATGCTAGGAAAGATCATGAAGATGGACAGATGGTAAATACGTAGACGAAATTACCTGCACCAGTGCCTGCTTGGGTCCGCTCCCTGAATCAAACAAAAAAACCGATTCAACAAACAGAACATAGAGCAAGGCATATTAGCAGCAAATAATTAATACCAAACCTCTACATTTCAGGCTCAACAAGGAAAAGTCACATGTAGAACAGGTAATCAAAAACATCATGAGCTAAGGAAGTCAAGTTGAGTTCAAGAGACTCACTGGCCAGCTTGTTGTTGACCAAGTTGGGAGGTCATAGCCTGCTGGAATGAAATCAGTTGCTGCAAAAAAAGAGGCTATTTAGTCTTCCATATAGTCACATATAAATAAAGTAGTATCACTAATTTCACCTGCAATGTTTCGGGAGACGTCAACTGTCGAAGAAATTCTGGATTCTGAAACATTTCTCTCATCTGGGAATTTGATTCCATCATGTTACGTACATTTGGGTTCATGTTGAGCAACTGCACACAAGAAAACATCATGAAGGTGTCAGAACATTATGAACTCATCTCGATAAGTAGGTTCCTAGTAAATTATTCAGAACAGAAATATTAGAAGCAGTGCACCTGATTCATGGACTGAGGATTAGACATAATATTTTGCATCATTTGCATCATTGTTGGGTTTTGCAAAACCTGGTTCAAGAAGGAAGCATCAGAGCCACCACCCAGCATATTTCCCAAATCTGCAGAACCCAACCCTCCTAGTCCTAGGCCACCGCTTGTGGCACTCCTTGCATTGCTAGCAGGAGAAGGCCTTGCCGCTCCTTGTGCAGGCCCAGCTGCAGATTTAAGTGTTAGATAGCAAAACAGGGAGCAAATGCACATACCAGCAACAAAAAGAATGGGGGTACCGAAAACCTACCATTTGCACTCCAGGGATTTGGAAGCGGATTAGTATTTGGAGCAGGAGAGCCTGTCGTGGACTCTGAAGCAGTAGTTGGTGCATTTCCAGCTGGATCTCTGGCTTGGTTAGACCCCTGGTTTCCTAGAAGAGCTGCAAACGGGTTTGAATTTCTATCACCCTCCCCAGCCATTGTTGTTGCATTCAGTAGTGGCTCTTGAACAGTTTCATACATGCGGCGAAGCATATTGAACCCTTCTGGAGAAGATTCGATGTTGCTCATTGCTCTGTCTGTGTTCCGCATCATCTCCCTCATAAGCTCAGGATTCCTAGCCGCTTCAACAGTCTGACGAAGGATGCTTGGATCATTCAGGACATGTGCCAGATCCGGATTACGATCAATGAGCTCACGCATTTGAGGATTGCTCATAATCATATCGCGCATTATATCAGGGTTGTTCATTATACTCTGCATGGCTGGCATGTTCAATATTTCCCTCATTAAGTTGGGATTCTCAGTCAACTGTTGTTGCATCTGCTCCAATCCTGCAAGCCCAGTGCCAGGAAAACCCAACCCGGTGCCAGCAGTTCCTGTAGCGCCCAGACCTTGCAACAAGCCTCCTAAACCGGCAGCCGGAGTATTAGAAGGAGTAGTAGTTGAAGTCCCATGGTTGACTGCAGCGGGTGGAGCTGCTGTTGCTGGTGGTGCAGCACCACGCACCATATGGATGGTGTGATCCGTCTCCACACCTTCAAGGGGAGGAAAAGGCATAAGAATAAGCAAAACTTGGAAACACTAATGAAGTCAACAGCCAACAGCTTACTGACTCAAACACTAAATATGCAGTCAATGCTGAAACACAAAATTCTTTCACTCCACGTAACTCAAAATTTTGTCACCTACCAATATTTGATTCATTTATTGTACCACTTGCTCGCATACACATTGAATACACAGTACTGTATGGAAAAATTGTACTAATAAAAGATCTGTTCCAAATGAACAAGCTACATATGACATGCTCATGTTGTGATTTATATCCAACTTATTTGAACTTTGCCAAGGACCAAACATGAAAATTAAAAAAGATATAATGTAAAAGCTATATTAACCTATTGTGCAGTCTGAAACTGGATCAATGATGTAACAATGGCTAGAGAGGATTTTTTTTTAATGAGAACAAAGCTATGGATACGAAAAAATATCGATAGAACTCCGGTGTACCTGATCTTATAATTTGTGGTGCAAAGTAAAGTACTCCCTCTGATCCTAAATTCTTGACTCAAATTTGCCCAAATATGGATGTATCTATTCTTAAAAAGCGTCTAGATACATGTAATATTTCGACAACAATTTAGGATCGGAGGGAGTAGGTTCATGCAAAAGGATTTCCCATGCATATATCAAATTTTGTAAAACCCTAAAGCTTAGCAATAATTTGACGTAGAACTGTTCCGTGTCACGGAAAGTGCTAGATGGATAATGCTATAAAAGATGGTTCATGTTGTTGTCGAAACACGACAAAAATTAATGCAACAACAATAATAATAATGGCATGATGACATACCAGCTGTACAAGATACCGTTACACGTGGATGTGACTTGTTCACAAAAAGCCCTTGAAACCGAACTAAATAAATTTATTGGTGGGAACCCAGAAACAATAATAATAAGCCTTACTATTGGCTGATCAATAAGATATGATGCCATCATGGTGCACGCATCCAGCAAGAAACATGTATTCCTGCATGCCTACTAGTTGCAGTCTACAATCCAACACATGTATCGCCACCTAGAATTTACTTACCAATACAAAGTGCACACTTAACGGCGGAACGTGCATGGCTCCATGATATTTGGAACTACCTTCCCTTTGAGGCTTCAAATCAGTGTTCATTTCACTTCTATAGCATAAGTTACATAAGCTGCAAAATCAATCAACGCCAAAAGGCTACGCGGATGTCTATTCCTAACCACCATGCTGCATTTACCAAGAGACAATGATTGGAAAAAACCTACGACATAATCCGAATACATCGTCAAAGGAAGCACCAGCACCCTGCATCGTCAAACGGCAAGGCAGGCATTGCATCTAGCGTACTACCAACTAACACTAGGCGTAACTGGAGGCGTGGAGCACACGCACAGGTCCTAACTAACCACATCATCAACCACGGCATATTAGAGGCATATTAGACAGAATCGCGAGAAAATAGCAAGATTTTCCTTCTTTCCTAGTGAGGAGGAAGGTACACGCACCGTAGCTGGCTAGGGTTTGCTCGTCCTTCAAGATCCGGCCCTTGTAGATCAGCCGCTGCTGCGGCGCCGGCACGTCGCAGCTCTGGGCGACGATCGCCTTGAACGCCCCGACGGTTGTGCCCAGGTCGGCCTGCACCGCGAACTTGTTGCCGCTGGCGCCCCGGATGTGCAGCGTCGCGGGCGGGGCTCCCGCGGACTCGCCACCCTCTCCTTCGCCGCCACCCATCCCGTCTCTAGCCCTAGGCCTCGATTCGGCCGGGATTCCGCTCCGATTCGGGGTCCGGCGAGTGCTCTGGAGGGGTTTGAGACTTTGTTCTTGTCGTTGTGTGTGCGAGGCGTTTGTTCGTTCCCCTCTTTTTTCTGGCTTTTGTACACGCCGTGCGCTGGAGGAGGAAGAAGGGAAGGGAAGGGAAGGCAAGGCAGCGAGGAATAACTCTGGGCTGAGACGACCGTGGCGTGAGACAGGGGTTGATCGATGATGGATGGACGGCTGCGATTCCTTCCGTGATGTGGAGACGGCGTGTGCTAGGTGGGCCCTACGTGGAATGGGCTGTCAGGGTCGGTGCGGATAGGAGAAGATTCTAGGCCCGTCGTCGGAGAGACAGCCGGGAAACGTAGTTCTGAGAAGTACGTATTGTGTATCGGACTGTGCTATGCTGAGAGTACGTTTCTTACGTCAACAATATAATTTTTTGAAGGAAATTCTGTCAACAATATTGCGTTGTCTAGTAAACTGGTAAACCGCGTTTCCCTAAGGGCCCGTTGGGATCTACCATTTCCGGCGGGGATCAACGGAGAATTGATCAAATTGAGTTCAATTTTCCCCCAATCCATTCCATTACCAGCCGGAATAGTGCAACCGAATTAGGCCTAACTGGGATTTTTTTTAAGGAAATTCCGTCAACAATATTGCGTTACACAAATTTACAACCACCTAACTGGCATCGAAGTAGAAAAGGCAGGGGCAATCTCGTTCTGAAAAATTTGGCATATGGGTTCAGATGCAAAAAGTGAGTTATAAAAAAATTGCTAAATTTCCAAAGAAAAGAGTTCATTTTGTCTAATGAAAGGATACGTGTGCGTTTGGGACAAACACCAAAAAAAGGTACTGAGCACGACATTTTGTGAATTTCTCAGCAACGAGGCTACGTATGTGTAGATCACATAGACCGTCATGAGGTTGGCTGTCTCAACCAAAAAGGCAACGGCAGGCGGTTCAGGCGCCGTGCTCACTTTCACTGAACAAGAGCTTTTCAAATCCCATGTACAGAAAACTAGGACATGTTCTCCCTAAAAAAAAGGACATCTTCAATGAAGAAGTCAGCAACATACGGATGGTTAGCTCACCAAGTAGGAAAACAACAGTCATGTACACTCAATGAGACCCCATAGTACCAACATGTATGTACAGTTGTACACCGACTCAAGGTACCAATATACCACAATTTAACCACAAGACACAGGACCCATGTATGCAAAGGATAGCCAGTAGAGACTGGTTTATTCATCTTAAAACATAGAATCTAGATGTTGCCTTTTAATCTGACCAGGTATAAAATCAACGAACCAGATAATCTCAAGGTGCGAACTACAGGTAACACCAGGCAGAGAACTTCGATCATCTTCTATTGCCCAAAATTCCCAAGAAGTCGCTCCACTGCAGCATTCACATTTCCAGCAGTGGCGACCAATGCTCGGATGTTCTCCTGTGGGTCAAAGAAACCCATTTCTTGGAGCTGAGCTAGCTGTGTTGCATATAGTTCTTCCGGTGGCACTGCGAATGTGGAAACTGAATGAATGAGCAAGGCTTATGAAAATGTACAGTGGCTTGGTAACATCACTTCCGATGTGAAACTATGAAGTGCATCTACTAACCATTCGGGGCATTTGGAACACCCAAACCACCACCAAGCCCACTGAACATGTTCATCAAGGTGTTGAGGTTAACATTGCCTAGCATTCAAGTAATTTTCACGCATCAATCATTAGAAAAACTAACAAATAAATACCGAAGGAATTAAACAGCTATAGGCCTAAGCACATTAGGGCCTCCACAATGTATGCCAAATAGGGGTGCCAAATACCAAATTTGGCATTTGGCACCGGTAAACAACACTGTGGAGGCGTTGCCAAAAGGAAAAAAAGAGGGAACCAGAGCAAGTAGCTGCTCCGGTGCCAAACTTGGCTGGAGAATAAAAAATAGAGACTGGGAAGAGGACAGCGGAGAATCGTGGAGGCACTGGGCTGAGCTGCTGGACAGCGGTGGGGGCAGGCAGAGGCCGCGACAGGCATGGGCTGGGGTGGTCTCGGCCATGCAGGGGCGCAGGCGGAGGGGGTCGCCGGCTGCGCAGGCAGGGGTGGCAATGGGCATTGGCGGAGGGGGTCGCAGCGGCCGTGCAGGGGCGGAGGTGGGCGCAGGCGGTGGCAGGATTCACTTCTCGACTTATCTTGGTGTGGCTTGTGCGGTTGGGAGAGACAGGGAAGAATGTATGATGGAGTAGTTTAGGGTAGTTTATTCATTGGTGAGTCCTACTTGCATGCAAATTTGGCTTCATCTACATTGTAGAAAAATTAGAATTTAGCATCAGTGCCAAATTAGAGATCTAGGTGGCAAGCATTTGGCACACTGTGGAAGCCCTTAGGTTTGCGGCAAGTTTGCAAGGATAATACCAAAAAAAACATCGACTTCTCATAAAGAAGTCGGATCAGGTATCTAAAAAATATTGGAAAGAAAGTAATGGCCAAATCAGAAAACACAAATCTGTTTCCTAGTATACAGTCTGTTGCTCATATGTTTTCTTGCAATTTATATGACAAAGGTAAAGACCCCAAACAGGTTGGGAAATCTTAGCTCTCTAATGTTCTACTTCTTGATACAAAATGTCAAAATCAAACCTTATGGAAAGGGAAAGCAATGCTGAAAAACAGCATGTAAAAGACAGCCATCAATAACACAATCTAAATAACTCGGACAGAAAGCTGATGCATGAATGCTATGAAAGATCATTCAGATGGAAAGATGGTGAATAGGTAGACGAAATTACCTGCACCAGTTCCTGCTTGCGTCCGCTCCCTGAATCAAACAAGAAAACATATTAAACAAACACAGCATAGAGCAAGGCTTACCATATTACCAGCAAATAATTAATACCAAACCTCTACATTTTAGGTTCAACAAGGAAAAGTCGCTTGCAGAAAAGAAAAGGTAATCAAAGACCTCATGAGCTAAGGAGGTCAAGTTGAGCTCAAGATACTCACTGGCCAGCTTGTTGTTGACCAAGTTGGGACGTCATAGCCTGCTGGAATGAAATCAGTTGCTGCAAAAAAGAGAGGCTATTTAGTCTTCCATACAGTAGTCACATATAACTAAAGTAGTATCACTAATTTCACCTGCAATGTTTCGGGAGACGTCAACTGTCGAAGAAATTCTGGATTCTGAAACATTTCTCTCATCTGGGAATTTGATTCCATCATGTTACGTACATTTGGGTTCATGTTGAGCAACTGCAAACAAGAAAACATCATGACAGGGTCAGAACAGTATGTACTCTGCTCAAGAAGTAGGTTCCTAGTAAATTATTCAGAACTGAAATATTAGAAGCAGCGCACCTGATTCATGGACTGAGGATTAGACATAATATTTTGCATCATTTGCATCATTGTAGGGTTTTGCAAAACCTGGTTCAAGAAGGAAGCATCAGAGCCACCAGCCAGCATACTTCCCAAATCTGCAGAACCCAACCCTCCTAGTCCTAGGCCACCGCTAGTGGCACTCCTTGCATTGCTAGCAGGAGAAGGCCTTGCCGCTCCTTGCGCAGACCCAGCTGTAGATTTAAGACTTAGATAGCAAAACAGGGCAAGAGCAAAATGCACATACCGGCAACAAAAAGAGTGGGGGTACCAAAAACCTACCATTTGCACTCCAGGGATTTGGAAGCGGATTAGTATTTGGAGCAGGAGAGCCTGTCGTGGACTCTGAAGCAGTAGTTGGTGCATTTCCAGCTGGATCTCTGGCTTGGTTAGACCCCTGGTTTCCTAGAAGAGCTGCAAACGGGTTTGGATTTCTATCACCCTCCCCAGCCATTGTTGTTGCATTCAGAAATGGCTCTTGAACAGTTTCATACATGCGGCGGAGCATATTGAACCCTTCTGGAGAAGATTCAATGTTGCTCATTGCTCTGTCTGTGTTCCGCATCATCTCCCTCATAAGCTCAGGATTCCTAGCCGCTTCAACAGTCTGACGAAGGATGCTTGGATCATTCAGGACATGTGCCAGATCCGGATTACGATCAATGAGCTCACGCATCTGAGGATTGTTCATAATCATATCACGCATTATATCAGGGTTGTTCATTAAACTCTGCATGGCTGGCATGTTCAATATTTCCCTCATTAAGTTGGGATTCTCAGTCAACTGCTGTTGCATCTGCTCCAATCCTGCAAGGCCAGAGCCAGGTAAACCCAACCCCGTTCCAGCAGTTCCTGTAGCGCCCAGACCTTGCAACAATCCTCCTAAACCAGCAGGCGAAGTATTTGCAGTAGTAGTAGTTGAAGTCCCATGGTTGGCTGCAGCCGGTGCAGCTGCTGTTGCTGGTGGTGCAGCACCACACACCATATGGATGGTGTGATCTGTATCCACACCTGCAAGAGGGGAAGAAAGCATAAGAATAAGCAAAACTTGGAAAACTAATGAACTGCGCAACAGCCAACACCTTAATGACTCAACACTAAACATGCAGTCAATGCTGAAACACAAAATTCTTTCCCTCCATGAAAATAAAAAAATTGTCACCTACCGATATTTGATTTATTTATTTTTACTGCGGAACACCAGTAGTTTAGCATGAGGAATCTGTCCACATTTGGTTCCGTTTTAGTACATGGACTTCATGACATTTGCAAGAAATATTCATTTTTTATTTCTTATCTGATTAAAAACTGTTCCAAGTGAACAAGCTACATATATCATGCTCATGTTGTAATTTATACCAAATTTCCAACTTATTGCAACTTTGCCAAGGACCAAACATGAAAATTATTGAAGATATAACGTAAAAACTATATGTAACTTATTGTGCAGTCTGCAACTGAATCAATGATGTAACAGTGGTTAGAGAGGACTTTTTTTTAATGAGAACAAAGCTATGGATACGAAAAAAATATCTATAGAACTCCTGTGTATCTGATCTCATAATTTGTGGTGCAAACTAAAGTAGGTATGCAACAAGATTTCACATGCATATATCAAATTTTGTAAAACACTGAAGCTTAGTAATAATTTGATGTAGAACCTTTCCATGTCACGGAGAGTGCTAGATGGATAATGCTATAAAAGATGGCTCATGTTGTTGTCAAAACACGACAAAACTTAATGCAGCAATAGTAATAATAGCATGCTGACATACCAGCTGTAGAAGATAACGTTACACGTAGATGTGAGTTGTTCACAAAAAGCACTTGAAACCGAACTAAATAAAGTTATAGGCGGGAACCCAAAAGAAATAATAATAAGCCTTCCTACTGGCTGATCAATAAGATATGATGCCATCATGCTGCACGCATCCAGCAAGAAACATGTATTCCTGCATGCCTACCAGTTGCACTCTACGATCCAACACATGTATAGCCACCTAGAATTTTACTTACCAATGCGAAGTGCACACTTAACGCCCGCACATGCATGGCTCCATGATTCGGAGCTACATTTCCGGTGAGTCATCAAATCAGTGTTCGTTTCACTTCTATGGCATAAGTTACCTAAGCTGCAAAACGAATCAACGCCATAGGCTATGCCCGCGGCTATTCCTAACCAGTTCCTAACCACCATGCTGCATCTACCAAGAGACAATGATTGGAAAAAAAACCTATGTCATGATCCATAATCCATATACATCGTCAAATGAAGCACCAGCACCCTGCATCGTCAAACGGCCAGGCATTGCATCTAGCGTGCTACCAACTAACACTAGGCGTAACTGGAGGCGTGGGGCACACGCACATAATCTAACTAACCACATCATCAACCACGGTATAATAGGCAGAATCGTGAGAGAAGAGCAAGATTTTCATTCTTTCCTAGTGAGGAAGGTACACGCACCGTAGCTGGCTAGGGTTTGCTCGTCCTTCAAGATCCGGCCCTTGTAGATCAGCCGCTGCTGCGGCGCTGGCACGTCGCAGCTCTGGGCGACTATCGCCTTGAACGCCCCGACGGTGGTGCCCAGGTCGGCCTGCACCGCGAACTTGTTGCCGCTGGCGCCCCGGATGTGCAGCGTCGCCGGTGGGGCTCCCGTGGACTCGCCACCCTCTCCTTCGTCGCCGCCCATCCCCTCCTTAGCCCTGGGTTTCGATCCGGCCGGGGTTCCGCTCCGATTCGGCTCCGTCGAGTGCTCAGGAGGGGTTTGAGGCTTTGTTGTTGTTGTTGTGTTCGTTCGTTCCCCTCTTTTCCTGGCTTTTGTACGCGCCGTGCGCTGGAGGAGGAAGAAGGGAAGGGAAGGCAGCGAGGAATAACTCTGTGGGCTGAGACGACCGTGAGACAGGGGTTGATCGATGATGGATGGACGGCTGCGATTTCTTCTGTGATGTGTAGACGGCGTGTGGTAGGTGGGCCCTACGTGGCCCTACTCAGTGTCCAGAAGGTTCCAGGCCGTCAGGAGAGAAAACACCTTAAAGTGTCGCAATTTTGTTTAAATGTATCGAATTTGTTTAAATATACATGTATCTACACATTAAAATGTGTTTACATATGTGTGTGTTTAGACAGAGTTACGACACTTAATATATGACGGATGGAGTACTTATTTGTGTTGGATTGTGAAGTATGTGCTGTGCTAGAGAGTATGTTTCTTCCGTCAAAAACAATGCGTCTGTTAAACGGGTAAGCCGCGATATGGTTTTACAGAAATTTACACCCGCCTCTCGATGTTAACCGAATTGAAATGAGCAAGAGTAGAGTGTCCTCGACTGCGACAAGCAAATTCAGTTTGTTTTTAAGCTCTATAGTTTGGTTAGTATTTTGACTCGCAACAATTTCTAGCCACTTTCGTGTTGAATAAAAAAATAAACATTATGGTGCACCTATTTGGCAATGTTTCACGATTCAATATGTAAAGATAAAGGAAACTTCACATGGAGTCATTCGGATATAATGATTAGATTGTGTGGAAAAAAAGCAACCAATCATTAGTTGGATGGTTAGAGTGTTCTCACCTTGCCGAAGAACAAATATGTGTCTTATTTTTTACGGATTGTATTTTTAATGGTAGACGACGTACTCGTCGATAGAGAGGCGCGATGAGAGGACGAGCAAATCGAGTTTATGAGAGAGAATGTAACCGAGGAGGGCAAGTGTGACAATCTGAAGAAAGGGAAGGCTCCAGAGCAGGTTTCTAGTTACAAGCTCTTTAAACCTTTTGACTGTAGAGGCTAACACCGTTTTGTGGTTTCATCATCTATGTTGTTTGCGTGTTTCCTTGCATATTAAGTTACAAAAGCTACTTGAACGCTTCGGGTGGTTCTCGGTGAGACGGTGTTTCCAGTTTATTTAGCCACCGTGAATGGTAATTGACAACCTGGTGAAGCGGCCTCTTCGGTTTCACTAAAGCAAACCCAGTGTCTCATACATAGAAAAAGACATCTTTATTGACTTTGGATCATAGTTACGTCAGAATATCGAACAAGTACCTATCTGGTCTGTACGGGTGGGCATAAAAACCGAAAAACCAAAACCGATAAACAAAATACCGAAAACCGGAGCCGATTGAACCGAAATCGAAGAACCCTTTAAAAAAATTTCGGTTTTGAGATATGGAAAACCGAACTTTCTTCGGTCAGTTCGGCCTTTCACCTCGGCTAACCCAAAATACCCGAACTATATGTAGCCCAGGCCACCAAAATCGGCCCAGCCCATCTAGCCTTTAAAAAACCTTGACCTCGAGTCGTCTAGCCCACCTCCAACGATCCCTGCCGTCCGACGGTCCGAGTCCTCTGTTCCTTCGTCCCGAGAAACCGACCCGATCGGTTCGGTCTAACCGAACGCCCCCACTTCCTACGGCCTGCGGGCCGGGGCAGCCGGCAGGCTTGGACTCCACGAGGCCCACTGCGGCTCGACCTGCTGCCCTGCCATACCCAGCCGGCCCTCGCCGCGTTCGCGCACCACGTCTCCCCCCGCCCCCCACCAGCACGCCTGCCTTGCTCGCGAGGCCATGCCATGACGGCGCCACGACGGCGCACCGACCTCTCCTCGCTCTCTCCCCTGCTCCCCCGCCTCAGCTCCGCGGCCTCCAATCTCCTCGAGGTCAGTCATCACACCACCCCATCTCTGTCAGGCATTTCGTCGACCACCTCGCGCGCGGTGCACTTAAGCGAAGATTCGCTCACTCTCACGTCGCTTTGCTGCTGGCCTGTCAGATGAGGCAGTACGGTTCGAGAAGGGAAGGCGACGGCGACGGTGGCCTGAGGAACGGTCGGTCCAGATCCGCGTCAAGGCCAGGTGACGACTCCATCACTGGAGTAGATGCTCGTTCATGCTTCCATGTGTAAATCATATCTACGCAACCCCGCCTTCTGCAACCGTCACCCATCATGCAGCTGCGCGGGTAGCTTGCTCTCGTTTTAGCTCCTGGACACGTTTGTCACATTCTCGATGCAGTGGTTTTTGGTTTACGGGAAGCACACACTTGTTTGTTTCGAATTATTTAGTGTAGCTAATGTAAATCTCTAAAAAAAAGTGCAAATCATGTCTCTGCAGGATTCATCGATACTTCATCGTGGAGATTTTTTGACGCGAGAGCTGTCGGAATCCCCACGGGTTCTATACCTCGCAATTGTTGGACTGTTCTACAGATGCTGAAACGAAAAGGTGCATACCAGTCTCTTGGTTATTTATCTCCATTCCAGATTTAAGAGCTTCGACATGCCATATTCATATCTGCCATGCATCTGTTTCTTAACATCACAGTGCACTACGGAATATAAGAATTTACCCAGTACTAAAACAAAGTTACTACATTCTACAGGGTTTGAAGCTTATCTTGTCGGGGGATGTGTGAGAGATCTGCTACTTAAAAGGGCACCTAAAGATTTTGATGTGATCACTACCGCAAGTCTCAAACAGGTTTTGGCTCATTCAAAGATCACGTGTGTTTCTTTTCCCAAAAACTCTTATGCCCTTGTTGCATTGACCTGCTTTTGCTTCTTTCCAGATCAAAAAACTAGTTTTCAAACGCTGTATGATCATTGGCAGACGCTTTCCAATATGCCAGGTTAAGATGCACGGCTCAACATTTGAGGTCTGTTATGCATGGAAACATTGGTATCATGAAGACTGGTTCTTAGTTAGAGCAATGTTCTCTAACCCTCGTTTGCTTGTGTTTTCTTTTGTTCTTACAGGTTTCAAGCTTCAGCACGAATGGTACTCAAGTGAAAGGAAGTGAAAACGTAAACTTTTCAGAAGAGTTAGATGGGTATGATGAGGGGGATATTATTCGCTGGAAGAATTCTATGAAAAGAGACTTTACAATAAACAGGTAGTCTTCTGAAGGAAATCTTGTACTCCAGTTGTTTAACAAATGCTGTTTTGTGAAATATTGCGCGAGCTAAATTACTAACACTTTTGTAATACTTCTATGGCAGCCTATTCTTTAACCCCTTTAATTACAGAGTTTATGATTATGTGAATGGAGTAAACGATGTAAGAAAAAATAAGGTAAGATTCAGTGATAATCTTCTCAGGCAGATTCCAACCATATCCTGGTTTGTTTTCCCTTTTCTTCTGCCTAACTCCTTAAAACATCAATCAGGTGTGTGCAGTGATTCCTGCCCATGTTTCTTTCGAGGAGGACCCTGGTAGGTGTTCAAGGAACGTCCTTGATTTGTATTATCATAATCTATCCAAGACAAATTTAGATTCTAATTCTTTCAGCCAGGATTTTGCGTGGCTTGAGAATTGCCGCTCGCCTTGGCTTTCAGTTTTCCAGCGAAACTTCTACTGCAATAAGGGATCTTTCTTCATCCATCATAAATATCGACAAGGTTACTTTATCTCCCTGAAAGGAGATGTGAAACATTAATGTTTTCTCATGCATTTTTTTTCTTTTTATTCATGGCCTCATTTACCCTGCAGTCAAGGTTGGCAATGGAAATGAAATATATGCTATCACATGGGGCAGCAGAGTCTTCCATTAGATTACTTGGAAAATATGGACTTCTTGATATTTTGCTGCCTTTACAGGTAAGTTGAGTAATGCAGTTTTTTTGCCACACAAGTAGATATCTGGCTGTAATCACTTACCTCTTTCAGCTTACTCTTATGCTATTTGCATTTTAGGCAGCATATTTGTCACATCAGATAAAGGGTCAATCAAGTGACAGAAATCTGATGCTCATGGTGAGTAACTCTGAAACGCACAATGTCATATGGAAAATTGGAACCTGACAATAGTGAAATAATTGAAAGACCACATTTAACTCTGGTGCTGATATTAGTGTTAATACATATCAATAACTGTCAAAATGATGGGTATGACTTTGTTGTCATGATGTATCCCACACGGCTAAAAATGATATCATCAACACTCTATGTCAGGCCCCCAATCCTGGAGTTGCCGGCTTGTGGGATTATCTCACTTACTGAATTAGATTGTGTTACTGGCCATTCTTAGATATCTTTTTATTGCTAGGTTGTTCGGTGAAAGGAAATTATGGGGAAAGTGTTATGTTCTGCACACGTAATGTTACTGGCACTGGCAGAGTGTTCCCAACAAGAATTTGTGAACTTTAGAACTGCTACTTATACTTTTGTTTATTTCTGATGCTTTTTAAGAGCATCTCTAGCAGGTTCCCTAAAACTGGTATTAATTTCAGCAGGACTATGCACATGCTTACTTTACAATTGTTTCATATTTATTCCCTTTTAGAATTGCTGTTGCCATGTAAAAGTACAGCCTATGTGGTTATCATTCCAGTTAGTTCATGTGATATTGGGGTTTTGAGATTAGGGCTTGACATTGTCTCATGCTGTTGATTTCAACTGTGCAGAAACTATTGGCTAATCTTGATAAATTAACGTCTGCTGACCGGCCATGCCACTGCTCTTTGTGGTATGAATCTTTGATTGCCAATTTGTGCATAATTCTACTTAAATGTGCCGAAACGGGTTTACTCAGGTTAAATCATATTCCCTCCGATCCATAACAAGTGTTTGTACTAAATCCCCGACACTTATTATGGATCGGAGGGAGTACACTTATTATGAGATACCCAGTACCAACCAGACAAACTGGAATAACTCATTAGGCTTGCATTGACCTGGGTGATGTCGGCCTATAGTGGTTCCTTCTGCAGTTCTTTAATCTTGTTAATGTTTCCTAGTAAAGCTAACATAAATTTTTTGCTGGCTCTTTTATGGACTGTTTTAACCAGTATGGATGTACACTTTCATTGTATGGTGGTCGTTCTGGCATTTCTCATCAGCTCATGCCATAGAATTTCAAGTTTTCACATTAGAAGATAAGCATGGTCTTGCTATATTATCATATATCTGTGGAAAATTGGAAATGCTTCTTTACTTTCCGGGCTAGAAACTCTTTGCATACAGTGCTTACAGAGCTGGTGGAAATTGCATTTTACTTTCCTGTCTGGATGGGTAGAGGAGAGGACAAAGTGTATCATCTTAGATTTACTTATGCCAGCATGGAAACAGCCATACTTTGTTGGTTTTAAAATATCTCCATACAACTTTCAGTGTGCTTTTGAATTGTCCTCTTTTGCCTATACCAATCCTTGTTGTTTTGAGCAGCAAACTGTTTTTCGTTCCTTTATTTGGTAGCGTAGCACAATCATTTGATCCAGTTTTCAGTGCTCGGTATGGGCATTTTTTTTGTCAGTTATGCACAGGATGTTTCATTCATCTGATATTATTCCACAGGCTAGCACTGTTGGCATTTCACAGTGCACTGGTAAATTCTCCACAAGATGCCCAGGTAATCAAGGCTTTTGCTTCATTAATGTATTTTGGAACATGGGACAGCACCATCAAGTTCCTGAAACAAGATACTGGAGCACCGGTTACATTTGTTCCAGAAGCTCTGCAGCCGTCTGGGACCAAACTGAATAATCTTATGGAAAAAACATCGCATCTAGCATCACTAGTCAATTGTTCAGTTGATACATTGACATGTTTAGATGCTCTCCAGCAATCACTAGCCAGATATCCAAAGGCTTCACAATTTTCAGGATTGGTAAGCATCTCTTCAGCATATCTTAACCAACTGTGCATCTGTACGCTAGCTGTTTTTACATTTTAATGATATTTACATTTTTATTCTTGGAGTTACTTATGTTATTTTCCTGTTTGCAAGCTAAATCATCAGCGTTTTTTATGAGGCACTTTTTATTGAAGGTTTAATCATTAAATTGCTATTTCAGATTGTTTTTATGCACTGAAATATTGTGATCCTTTATTTCCCCTTCCATATTAGTACTATTTTAATGGGCAACCAGAAAGAAGAAAACAGTGAGTGGAGCTCTTGTTTTTTTTTTGCGGGGGAGTGGAGCTCTTGTTGACCCACTTAAAGCAGTATCTGTTCGGACAGTTAAACGTCAATATTATCTAGACTCTTGTCTAAGTTAGCACACATATTAACTGATGGATTGGTGCCAATGTTTGTCAAGAAAAGATGTACCAACGTACTAGCAGGAATGGTCCTTATCTTGAATTGTTAACTGGCCCATTTTCTGTTCTTACGTGAAAATTTACTCGATCCATCACAGAGTACTAAGATTTGTAGTGGGTTTGTTCCAGGTTTTTGTATCGAACAAGGAGAGGAGCAGAATTTTGGGAATATTCAAGGGCCTTGATTCTGATTTGAGTTTGTATGATGGGAGAAGAGGGATGCATGGAATCAACTATAAGTTGCTGGATGATGGGCATACTGGTGAGGTCAGATTTGTTCTCGGAAAAGTGATCATGGACACTATGAGTGATGAATCACTGTGTGCATCCACTGATGATGATGCCTTTGCAAGAAAGCCAGTGGTGGATCTTGCTGGTGGAGGCAAGCATCCACTGTCCGATAGTGGCGAATCATAATGAAACAGCTACTGTCCCATCAATGCCACTAAAAACAACTAAGTTCTCACATATCGCTGGTGCGAAGTTCAGGATGGCCAATACAAACGCGATGGCATAATTCTGTCTTGGCTGAAACTACCTGGGGAGGATGCCCTCCTCCTGCTTGCATAGAAGATTGAGCCTAGGCTTTACACAAGAAAGATGTAAGGTTATCTTTTCACTTTGTCTGTTTATTACCCGTGTCAGTGACCAAGATTAGGAGTGCACTGTCCGCACTTAGCATATGTGGTCGCATTTACAACGGATCAGTAAGAAAGTGAGTTGAGATTAGGTAAAACGAAACCCGTGATTAATTAATTCTTTTGTTAGCTACTCCGTATCTTTTTTGTTTGCTATCTTTGTTCGAAGGATAAGTTGTTCTTCCTGTCTTTATATATGGGTAAATGCTAGTACATCGGTAAATGCTACGGATTCCTGAAGTTCAAGTGCGGTCAATTCCCTGTGTTTACTTTTGTGGAAGATGTATTTTGATCAGTGTACTGTGTACATGGATTAAATTGGTTTTACTCCAAACTTTTAAGACAGGCAGGGCATAGAGACATAGTGGCAAAGGGTATGATTGAAAAAATCAGAGAACTTCTGTAACTTTTTGTAATTTTGATCTCTCGACAGTGCATATTGAGTTATCGGTGATACTCCAGTTGAGTAGCGTTTTGAAACAAGATCTTCTCACTTCTTTTACAATCCGCGATGCTACGAATGCTGTTGGTCTCAGGAATAAAAAGGAAACGTATTATTTAATGGGCCAAGGCCCATTAAGCTAAGTTGCGAACCGTGTCCTATTTGTTCTTATGGGCCCACTAACAGTTACGTGTGAGGGCTGAGGGCTCTGAGGTCAGGCGAGCTCTCACCACTCACCTTCCGTCTCCGTCCATGGCGACCATCTCCGCGGCTCTCTCCATCCCCTTCCTCCCGTCTCCGACACGCTTCGCCGTCTCCACGTACTTCTCCCCGCGCGTCAAGGTAAACACATCAACCGCTCCTGTGCTTCCAAGCGCCGTCGCCGCATGCCCGCATCCTCTGATTTCGTGGCTCCTGCAGAGAGCCTCGCGGTTCAGGTGCTGCGCAGAGCCTCCTTCCCCGGAGCAGGAGACCCCCGCCCCCACGCCTCCGATCCCTCCTCCAGGGGAACACCCTGCGTCGCCTTCGTCTCTGTGGGGCGTTTACACGAGCACCTGGTCCGCGGGAGTCGCGGGGCTGGGGTTCCTGGAGACAAGCTACCTCAGTTACCTCAAGCTCACGGGCTCCGAGGCCTTCTGCCCCGTCGGCGGGGGAGGCTGCGGCGACGTGCTCGACAGCGACTATTCGGTCATCTTCGGTAACTTTCTCGGCTTATTGTTATTGTTACTACTACACATGGTGTCATGGTGACATGGAGTGATGGGGTTGACGTCTAGTTCTGAAAATTGTACCCGCTTCCATTGTGCTTTCACTATCGCTCATCAGTTTGTAGGATTTTCTTTTGAGACCTTAGCTTTGAGCTTCCTTAAGCGATTGTTAAGGTGCTCCATACATCTTAGCATCATAGTTGTTTCCATTGTGCTTGCATTATCTGCATGTAGGATTGTACTGCTTCCATGTTTCATTCCAAATTGTTGCCGATGATGGGAGATTCAGAATTATACACCTATGGATATGATCCTCAGTTTGTATTATTTTTTGTGGTGATTTGGCTAAACTATGTGTTGTTGTGTCACAGTCATACGGGCTACTTTGACATGATACAGTGCAATGCTATGGCACATAGGTAACAATTAACTGGCATCTCTTTAATTGGGCAGGGATTCCTCTTCCGTTAGTTGGTCTGGTGGCATATGGTCTTGTTGCTGCACTTTCTCTGCAGGAGAACGGAAAGGAGTTACTTCCAGGACTTGATGACTTGGATATTCGTTTAGTTTTGCTTCTGATTGCTACGTCATTAGCAACTGCGAGTGCATATTTTCTTTTCATTCTGAGCACCAAATTTGTTGGAACGTCTTGCTTATATTGCCTGTCGTCAGCGTTGATCTCCTTCACTTTATTTTCTATCAGAGTGAAGGTGTGTGATTTCTTAAAGATTACAGTCTGTTCTAGTTCTTCATTTAGAATTTTCAATAATCAAGTGGACTAGCCAACTAACCGTCTTTAATGGTCTTCTTGCAGGATTTCGGTTTGGCACGGATCCAGAAGTTTGTGGGTCTTCAGTTAGCTGTAGCTGTCATTGTTGCTCTTGCTTTAACAAACTCCTATAGTTCAGCTACTACTCAATTGAAGGGGTGAGGCTTCCTCTGAAATTGGTTAGTAACATGGATTGGTGTAACGGCTCAGGGGAAATATAAATTATAAGCCATCTTGTTTACCATCTAGTTGAAGTTTCATCCACGTGTAGCAAAATGTTACATTTTCTTTTCTGCTATGGTTTTATCTTTCACACCCCATAGTTAAATCTCTTTTGGGCAACCTTTTACTTTTATTTTTCTTTATGGAATAACCATTTTTATTTTGATCAGTATTCAATGTGAATTTGAAGCCTAGTTATTCCATTTCCCTTAAAATCATCACAAGTGACTTATAAAGTTTGTTTTTCATTTTATGCAGCACAGGTGATTTTGTATTAGAACCATATGAAACAGAGATAACAACAGAATCAACCCCTTTTGCTATTTCACTTGCAAGACATCTACACTCTATTGGTGCTAAGATGTATGGAGCATTCTGGTGTTCTCATTGCAATGAGCAAAAACAAGTACGGGTTCTTTCATCTTCCTTGAACCACAACTTAATACCACATGATTTCATTGTTGCGTTGCTGAGCAAAATCTCAAAAAGTGAAGAGTTGCATTGCTGAGCAAAAACTCCCAAAGTGAAGTAGAACAAAATCAGTCAAGAGTTGCTTTTAATGCTTGCAATATGCTCATGCAGATGTTTGGTCGTGAAGCTATGGAAATTCTGGATTATGTTGAATGTTTCCCTAATGGAGCTGGTAAGGGAAAGAAAATGGCTGCCGAATGTGCAGTCACTGGTCTAGAAGGTTTTCCAACATGGTTCATCAACGGCAAGGTACTTGCCATTACATCGATGTTTCTATGGAAGTTTTAAGTCCATTATGTCACCCGTTGAACCTTTTATGTCGAGACATGATTTCAAGTTTTCAGCAGACATCTGCATTACTACCAGTATAGAAAATTCTGTAGTTTCTCCTCAGGTAGCAGTCTGTGCTTTAGTACTGCATGCATTTAGCTTTAGATTTCCAAATATGATGTTCCCATCACTGCATTACGTCAAGGCTTGTGCATGCTTGCATCTGCAGTCTTCTTTAAGATGAAAGCACTAAGTGCTTATCAGCATCCGACCGCCCTTGAAACATGATTGTTCTCACGTGAGCACAAATTCACTCTGTACCTCCCACTCATTCAGGTTCTGAGCGGCGACCAGGAACTCTCAGTTCTGGCAGAAGCATCAGGTTTTGTCTCCAAGGCCCCTGAACAATCATAAGGCCATGAAGCATGAAGAGAAGTACCTCGCCGAATGTAAGCAAGAACCTGAAGCTGGTGGATGTTGACAGCATTGTCACAAAATTGCAGTTTGAGCTTGAGAAGGTTCCTGCCAATCTTGCATAGTTCACTAAATACAACCACTGACCATTGAATATGTAAAAACTCTACTTGTTCTCTCATGTGGGCAAGGAAAGCAGAGACCCCCAGAGAAGGAGAGTGTTCCGCATCCCTTTTTTGTAGTTCTCTATAGTTTATGCTGTAAAATGTATAATTCTGGAAGAAAACACGGCTTGCCATCTTTTTACATAATGTAGTAACTTTGCACCTTGACATTTGCAGTACTTCACTACACAAGTATAGTGTATGTCCTTTACCCTTCTACACAAAGTTTCAGGCCTGTTTGGATCACTTGAATTTTACGGATACTTTGTTATAAAGTGCTTGATTCTCCTGCCAAGGTACCAGGGCTGATCTGCTGCACCGATGTGAGGAGGAGCGGGTCCGCATCGACCGCGATGCAGGGGGGGTGAAAGTGGCAGGCGCGTATCGCTGAGTAGGAGTACGAGCAGGTCATGCTCGTTTGCCAACACCAACAAGAATGACTCCATCGTCGAGGCATGGTCGGTGGATGACCCATCGCCAAGATGTTCATTGCCATGGATCAGAGCCTGCTCTCCTGCTAGATCGCCACCCGGAGCGCCGCCTCAACGTCGTGTACAAGGTGATATCCATAAAATTTCCTCCCTGATTCAATTTTGTTCAGGATACAGATACAAAGGAATACATGTAACTAAAGAAAACTTGTGCTTGAAAGAATATATTAAATACAGCATAAATTTGTAGTTTACTTCGGCATGGTATTAGTTTTTTTTTTCTCACTGAGCTGTGTGTGCTGGCTTTCCAGTTGAAATTCTGTCATCCTGCTCGCGACAATATACAAACTGAAGCATACAAAATTCCTCTTTATCCAAACTGGACTGTTCTTATTTCGTAGAGCTATAACCTGTTGAGGTCGCTCCAGTTGGGTGTTCTTGCCAAATTGTTGGAGACAGTAGATTTGTCAGAGCTGGGGTAAAGCTACGTAATTTGAAGGAAGTTTGTGCAATTATGTTTTGTTCATTTCATTGGTTACATTATGGATTATTTCTTTGCAGGTTGCTGATTGATTTCTTATGCAAGTTCACTGATAGCCCGTAGCCACCGAGCATGCAGGTGCTCCATTGATTCTTCAATCGTGTTGCTTCAAAGATTTTTGACACCTTGCAAGGCAGAATTGCAGAAACATGTTACGCATATCAGGTTTGCATTTCATTTACTTGCTGTAATCTAATTTATGTTTAGAGGCCAAATTTCAAATCTCCTTTTTGTTTATGCGGAATTGCTGCCAATATGCAGCCTTCGTTTCTGTATATCGGGAGAGTAAAGCTGCGACAGATTCGATGAGCAAATGACCTACTACCTAAATCAGCAACACTTATTATGAATTGGAGGTAGTATTTTTTAATCATTGTAAGCAGTTTATTATTATTTATTCATTAAAGTAATAGATATACGATATCTTTCGGAATAAAAATATATAACTAGTTTGGGCTTGACCCATTGTGAAAAAAAATACCTTTTACAATCTTTCAAAAAGAATCATTAAATAGAACCATAGATTTGTAAACAATTTTTTAGTATCCATTTTAAAAGAATCATTAAAAGTATGACCAGTTGTAAATCCTTCGTCTTATCTATGCGGGAGCTGCTAATTGGCGGACATCGGGGGGAGGTGGGGAACGCCATGGTGTTGCGAGGTGGGGTGCCGTCAGGAGGAAGAAAGAGGGGAGGAGGAAGAGAGAGGTCCAGCCTCTTAGAGAGCAGGTTTCGTCCGCGCAGATCTGAAGCAGCGGTCATGTGCAGAATAGACTTTCTGTATCTATTTTCGTACATCATATAACATTTCACATTTGCGCAATAGATTTGGGCAAGCTTTCATATCATAACAAAAGGAGTTGCATCTCCTTGTTTTTTTGTTTTATTTCTTCTGAAACTTGTCCCCAAACATTGGGGATGCAGGCGGGTACACATTGCAAATTTGCAACTGCAGAATGTCCTGCAATTACTAATCTGTGCAAAAGAAGCAAATACAGTGGCGGTTGATCCCCCCAGGCCCCCCGCACTGATACTCCCTGACACGAGCACCCGACCCTAGCGCCTCCTTCCAGCAGTACGACTTGCACAGAGCATCAACACAGTATGGCAACGCAAAAATCCTATACCGGCATTGCTCTGCATGAGATTAACACGAAACACACAGATCAACTCATTAGTTTGGTCTCACATATGTAATTTCATCGTGAAAATACTCAAGAAGCCAACAAGAATATACAACATTGTTTTTCTGCAATAACATCAATTAACAGGTAGAGATCAGAAAGAAAAAAGAAAGAGAGAGAGACCAACCGGCTACAACAGTAGGATTATTTCCAAATATCACCAGCACTACGATGAAATACATCACAACATGCCTGGAATCCATGGTGTGTGATTTTTTCTTGTGAGGATAGTGTGCCGACCAGCTTCCGTTCTCTATATATGACCCACGGATACTATGTCTAAGAACATAAACGATGGGCTATTTATAGCCTTAATTTGCTTGCATGGGGGAATTTTTATCAACTACTTTTGGAAGCATATATATCTTTGAGACAATGCATCGCAGCTGTTCTGGATGGACACATCCGCGCATGCTTGCCACTTGCCAGCTTACCTAGATGATCACGGCGGGGCATTCGGTGGACGGCTAAAAGATATCCCACGTGGAAGCAGATATACCGTTGGGGCGATGGGTGTGGAGCATGCCCTCATACGTTGCCGCCTATTCACGACAATCACAACGGAGCATTCGGTGGGCAGCTAAAAGATATCCCACGTGGAAGCAGAGATACGGTTGGCGCGATGGGTGTTGAGCATGCTCTCATACGTTGCCGCCTATCCACGACAATCACGGTGGAGCATTCGGTGGGTGGCTAAAAGATATTCCACGTGGAAGCAAAAATACAGTTGGGGCGATGAGCATTGAGCAATGCCCTCGTACGTTGCCTCCTATTCACGATGACCTCATCACGTTGTATTGTGGTCCTATCTTGAGCAAATAACTCTTTTGCTCTTTTATGAAGTTATCTACTCCCACTAAAACCATGACAAATATTTAGGATCGGAGGGAGTATTTGTTAAAAATGACATTTCATCTTTATTAAAAAAAATCCGCAACACGCAACCACAATATATAGCAAATGTTTTTCGTGAGTTTACATAAAAATGGAAAAGGAAAAGATAGATAAATCTTATATAGTGTGAACATTTACAAAAAAAAACATACATAAATATGAGTATTTGTTGATAGCACAAAAAATATGACGCAATTAATGTGCCATATTTCGGCAAGTGTTAATGTTATAGCATGTAGCACATGGATAGATTTTTTGTCAAAAAGAAATGAAACTTAGAAATGTATATTCTCTACTTCTGGTGCAGGCAAGAACATTCATGTTCTGATAACTTCTGCATGCTAAGAACACTCTTCACTGCTACATGTGTTCATACAGGCAGGTTATTGCATTAAGTTTCTTAAAGTATCAAAGTTATACTCGTATAACTTATATACGGCCTTGACTGAATGAGAGATTAATTTGTTTGTGGTGGTGCACGCTAGTGGTGTAGATTAATTTGATGATGTACATGAATGAAAATATAAATTCTTAGGCAAAGGTGGATTAATTGTTATGCATAATGCAAAGAGTCCAAATACAAGACGGACATATAGAGATCCTCTTTGTAAGAGCACATGTCATCTTTTCTTAAAGGGGACTGCGGCGGACAAAAGCAAATCATGGCATCTTCATTCGGGTCCATCTTCATTCTTCAATTCAATATAGGATCGTTGCAGAAGTCTGCATTTTCCCTTGAAGGTTAATTATTTTTGGCAAAAAAGACAAATACAATAGGTCTTCGGCCCTGGCCCCCCACATTCGTATTCTTTGACCTGAGCACCCAAAGCTACCCCTTCTATCCAGCACTCTGACTTGCACATAGCATCGAAACAGAATGACAATGGAAGAAGTCGGTACCCGCATTTCTCTGCGCACATATTTATATCCACGCATTAGTAAAATACATCCGAGATACTAATTCATTTGTAAACACGTCAAGTTAGTTCTAAACTTTAAAAATGAACGTCTAGGTCCTGGTTTGAATTTTCGCGAAGAACACGAAAAAAAAGTAGGTAAAAAACAAAATAAAGCTACTTACATTTTTCTTATCCTAGATCAATTCTCATGAAGTTAACTAAAACCAAGACACGACGAGAGAAAGGGAGAGAGAGATACAGAAACACGAACCGGCCATGGTAGCAGGATTTCCGTGTAATACAAATAGTACGAGGAAACACATGCTTGCATGCCTAGCATCCATCGTATGATAGTTTCTTTGGAAACCTCGAGGATATTTTGTCAGCTTTTGTTTGCTGTGATTAGATACATATACTATGTTCAAGCAGGGAAACATTAATTGTTGTATCTATAGTTGACCTCGCATTATAAACATTAATCGATGTACATTCATAGATACATATACCATAGTTGACCTTGTTCTCACGGGTGACCATGTCGGCGCATGTATTAGGTACTCCCCTGGCCTTTGGCAAATGCAATTTCACCGGGTTTTTTCTGAAAAGGGGAACTCCCCAGCCTCTGCATCGGAGCGATGCACATAGCCATTTTATTGCAACGTTATGTCATCAAATCATGGATCGCACAAAGTCAAAACAAAAATAAGCCAAATAATGCAATTTCACCTTGTCGCTTTTGCATTCTCGTATTTCCTCTAATATTAGAAACCTAGGAATTTATGCAAGTAGAAGTAAGAATAGAGTGCAATTTTCAACTAACGCCACATTAAGCACATGAACTACTCTATAGATCGAAGGTTTCGTCTAAGTTACGGGAGAAAAATATTTCAAATATGGCTTGAGACACTACGTCACAACGTATATTCAAAGGCAGTTTGGTAATGGCAATATTTTAAATTGCCTCAATTACGTATTATAGAAGGCAATTTTTATGTAGTACGTCAAAAATTAAGTGAAGGAGGGCTATTTTATTAATATGCCTCAAAAACCTTTAACTCCAAAGGCCTTTTAGAAAAAATGCCTCCAAATTTTTGAACATCAAAAGCATTATTAAAAAATTGCCTCCAAATACTTTTAACATCAAAGGCATAATAGAGAGAAGGCCTCAAAAGATTCAACCATCCAAGGCATTTTTAAAAAAAGCTACAGATCTAATTTTCTAAGGGCAATTATAAAATTGCCACTATGATTTAAAAAGGCAAATTCATAAAAACTGCCTTAAAAAATATGTACTTTATGCAAAAAGAACCTCCGTTTCGATTTTTCCAAAAAATCTACCCTTCCACCGATATAACCCAGACTACTTGTTCCCCGTTAAGTGGATCATCCTGAAAAAAAATATCCCCAAATCACTTTCCACCGGTCCTCGCTGCCGTCTCGATCTGCCGTCGAGAAGCCTCCGAGCGCCCCCCGTCTCTGCCGTCGAGGAGCCTCCGCGCGCCCGCCGTTTCTGCCTTCGCAGAGTCTCCGCCCGCCCGCTGTCTCCTCCCTCACAGAGTCACCGCCGAGCATCTGTCGCCGTCGCATCTGTGGCACGAGCCGCTCAGCCGCGTGCGCACCGTCGAGCTGCAGGTGTTTCTCTGCTGCAAGTAAGTCCCCTCCCCACGACTGATCGCCGCCGTCTCCCCTTCACCAGGTCCATGGCCCGTGGCCCTAACCCTAACCCCATCTGTCCTTGTGTTCGCGCGAGCCAGGCCCTTCAGTCACGAAGAGCTACCAGCGGGAGGGGGCCGTGAAGCTGATCGGCAAGGTCATGCTCTGTGTGTGTGTGTGTGTGAGAGAGAGAGAGAGCTGCATCGGTCCATTCTCCTCTGAAGAGGCCTCAATAAGTTTTGGGAGTGAAAAACCTGAAAGTACGACATGTTTTTTTGTAGATTCACCACGGCATGCTTTCAGTTGTTGGTACTTGGTACTAGGTGGTGGTGGTGGTGGTGGTGGTGGTGGTGGTGGTCGTAGTAGTAGTAGTAGTAGTAGTAGGAGTAGTAGTAGTAGTAGTAGGAGTACTAATTGGTAGAAGCAGCACTATTGGTATTGCTCTAGTCTAACTACAGAGTGCATATTCATCTCAAATTTAGCATGAACAATTGGTAGTCAATAGATAGTAGTTCTTCAGTTCTTCAGAACGACATGCTTGGTATTTCTAGTCATTGGTTCTTCTTCAGAACGTGCATGTAGCTGCATCCATATGCATGCTCGTTCACTACTGGACACTAGTTAACTGAAGATGCTGCTGTGCTTAGTTAACTGAAAACTGTTTTGGTTAATTATAACTGAAGTTGTTGTGCTTAGTTAACTGAAATTGCTTTGCTTGGCAGGAACTGAAGTCATGGTCCGCATCCAGATAGTGCTATACTACAACACAGATTTCTCATGGATCCTCGCCGTTCCTTCCTCTACCACTCTCAAGCCACGTCCCTTTCGGAGAACAACGAGCCGCCAGCATGCGGTGATTGTTGTTTCTACCCTTATTGTTGAGATCACTTGCTTGATTTGGACTTGTAGTTAAATTCCACTGTGTCCCCTTGTCGCTGATGGATTTTATTAGGACTGAGATTCATAAGATCAGAACGAGGAGTACAAGAGCCTAAGGTAGAATAAAGGGTTTTTTCAGTTCATTGACTAGATGCCCTTTCCCTAAGTACAGAGCAGGGCTTGTTCAGTTTTAGTTTCATTGTCTGTTTTCATGGTTTCAGTTTAGAGAAAGTAGCTAATAGTTACTGACTTGTTCTATTTCTCTCTAGGTTTCTCTCTAACTGACTTTAATGTATGGTGTATGCAACTTAGCCACTCTCCATATGTTTTGCATATACTTAATTTACATCATGGTTTTGCAAACTATTATTTTCTGAACAAAAATTGCAGGTTACAAGTAAAAATGGTACACCCCTGATGTCTAAGGTAATTTATATGCTCCTGGTAGTAAGTATATCTGAAATTTATGATCAAATGAGTGAGCTCTCCGCTATATAAGCTGCTAACTGCTTGTACTGGATCAGCTCTAACTGTCCATGTTTCATTTTATCTATAAAGGCTTAAATTGTACTCCCTCCGATCTATATTAATTGTCTCAAATTTGCCCAAATATGAATGTATCTATGCCTAAAAAGCGTCTAGATACATGTAATATTTCAACAATTAATATGGATCGGAGGGAGTATTTGTATTTGTGAACTGTACTAGCTGATCTGGAACTTGTAATATACTTTTTGACCATACTGGTTGTACTCCAGAAACCAGAGACATGCATCTCATATAAGTTCTACATATATGATGTTTTCTACCATTTTGTCTTTTGGTTCGGAAGGTTATATAATGCAGCAGTAGTATCAATACTTAAAGCTCAAATAAATTTCCACAGGAATCTGCAAATTTAAAAGCTGGGACAGGTGCCGGCGGCTCACAATCACAGATTACGGCTGAGAAGACAAAAAGGAAGACGAAAGTTTCCAAACTTACCACAACTGAAGCCAGTGTTGTCTTGAAGTGAATGATGTCATGACTTGAATGCGAATACTTGTCTAGCGTTAGCCAATTGAATTTTTTTCGTCAAATGAATTCTATGAAATTGGTACTACTGAATAGTGTAATCAGATTGTAGTACTAACAACCTGATTGTTGAGGCCTTTTCGAAAGGAGCCTTGATTTGAATTTCAAGGCAATTTTGTATTGTGCTTGAAAATTTATTTAGTGTCATTTTTCAGAAGTGCCTAAATTTAACTTTGAGGCAATTTTAGGCAATATACAGTGCCTTTGAATATACTCCGTGACGTAGTGAGAAAGACGAGGACAACACCGGTGAATTCCATTGAGGACGTGTTTGCTTGGGCCAAGCGCATCAGGTTGGGCTGAGCGCACGAGGCAGTCGCAGCCCAGATGCCTTTGAAACCCAACTGTCTCGCATGCTGGGAGCACGGAGATACAATGGAGGCTGCCGGCACATTTCCTTCTACTAATCTGCAGAGTTTACAGAAACAGGTTGGGTTCGTTGGATTCATCAACCGCAATGTGTAAACGTTACAGCGTAAAAAGAGACTAATTAATCACAATAAAAAGCTCTCCAATTGCTAATGACACATTCGGCAATCGATCGACCGACACGACAAAACCAGAGATCGCGAATCGAGCGCGGCAGCAGGTAGCAGCAGCAGCCGCCGTCAACCGGCGACCGTCGTCTCCGCCGGCGGCGAGGAACCACCACCAGTCCCCGCTCCCGACAGCCGCCGCTCGAACTCCTGCACGAGCTCGTCGTCCACGTTCTCCGCGGGCTCCCACGTCGCCTCCTCAATATCCACCCACTTGACGAGGTACTCCCACTTCCCCCCGTCTTCCCCGGCGCCGGCGGCCGGCCTCCTGTCCACGACGGCCTCGGCGACGCCGTACTCGAGCCCGGCCTCGAAGTCCCGCACCAAATCCTCCGCCACCCACGGCGCCTTCACCCACTCCCTGTCCCCGCCGTCGCTCCACTCCACGAGGTACTCCCGCCATTTCCCTTCCCCGCGGCCGTCCACCACCTTCTCCACCTCGCCCCACTCGTACACGGCCTTCTCCACCTCCTTCGCCGCCGCCTCCAGCGCCTGCCGCCGCTCGACCGCCGCCCCGGGCGTTTTCGCGAGCACCTCGCGGGCCAGATCCAGCGGCGTGCGGCCCTTCTCGTCGGGAGCCTCCGGGTCGGCGCCGAGGTCCAGCAGGGCCCGCACCCCGGAGGCCCGCCCGTAGCCCGCCGCGATGTGCAGCGGGGTCAGCCCGCCGCCGGCCCGCTCGGCCCGGCCCATGTCGGCCCCGGCCGCCGCCAGCGCGCGCAGGCACTCCTCGGACCCCATCCCGGCCGCGAAGTGCGCCGCGGTGCGCCCCTGCGCGTCCTCCGCGTCCGGGTCCCGCCGCAGCGGCTCCGCCTCGTCGGACAGCAGCGCGCGCAGCGCATCCGCGTCGGCCTTCTTCGCGGCGTCCCACCACGGCGTCTCGTACTCCGCCACCACGTCCGCCGCTATCGCCTCCGCGGGGATCCACGTCGGCTCGTGCCCGTCCTTCCACTCCACCAGGTACTCCGTCGCGGTCGTCACCGCCGTGCCGCCGCCGTCGTCCGCGAACACCGGGTTCTTCACGGTGCGGCTGGACACGATGCGGTCCACCTCCCCGTACCCCTCTTCTTCCTCCTCGTCTTGTTCACCATCGCCACCCTTTGCTGCGGTTCTCGGGTTGCTCTGGTCCTGGAACACCGCGGTGGCGGCGACGAGGCGGCGCTTGGGAAATCGGGGACGGGGAGGGACGGTGGTGGAGAGGGATGTGGGTCTGTGAGCGTTGGGGTTCGGGGGTTTGAGGCGGGAGAGGGATGGATGTCGTAGGACGGCCTCCATTGGGGCGGGCGGGAGGTAAGCTTGTGTCTGTCCGGCGATGCGCGTGTGGAGGGAAGACGATGATGTGTTTCGAGCGAGGGAAGAGGATAAGGTGATGGGGTTCTGGATTCCGGGCGAACTCAGCCGTTCATCTCGTGGAATACTCAAATTGGACGGTCCCGATGGGTTGTCATTTCGGTCAGCATGTGTCAGCTTAATTTTTTCCATCCAGCAGCCATAGCTGGCCAAAGGGCCGGCCCTAGCCAGCTCCGCTACTAACCGGTCTTTGCCCGGCCCGGCTCTCAGGCCCGTATATAAACGGGTCGTGCTGAGCCACTCCACCAAGGTTGTGTTTGTTTGGGCTGCAGCTTCACAGCTGCAGATTCTACAGCAGCAGATTCCAAAATCAGTTGTGGCTGCCAATTGCAGCTGGAAAGTTAGAATTGTCTGATGCGTGTTTGTTTGTGCGGTTGGTCCAAGTGCAGCTGCAACTAAAATATGTTGAAATGACCCTATAGTTCTGTAGATTTGGTATTAGCGGTGATTGTACCGTCGTAACAGTAAACGACGTGCTTAAAATCTATTTTTTGCTTCAGATGACTAATTTTTTTTTACTGAATTTGATGGTTTGAACGGTGCATACACTTATTTGACAGTTTTACCGTCTTTTTTTCGCTTTCATCTTGTGGATACCTGCAATCGTTACAATGTTCAATTCAAAATGTGTGTGCAGCCTTCGCTTGCAGAGACAGAGAAGCATTGCCATTTGAAATAAAGCATTGCAAATTAGCGCTGCATACAACTTATATATCTCTGTAGTGCAATTGCAATCAAGAGATGTACTGTGTCCAGAGCAACACCACGATAGATAGTTGTTGGCAAAAGTGCTACTCCATACTAATTTGCAATCAAGCAGCTTAAGTGCAGAACACCACGATAGTCTAGTTGCAATCAATCCTCGAGGTAGGAGGAGCAGGGCAGCGTGGTCGGGGCGTCGTCTAGCAGACCAGCTCGGAGGGCAGCGCCGGGAGCAGGAAGTTGGGGGGAGCAGGGGCGGCCGGACCGGCCGGAGGAGGGCGGCGGCGCCTGTAGCGGCAGGGGAGAAAGGAGAGATTAGGCGCCGAATTCCAGGGGAGAGGTGAGGGCGGCGGCGCCGGTTGCGGGAGAGCAAGGTGGCGGCAGCGGACCCTAGCCTGAGACGTTGTTCTGCTCAGGTTGGGGGAGAGCAGGGTTTGATGCCGTCGGGTCTTGGTGGGGTGAGAAGAATATGCAGCGGCTTGGAGAAGCACTCACAGCCCAAATTCTAGTGTAGTTCTGCGGAGCGCTCCAACGAAATGGATCTGAGAAGCTGGTCCAGAAATACATGTTTGTTTGGGCTCCAACTTCCACAGCCCAGAAGCTGTTGGAGCAGCTCTTAGGAGCCCAAACAAACGCACCCTAAGATGGAAGGCAGGCGTCCCGCACCGGGCCTCATATAAAATACGTTAAAAATGTAGGAAACAAAAGAATGCTAACGGCTACGCCCCCACGGGACCGAGACCCAGGCAAAGCATGCGGGCCAAAGAGGCCCGTTTAGCTGCGTGCGGGCCCTTGCTGGCGGGCTTTTAAAAAAATCGTGACCTATTAGCCAGCTACACATCTAGCCCTTCCAGTTTTCGTCGGTGAGTCATTAACAACCCAGATTTTGAATTTTGAAGATGTTGATATGCGCAAATCATTTCAGGTAAGAATTTACAATTTCTCGGTTGTACTTGAAGGGGCGCGTAGAGATAAACAAAACTTTTCCTACGCGAACTCCCAAGATCTAGCCGAGGTAGAAGGCCACGAGGATTACCACTAGACGCGCAGTTGCGGATTATCGATGCGGCGTCTTGATGCAGTGCAGTCCCTCGATCCGATCCAGCCGATCCAATCCCGCGATCGTCGAAGTGCTGAACGTACAGCACCTCTGCCGGTATCCACACGTGCGAGGAGGAGCTCCGGCGGCGGACTGCTAGGTCCGGTGCGACGGTTGAACTGAATCGGGCTAGGGTTCTCAACGCATGAGAGTGGAAAAACCGTGCCCCTTAGGCATCCCACGCCCCTGCTTATATATCGAGTGGAAGTAGGCTCCAAGCCTTGTGGCCCATCCACCCTGCGAGTCCAACTCGCATTGTCAGCCCAATTCCAGTTCGGGTCCAACCCGACCAAATACTTGCTCCCGCTCTTAAGTGTGTGACCCCACAGGCTCATGGTGACTTGGACACGATTGGAGTCCGACTCACAATCGATCAATCGGTAGCGGCTCCTAGCAGAACGTGCCGACTCCCAAGTACCATCGAGTCATGACGACGTACCTTCCAATGTGACATACGTCTTAGTCCCTTTTGCCTCACGATATACCTTGTCGAACTATAGGCGATTAATCGTCATCCCTTTAATAGTTCAACTCTCTTCTCGATCTGTGATATACGATTCATCCGACTAACTCTTAGTCGATCGACCCGGTTAACAGTTAACCAAGTCGCGCATGGCCATGCTTCCCGAATCATATCACTCGAGAGGGCCCAGAGAATATCTCTCCAGTCGGAGGGGCAAAATCCCATCTTGGTTATCCACATCACACAGCTTGATTCTCAGTCAACCCGAACTCTGCCTTTATAACTGCCCTGTTACGGAACAACGTTTGACAGAACCTAAGTTGGTGATCCACAACTCGGATTGTGCGATAACCTCAGGTCTAAGGATTACATTGATTGAGACATGCAAATGACGACCTACTCGTTGCATCTCAATATGGGTCAGTCCGACTCGCTAAACTCTTTAGCCGAGTCCGTGTAAACTGGAATGACATCACCATGCCCATGACAAGTGGAACCGAGTCATCAGCCAACTTTCACATTAGTCTAGGTTATGTGTCCAGCACAACCTCAATGACTAAGGACAATTTAGTATGAACAACATGAATACATAGTTCCACAATCAAATCACATATTCAATGATACATATCAGATGTTCAAACAAGGACAACTTAATAATATTTATGAATACATTGGGAATTACATCATACATGATTGCCTCTAGGGCATATTCCCAACAGTACTCCCTCCTTCCCATATTAAGTACCAAAATATTACATGTATCTAAACGCTTTTTAGGCGTAGATACATCCATATTTGAGCAAATTTACTTTCAAAAAAAATTCAACAAATTTGAGTCACTTAATATGGGACGGAGGGAGTATTAAATACCAATCCCTCCCAAAGAAAAGTATAACATTTGAAGCATGATGTTAGAAGTAAACCGCGTTTATAAGGATTGCTTCATTTCGTCGGAAGACCTCGCCCGTGTGGAAATCAGTCACTGCTGTCGCAACTCGAATTCGGTGGCCCATGAGTTGGTACAATTAGCTCAGTACAATCCTATTAGCTCCTGGTTTAATTCCCCCCCCCCCTCCTAGCATAGTACCTCTTCGTCTCAATGATGTAACTATTATTTCCACGGAATAAAGAGGTATTTTGCTGTCAAAAAAACCAGGTTTATAAATAAAAAATTTAAACACACCATAAAATTAGTAATTTAGCGCACATTTTGCAATGTCCATTAGCTTTTTTATCAAAAAAAATTGTTGAAATCTGTTGGACATCTTTCGTTTGCATAATTTGAAAAAGGCAAAAGCAAGGAAAATTTACATGGAAGTAAACAAAAAATACATAGCATTCATAGTCTTGGGTGTCATGACAATAGAAAAATCACATCAGCTAAATAAGGCCCTGTTTGTTTGGGCTTCAGCTTCAGCTTTTGGTGCTTCTAGCAATCTCAAAATCACTTTTTCCGTTTACACATGAAGCTAAGAAGCACCTCCAGACGTGCTTCTCAGCTAGAAGCACCAAAAGCACGCCCGGAGGTGCTTCTCAGCTTCATGTGTAAACGGGAGAAGTGCTTTTGAGATTGCTAAAAGCACCAAAAGCTGAAGCATAAGTCCAAACAAACAGGGCCTAAACACGGCAAAAGTGATACTCCCTCCATCTCTCCATCTGTGCATACAAGACACTCACCCTCCACAATTTTTTATTATTAAAATTAAGGTCATATTTTCTTTCTCTCTTTATGAGATTAATTAACTCATTTTACTCCTTGTTAGTGTGATTTGCTTAGTGATACTAACTGGCCCCTCTGTCCTTTTACGTAAACATGCATTTCGATATTCAACTTTGAACATTAATTTCAATGGTATGTGTAAGCAAGTTTTTGTTGGATTCACGAGCATTTGGTCATCTTGAGTTTGTTTTTTCTAGAGATACAATACGTTCTAAAATGTAAGATGTATGCTCAATTCATACTCCCTCCGTCACATATTAAGTGACTAAATTTGGCTAAATATGAATGTATTTATACTCAAAAAGCGTCTAAAAATATGTAATATTTCGTCACTTAATATGATGAGACTAGGGAGTATAATTTTTGTGATGAAAAATAAATACTTGGTTGTGGTTCTGATTTGGGTGATATGGGCAGAGTTTTTATTTCTAGTAGTCATATATAGAACCCGTTCGGTAACTCTCTGCTCCTCTAAATTCTGAACTCCACTCCCCGCTCCCTGTCATCCTGCTCCGCAGACAAATACTGGAGTTATAAAAGTGTTCGGTAATCAACTCTTAACTCCAAGATAAGAAAATCAGTGTGGGGCTGAAGTGTTACAGGTCTCTGCCACTGAAACCTGACTGCGGGCTGTTCAAAGATTCAGAAGAAGAAAAACTATACTTGCTGAATAATCGTTGCTGCCACTCGACTGAACATTTTTTTTCAGAAATCAAACACATCAAATTGATGCACAGAATCAGGATCATAAACTGATGTAAAAAATAAATTTCTGGACATTCTGTTGTACAGAATAGAAACCATCAAATTGACTCAAATCAATTTCTGAACATTCTGATGCATGTACATGTACATAATCCTGTAAATTGCAGCTAAATCACTGTAAAAACAGTTCGATTCCAGCAGCCTTTTTTTTCCTTTAATTCACCGTAAGACAGTTTGATTCTAACAGCTTTTTTCCTCTGTTTGAAAATTCAGAAGCTATGCCTGAATCCAAGAATTAATCCCGTGCAACTGATTTTTTGTTGAAATTTTGCACATGACACTCCTTGGATGATGGATGATGGAAAGTGGCAAAGGATCTAGGGGCAATCAACTGAAAACCATCGATGGACGTTGCAACTAGCAAAGGATACAGGGGGAGGAGGGATGGGGCCACTTACGGGTGAGGAGGGAGATCTTGTCGACCTTGAGGCGCTCCTCAACCGACGACCTGCAAGTGGCGGAGATGCTGGCGACCGACGGCCGAGGTGGCAGTGACCGAGTTCCGGCTTCGATCTCCTCCGGATAGCGGCCAACGAGGGCGGATTTGCCGGGATTAACTTGGCGGAGAACGAGTAGGGGGTGGTGGAGACTGCGCAGCGGGCTGGTGGAGCCGGCGGAGGTGGGCGGCTACGGCGTGGCTGGGGCGGCGGCGGCACTAGGGTTTTCCGCCGTCGCCTCAGGAGCGCTCGGGCTCGGGCTCAGGTGAGAACGAGGAATTTTTTATTTTTTTTGAAATGACGAACCGATAAGTGAATGGCAGAGGCGGGTAATTTCCTTAAACTTCCAGTGGCAATTGTGAAACTCGTGTGCGCGGAGTGGATTTTGGAATGTGTGGAGCACCAAAAATTCGACTCCGTCAGATTGAACTAGAAGCCAGTCCGCTCCGCAACTTCGACTCCGCGGAGTTGGAGCTTTCGGTGCGACTCCGTCCGCTCCCGGAGCGGAGTTCTGGAGAACGGGTTCATACTGTCGTCAGCCAAAAAAAAACGAGCCCAACTGCTTCCATTTTTTATGACCCAAAACGCTGCTTCCATTTCGTTTCTCTTCCGCCTATTTCCGCACATGCGCGCACGAGTCACGCTTTCCAGCTGACACTTCAAAGTTGACGAGTCTCAACGACACGCGGGTTCCACCTTCCCCACCAGTCTGCCGGTACTTCTTCTATTACTGACGAAGTACTGGTCAGACGCCCGCACCGCACGAGCACGAGACGAGAGAGCCGCCGGAGACAGAGCAAAATCAAATCCCAAACGAGCCAAACCATCTCTCCCCGCGATGGCCCAATCGGAGACGGCGGACACGCGGAGCGGCTACTGCGCCGCGACGGGCTCCTTCCGGAGCAAGCGCGCGGCGGTCCCGCTCCCCGTCGACCGTGACGTCGACGTCGTCACCTTCCTCGCCTCCCGCCGCCACTCGGGCGTGGTCGCGCTCATCGACGCCGCCACGGGCCGCCGGACCACCTTCGGGGAGCTCTGGCGCGCGGTGGCCGGGGCCGCCACGGCGCTCGCCTCGGCCCCCTTCTCCCTCCGCAAGGGCCACGTGGCGCTCATCCTCTCCCCCAACTCCGTCCACTTCCCCGTCGCCGCCCTCGCCGCCATGTCGCTCGGCGCCGTCGTCACCACCGCCAACCCGCTCAACACCGCCGCCGAGATCGCCAAGCAGGTCGCCGACGCCCGCCCCGTCCTCGCCTTCACCACCCGCGAACTCCTCCCCAAACTGCCCCGCGACCACCCGCTCCGCGTCGTCCTCCTCGAATCCGCCGCCGGGGACCCCCTCCCCGCCGATCCGCGCATCGCCGCCACCATCGAGGAGATCTCCGCCACGCCGCCCGACCCCGCGCGCCGCCGCGGGGACCGCGTCACGCAGGACGACCAGGCCACGCTGCTCTACTCTTCCGGGACGACGGGGCCCAGCAAGGGCGTCGTCTCCACTCACCGGAACCTCATCTCCATGGTCCAGATCGTCATGACCCGCTTCCGCCTCGAGGAGTCCGACTCCACGGAGACCTTCCTCTGCACGGTGCCCATGTTCCACGTCTACGGTCTCGTCGCCTTCGCCACCGGCCTGCTCGGCTGCGGCGCCACCATCGTGGTGCTCTCCAAATTCGAGCTCCCCGAGATGCTGCGCTGCATCAACGCCTACGGGGTCACCTACCTGCCGCTCGTGCCGCCGATCCTGGTCGCCATGGTCGCGCACCCGAAGCCGCTGCCGCTCGGGCAGCTGCGCAAGGTGCTCTCCGGCGGCGCGCCGCTCAGCAAGGAGCTGATCGAAGGGTTCAAGGAGAAGTACCCGCAGGTGGAGATCCTGCAGGGGTACGGGCTCACGGAGAGCACGGCCATCGGCGCGTCTACGGACTCGGCCGAGGAGAGCCGCCAGTACGGGACGGCTGGGCTGCTGTCGCCCAACACCGAGGCTAAGATCGTAGACCCTGAGACCGCTGAGGCACTCCCGGTGAACCGCACCGGCGAGCTGTGGATCAAGGGACCATACGTCATGAAAGGTATCATGATTAATGAACCATGTGCATATTGTTATTCTCTTATTATTCCGTTCTCACTTTGTTTTGGTTCATCCTGCATTTTATTCGATTAGCGCGATGCATGCTGAGTTTAGAATTCCATTTTCATTTTAGTTTAGTCCATCCAGCATTTTTCGATTAGTGCAGTCTGGAATTTAGCATGTCTCCTCTGCATCACTGTGCATTGTAAACTGTTCTGAATTAACAAAAGGATTCTGTCATAATTGTGTTTTGTGCCAGATATATAAAACTGTTACGCTATCAATCGCGTTGTTAGATGTGTACAGCTATGTATACCAGGTGCCAGGATAAGATGGCTACTTATTTACTAGAGTATACATGAGTACCTTCTGACGAGAGTGTCTATTAGTCTTTGGACTTAGGAATCCACATGTGTATTTTTAACAATAGTGCACAATCTGTACTACAGTATTACTAATGTTAACATGGTTTAGCGTCGAGTTGACCTACAGTTCTCTCTGATGGTCTGGGAGTAATTTTGACGCTCGTCTTTTTCTTTTGATAGTGGTCAGTGTCATCTTTAGTTAGTGGGATGTTGCGTACTTTTGATGGTTGATGATGCTGTCGTTTCTCTTTTCTTAATTTTAGAATTGTTGGTGGTCGCATAGTAGGATAGGTAACTTATGAGAAGTTCTGTTTGATTGATTTGCCATTTGGCATCAAGACTTTGTACGTTGTCCTATGTGGACATGTTGTATGCACAGAGACCAAGGATGAATTAATAGAGTTATTTCCTTAAAAAATGTGTGCCTGTAGTTTTATCCTTGTTTCCAAAAAAAAATTGTACTATGAACTTAGCAGGTACACCTTCACCGCCCAGGTATGAGTAATCTCTGTGGTTTGGTGTGCCTATCCCAGTAACTGCTTTTAGCTCCAGAGCTCTAGTGATCTCTTTACTTGCAAAAATTCAAAAGGTGAATTTGCAGTTTGAAGTTCTAAAAGTATCAGTGTGTTTGTGGGAGTACACTATGAATCTGCAAATTTTCATGTAAAGAAAATTGCTTTCAATAGCAAGCTGCACATAAAAACTGTGGTGTGATACATAATAGCAAATAGCAGTGCCTATTGTTTGCTATTTTAAATCACTACATCTGATTGTTTGTGCAGCCCGCGAATGAAAATAAATTCTCACCATATTTGCAGATTCCTAGTGTGTTCTAACATGTACATGTGGGATCTTTCTGGAAGTTTTTGAAACTTATAAACACACTTTTCAGCTATTTCAAAATAAAGAGATCACTCGAGCTTGTAACCAAAATCATCTCCGTACTTATCCCTCTTGACAAAATTGTGCGAGTACAGAGTTGCATGCTTGAGTTCTATAGTATGCCCAGCGTCAGGTTAATTGTGTTGTGAGAACTGAGCACTACTCAGTTAGTGGAGTATGTCGCCAAACACCCACCGCCTGGGCTTGAACCTGGGATGCGTCACTTGTTCTACAAACTTTTTTTTTTTGCCAGAGCACCTTGCCATTGCCAATACTACAAGAGAACGTTAATTGCCTTGATTGAAATTTCGTTCCCTGCAATTCCACTACATGATCTGTTCATGTCATTAGATCTTGATTCATTCTTGTATTATCTAATGTGCCTGGCTTTAAGTTAAACTGCACTTGTTGCAATGTCTTTCCCCTGGAATTCAGTGAGTACCACAGCCATCTTTCCTAGTACCACACAACATGAACAAGTACATTAATTCAGCAAGTACCACAGTAAATAATACTCCGTCCGATCCATAATAAGTGTCTAGAGTAGTAAATCTGAGACACTTATTATGGATCAGAGTAGTAATCTGGAGTAACATTCAGAAACGCAGAAGTTCTACCAACGCACCATCGGAATTCAGTGAATATTTTTGTAAATAATGGGAGGAAGCTCTCCCGACATCAGCATGATGACATGCACACGGTCTGGACTACACTGGATACTGTATTCAATATCCACAAGAAAATATCCAGAGTGTCAAGCTGCAAACATATTTGAGAATTGACAGTGTTAGGATCAGAAACATTCACTTTGCATATTCATGATTCAGTTGCTAGAATATCACATCTCTTGCATTCTAGCACCCTAAGACAAATCGGGTGCTTCAAGCAGTTATAGACGTGTAATAAAACCCTTGGCAAGGTGAATTTCACGGTCCTAATTGTTAGGTTCTATATCCTTCCTTGGAGAAAAAATGTTAAAAGTTGGAATGTTGATCCCTCCAGGCTACTTCAAGAACACAGAGGCAACAAAGGCAACTGTGACACCTGAAGGATGGCTCAAGACTGGTGATCTCTGCTACATAGACGAGGATGGGTATCTCTTCGTGGTGGATCGTCTGAAGGAATTGATCAAATACAAAGGCTACCAGGTAGACATCTCTGAATGGTACATTCTAATATCTCTCCTGAAATTCTTGTCATCTGAAAACTGAATAATCTGTGTATAAATAGGTGCCACCGGCAGAGCTCGAAGCTCTTTTGCTGACACATCCAGAGATTACCGATGCCGCTGTTATCCCGTAAGTGTCCTCACGATGACAGTAATCTCTTTTATTAATTTTGATTCTTAATTATGCAAGATTTCTTGATGGGCTGGCCCTTCTGCAGGTTTCCTGATAAGGAGGTCGGCCAGTTTCCGATGGCCTATATTGTGAGAAAGAACGGGAGCAACTTGTCAGCGCATGAGGTGATGGAGTTTGTGGCGAAACAGGTGAGCAGAGCACTGACTGACTCACGAACGATCAGATCAATGAAAATGAACCATCATCTTCGCTAAGTATACCGCCAACCTCTCTCACCTGCCACTGTGCTATGTTCTCAGGTAGCCCCTTACAAGAAGGTCAGAAAGGTGGCGTTCGTGACGGACATCCCCAAGAATGCATCCGGCAAGATACTGAGGAAAGATCTCATCAAGCTGGCGACATCCAAGCTCTGAAATTTGGATTGGACTGGCCCCTTCCTGCATTAGTGTTGGCTCGTCATCATTGTACACTTGGCTCTCTTCTGCCCTTTGTCCAAATTAATTTCGGTGAGTATTTGTAACTGAAGATCTCATCAGTTGTGTACATTGGAGGGTATACTGCTTCTTCTGTACCTAGAATTGAATAACCATAATACCAAATCCAAAACAATTTCCCAGTTTGAGGTGTTAGATGGATCTGAGATCAACCCATCCAGATTCCTACACGGCTACACTGGTTTGTGTACAGACTGTAACTCTGTAATTACGAGATCTAGACCAGACATTACAGTATGTATATGGCCAGTCAGTTTACTTTCACTATATTTCTTGGCTGTGGTGGTTCGTAGCCTCCACTGGGATATCCAATGAGATTTTTCTTTATATATAATCTTTTTCGAACAGATTTTGCCCATTTGAGCGCACCTCGAACATGTGTTTGGTAAGGTATATAAATGTCAAAATCTGAGAAGTATTCGCACCATTGATGCAACATTTTTTTTTCTTTTTTCGAAAAGAGGAAATACTTCGGCCTCTGCACGAGACAACATATGTGTACGGAGTAGCATATGTCACATAATTTCAAGTCAAATCCAAATTCCATTAGTAGGCCGAGAATTAAAGATGTGATGATATGTAATGGGCCGAATTCACAACCTGTTTCAGTTAGCTACTGTTTTCATAGCTAGTGTGATTGCTCTAAAAAAAAGCTAGTGTGATGATAAATTGGCAGAATTCACAGCTTGTTTGAATTAGCTGTTGTTTTCCTAGCTAGTATGAGTATTAGTTGTGTCTTTTTTCTTTCTTGCTCTACAGGCCGACTTTTTTTTCTGCGAGGACCTACGAGACGAATTTTGATTTGATGTTTGCACGGTAGTTCATACTTTTTTCTAAAATTTTACTGTAATAAATTTGATGATTGACGACTGTTTTATATACGGAGTATTATGTTTAGGAGCACCGGGAGTAGCTCAACATGGGAGTACAGAGTACGGAATAATACAGCCCGGGCCTTTGCTAGGAGCACCGGGAGTAGCTCGACATGGGAGTACAGAGTACGGAATAATACAGCCGGGCCTTTGCTAGGGACAGCGATACTGGGCTTAAGTGCAGTTTCCTTTGTACACAAGTGCATAAACAGTTCTCTCTTCCTTTTTCTTGTGAGGAAATACATAACACTCAGATGCAGCAACGGAGTTAGTTAGTTAGTTCACACAACTTTTTTGGTTTAGTCCCAGCAGTTGTTGTTAGCAGTAAAGAAGAGTTTATTTCCCAACAATTCGACCGTTAGTCCAACCAATGACATAAACACTTGAAAAGGGTGCTAGTGCTGGTTGGTGATCGACAGAGCCGCCTGCATTTGATTTGGCATCCAGAAACGACACACACAAACAAGACCCGATCGATGGATCCTTCGTTGTTCCAATCACGCAGATGCCGTGGCCCAAATATCTCCAGTATGATTCACCCTAACACGTACTCCTGCCGCGGTGCAGAGGATGGGCTAAGCATAAGCACAGGCATCTATGCATCGCACACGTACGCCCTCTGCTTTTCAACCTTTGTTCCGATCTGCGACCGATGTAGGAGCACTAAAGTTCAGGAAAGAACGAGTGATCGAGACACTGGATATCTTTCTTTTCTTTGTTCTAGAGAGACACGGGGTTAATTAAAGGAGTCTGCAGGACGTCGTTGGGGGCCGGCAAGACGGAGAACGGGAAGGAAGGGAAAATGACCTAAAGTACGGAGGGAGGGATGATCAGATTCGTTGACAGGGACGGAGCAAGGACGCGAAATCAAAGCTGAATAGCTGATCCAGGCTGATCAACGAGTGCATTCAAGGCCTCATCAGCGAGAAGCCGACCGAGAAGCTACGAATTATTAGGTCTAAGGTCGATTGCCACAGGGTTCGGGCGTGCACAGAAGAAA